>NW_020653731.1:4847624-5005900 GCF_003589595.1 Hyposmocoma kahamanoa
AACTTTCCTCTTTGACTAACAACGGTGTCAATGGAACATTATACTGCACTCAGAACGAAAAAAGACTCAACTGCTGTATAAAGTACGCGTAGTTGTGCCTTTTTTCGTTACGAGGGCAGTATAAGTCCTAACTATTACGTGCGACGATCTTAAAATCGTCGTAAAAATCTCTTGATCGGCGTGACATCGGCAGGGTATATATTTTTCAGTTGTTAAATGTATAAAATCAACCTTTATACATTTTCAACGTTTTATATTTTAACTTGACAGTTACCAGGTAAAGTACCATGGAGTTTTGACAGTCGAACAGCAGCAGCATTCTTGTGCCGTTTAGTTTGAGAAGTAGTCAGTTTTCTGAATCAAATGTTATTTTATTGAAGTATAATTAATAATTAACAAAGAAGTTGATACTTCATTAAAATTTTAACCTGGTCTCATTCATCGTTCTGACTACACGATCTAAGAAGTTTGGGTCATTGTTTACATTGGAGTCGCTGTAATTTTGACTAGACAATACCAATTGGACTGTTTCAATTGTGATAGTTTTGAGTTCTATATTATTTATTATTGTAATTTAAAACGAAAGAACGTAACGTAGAAGAACGAAAGTCACCGACGTAGCTCAAAGGAGTAACAAGTTGAAGTGGCAGTGGGCAGGCACATAGCTCGTAGAACTGACGGCTATTGGGGCAAAAAGGTTCTCGAATGGAGACCACGAATCAGAAAGCGTTCAATGGGACGGCCCCCTACTAGATGGATGGATGGCAATTTTAATATGTTCAGCAGTGGACGTCGTCCGGCTGATATGATTATGATGATAATTTAGAAATAGAAAATGATATGTAGACAAATAATTTGTTTTGATTAAATGTCTATAAGAGACATTTTTTTGTATTAAGGTGCCTAAAGATTTGCTTTATTTTTTGACGATCGACACGTGCAATCAAACAAAACTAGTAAATGTGTTACCATCAGGTGATAGATATCGTATTTTATGTGTGATCAAACAAAATCGAGTAAATGTGTAAGAAGCAGATGATCGATATCGTATTTTTTGTATGTTGACACGGGTCGATCGTCAAAAAAACAGATCAAATCTGTAGGCACTTTAATTCATACGTTTGTAGCATCCGTTTTTTGGTTATTTATAAGGGTTAAAATCCATTAGCACACATCATGATCACGTCCAAACGCAACGTGTGATTTATGTGGTTTTAACAGCATCATATCACCATGAAATTCCATCCGTTACTCTCATCTCTGGACTGTATTCGCACTTTCCATCAGGCGCGGTGCAGTCATTTTGCCGAGTCACAATAAAAAAAAAAAAAAAGAAGTATGAAGCATGCTGATATGAGGGCCAATCCTAAGTCGATATTATTTTTCAGGGCGAAGTAGAACAAATCGCAATGATGAAGCCTAAAGCACAAACTGAACATGAGTCGGGAATGTTAGAATATTTGGAGGATATTATAGGTACTTCAAGATACAAGGTAGGTACATATATCTAATATTGCATTACATAGCATAAAAATAGTACATTGTAATACTAAACAAATATACTCAATACTACATACAAGCCCGTTGCACCAAGTACCAAGTACTACATACAATACTAAATATATACAATATAATAATAAAGAACTTTTTAAAAGCTTTGCCGATCTTCTCTTGACTTCTTTCTTGTATGAAGGTGCTTTTCCACCGGCTGGGCCAGGCGAGACGACAATTGAAATTTGTATGGCAAAATTTTAATTTCTTTCCTAACGCATCTTCATCGGTAGCACGATATCTCGCGAAATCGTGTTTCTGTTACAGAGTATAATATTTCAATTCTCTTGCCTGGCTCTTTCTCGTCAATCGAGACAATTTTCACAGAATATGCACTAGAAGGAATTGACATTTTGTCGTACATACTTCAGTCATCGTCTCGCCTCGTCGGTGGAAAAGTACCTTGAGAGCTTTTGTCGATGAAACACCTTACATGTTTCTTCTCACGCTTGATCGTTTTTAATTAAATTTTGCTTCTTCCGTCCTACAGGAACCAATAGAACAACTATCCGTGAAAGTAGAGGAGTTAAGTGAGATGCGCAAAGAGAAATTAAACCGAGTTCGTCTCGCCGAACAAGAGAAGCAACAGTTAGAAGGACCCATGAAAGACACCATAGAGCTTATAAATCTGATCAATATTTGGGCTCAAGCCAGAAATAAGCTTTTGCAAAAATATGTGTAAGTCATATTGTTTTACATTTGTTCATTATCATTAGCTCACACGCATCGCATTAACGACGTGAAGATGTGGCTAATATGATTTTGTTTTACAGGTCTTATTTATTTGTATGATTAAAGCTCTAGGAGTTCACACCTACGACTGCATAAAAGTATCACGCTATTTGTTAGCATAGTTTAGGAGAATATGAAAGTAATTTACAGATCTACTAACTATAAGGCCATTCATCACACGACTAATAAGAACAGTGGATTGGTATATAGAATTTATTAATATAAGGAACTCCACTGCTACTAAAACATTTTAGTAGCAGTAGAACTTGTGAAAGTGTTCATCCTGTTTGAAGTACTGCCACCTTACCTACTTCTGCCGCCAAGCAATAATGTGAGCATTACTGTTTGGCGGCAGAAATTGCTGGTGAAATTACAGGCACATGAGACCATCATGAGACCCGTCAACTCATGTCTCAAGGTGACGGGCGCAGTGGCAGTGTCCTTCAGATCGTTGTGGTGTAAAGGTCTGAGTGGCACTGCAATTGTTATAGACAGGTGCGTCGCTCACTACCAAGCGAACGACTTGTTCGTCCCATCATTTGGTATCATATCATAAAAAAAAAATTTAAAAAAAAATATTCTTTGCGCAGTTTCATGCAGTTAAAAATAACCCATCACAAGCGCAGCTGTTTTTTACGATTTAACCTCCACTGGGCTCGCGGTATAGCAAATGAATTTACTTCCATTTTTATTGACATACACTTCCGCAAAGTAACGCCTGAATCTGTTAGTAATTTTATTCTTTATAATTTTCTCACATCAGGTGTCGCGAGATTTTTTTGATACAATTACTATTACTATACAATTACTACAATATAATATAGAGCGATGGAACAAATGATCGAAATTTTAAGGGAAGTGTGTCTTTAAATTTGAAACATCTTTTTTGTTTTTAAACATAATTATATCAATAGTGATTAATTTAGTTGACAGATATAATTCCTCAAGAAAAATTACACTACAGTATATTTCATAAAAAAGATATTCTATTATTATTAAAAAGTAGGCTTTAAAATGTGTCAGTCCTGCAGAAACCTTTTTAATAAACACCATATAATGACGACGTACTCACAATAGACTCAGAGACAAAGAGACTCGTGTTCGGCTGTGGGATGTACATACAGGGATTAAGATTTAGTGACACAAACAAACAAACAGTTAACAAACGAGTTAACGACTCTCACGCACACTAAGAGGAATGTGTAGACATTCAGACATGTGTAGACGCAACGGTACGAACGCACACACTACACATAGAAATGTTTTTATTTCCGTATACCTACCGCCCATTCGTTGTAACGAATATACGGAAAAACTTAGTTAAGTTTATGTTATACTGGAAAGTTTTGTTCTTTAGTGCTTTAAATGTAATAATAATAATAATAATAATAATAAAAAATTTGCACTTTATGAGCGACGTACGGACGGAGACAGTGTTACAAAACGCGGGAAACCTAAAAACCGTCGCCTACCATACCGAACTCGCAACGAGAAATCCCCGATTCTATGAAGATCTGACCCACAAACCTGAAAAGTCTTACAAACAACGGAACGTTGTATACCCGACCAAAACTCCTTATATAGGAATTCAAGTGTAGTAGTTTTTTTATGAAACAATTGTAATTTTGTTTTACTTATTTAGTTCAGGCCACATGACCCATATAATATATACTTTGAGGACTAACATACATACAATATAATAAAACACTATTTCTAACCAATCTAATAACGCACACATAATAATAATAACGCACACACTCACATAGCCCCGCATTAGGGAAACCGTGCTTCGCGGATGCCATGAAAAACCACAAATTACATCCAAACTCACGAGAGAAATAAATGTAGGCCATACAAATATTTCTCCCTCACACTTCGGTCCTCACACTAGGCAAGCCTGAATGGTGAGGTCCCAGACATACGATTTACGTACATTACATATTAGCCTCTAAAAGGAAAAGAAATCGATATAAAAATAAATATGATAAATAGGTATACAATTTAAAAATATGAACAACATTTTCTGCAGTCTTATAAATTAATAAAATCAATAAAATAAAATTCAATGCTGCTACAACATACATTTGATCAAATTTTCAACAAAATCATAAGACAATATAGTTTATTACTATATAGTGTATTGTATCCTAACTTTTTTATTTCCAGACGCGAGGCAAACTTAATTGTAGAAAAGAGACGCCAGGAAATGATTGAGGTAGCCGAAAAATTGGAGGAGATCGACGCGAATTTGGCTAGAATCAGGAACAAATTGCAGGACAAAAAAGGACTGCTCAAAGCTGGGAATAAGTAAGTTTTGTTATTATCGCGTGGGGTCCGAGGCAAAACCCAGTAAGTGAGTGGATTTTCGTAAAACGAGTTATGAAAAGTACAATATAATTAGTGTACTTGTTATGCTCTTTTCGATGGTGGAGTCTAATTAGCAGATTTAGAAATTTAACGCATATACTATTTAGTTATGTACAAACCCGGTATATTATACTCTTAAAAATTACATGAAAAGTACATTATAATGAGTTAGATAACATATTTCACACAAATTCACACACTCATTGGGTTCTGTCTCTGACCCCTCGAATGTTGGCGACTTCGGCGGATGAGTGGTTAACGCATTAGGGATTCACCACATTTGTTCATACGGAATCGCATTAAGCCGGACAGAACTTGAAAAACTTTCATGTCCATGCAACAAAAGCGAAAAAGACGTTGTACGTTTCGTTTCACTATTTTTATTAAAAATTTTAGGTCACTAATATCGCAATGACGTATTACGAACTCGTAATACGTCATTGCGATATACGTCATACGTAATACATCAACTCTCAACGTGTCAAGAAGTATCATCTCTTACAACTGTAAGATGATACGTCTTGAGAGATTGTAATAATTGGCAGATTTGTAATAGTCCTTTGTACGATAGCACAGAAAACGAACAAACTTTTTTGCGTATATATTTTCAAGTCGCGAAATATAAATATGATAACGTAGATTCCAAAATTTGTGTGACATACTCTAAAGTGCCACGGACAAATGAGCAATATTAATACATAATGGGATTCGTACCTGCGTGTGTTTTGCCGATCTGGGGCAACCTCTCAACCAGTTTGCCGTAGCGCCATCTATGAAAAATCTAAACAACTTTTTCTTCACTCAACCAGATAGATACCATTACAGCTGTCAGAGGCTGACAAGAGATGCAATATAGAGCAGGATAGACTCGGGTCCTGTTTGCTTGAAGGAATTTTACTTTGTGTTCGATCTTTGTATTAATAATTATAACAAAGTAACTCACAAAAATTAAGTTAATATTGTGGTAGCAAAATCTCATAATATTAATTTGTAGCAATATTACTATACAGTATTTTTATAGTTTTTACCCGTGTAAAATCTTTCACCAATTTAGGAACATACCAATTCAGGAAACATTTTCTTCTAATTTGGTTGCGGTGTGAACGTCTTCCCAACTTATGCCTGTCCTCATAGTGGAGATAATTAATTTAATAAATTAGATGTTTTATATAAAATAAAACCAGCCGATGTATCGGGTAAGATGGGATAAGGTTAAAACCATAGTTAAAAGGACGACAAGATTAGAAACAATTGTTCAAATATTACAGCCTAATCTAATTTTATTGATAATTTCGTTTTGACAAAAATTTTGTTTCACAGAAAGTACGATGAACTCCGGAAGCAAAAAGACGATTTAACCGAGAAACTTCAAGCGATGAAAAGGAAAACTGTTACCATACAAGCGGATATAACTCAAAGTAATAAGAAAAGGAAAAATTTAGAACAACTCTTGGAACAGGAAAAAGGGAAACTAATTGATTTGGAATTGGTACGTATTAGGAAGCAAGCCTTCCGTTTCGCTTCATTTTGCTTCCGTTCTGTTTGACTTCCAGTGCCAGTAAGTTTTTTAATTACGTGTAATTTGTATTAGTAATTCACTATTGCTTTTTAACATTTTAAGAGACCTTGTATGTAACTTCGCAAAGACATGTGACGTCATCAACATTCATTACCACAACGTGGTTTTAATCGTGGTGCATCCCTAGTAGAACACTCTGTATATTGAAGGAACTGTAATAAATCGAATAAGTATGAATACAGCAAGTTTACAGACGTCCGGACTTCAGTGTCTTTAATCTTTTTTGTTTCGTAGATTCCCGAGAAGAACAAGCGAGAAATAGCAGAATGTGAGAAATTACTTCAAAAGCATATAGAGAATAAAGAAAACTCCGAAAAAGAATTAGAAGCTGTTATGGCGGGAGTTAGGTGAGCCTTTTTGAAATTATTATTTAACGTGTCAATGTTGAGATAAAATGTGATATTATGACGCTACCGTAATAGAAATTCATTAAAAAAACACACTGTAAAAGCGAACCGTAGAGGGACTATAAGGCTTACACCCAGCATTGGGTAAAGTCGGGCTGTGTTGTAGAAGCAAAAGTTCTAAGTCACATTTAAATTTCATGACCATAGTATGGCGTATGTATTTTAAAGAACTTTCTGCTATTATGTACACGAAATATATGTATAATATATATAATAATGTCCAAAATCGACGAGAGCCCCATCATTTCGGAAACGTAGAACTAATTTGTGTATAAGTTTAATTTTGATACCTTAAGGCCCGACGCCCATAGGCGGGTCGGTATGGCAAGGGATACTTCGTCATCCCTACATGGAAGCGCACACTGACGGCAAATATGCAGCAATATCCTTAGGCATGCTAAAGTGTACTGTCGCGGTATCGTGCTCGCCCCTAACCTCTATTCAGATCAATCTTAAAAGCCTGCCGAAGCATCCCAACGGCTACCGAGGCATTCCCGAAGCTGCCGGCTCGGTATCCCTAAACTTACCGCAACTTTGATATCATTGAAATTTCAACTATAATGTCATAACGTTGAGATATATTACTATTCTAAACTTACTATATACTTAAAAATCCTCTGCCGTGCCGTCCCGTCAGTGGGCACCAGGCCTTACTCTGTTTACCTGTTTCATTTCATAGAATATCTTTCCCATGTATTCATTTCGTCGAAATAAAATTTATTTATTAAAATCTACATTTGACGCATATAGTTTGATTTTAAGTTTGTATAATTGGTAACTTTTAATGGCCAATTCGTGCTATTCTGCGAAATGAAATAATTCATTAAGCTGTTTTGGGAATTGAAATTATTAAATATATTTTACAGATCAAAAACACAAGGTCTTCAAGAACAGAAGGACCGTATTCAAGCCAGGCTAATGGACTTTAAGAGGACAGTTGAAGAAGCGAAAAAAGATTATAACTTGGCTGAATCGCAACTTAAAATTTACTTAAGTGTCGAAACAAAGGAAACTGAGAAGTTGCGGAAGATGAAGGAAGCTTACGAAAAAGCGGCGCAGGATTTGATATCAAAGAAAACGTAAGTATTACTTTACTATTATGAAGTTATCAACGATATCGTTGGGGATAGTGCAATTTCGTGTAACTAGCGTTTGATTAAGTTTCCATTTTGGTAATTTAGTGACCAAATCAAATATAGTAAATGTCGTGGCAACGTGGTGATTTACGGGAATCTATTGTTATCAGTCCATAGACAACATAAATTAATGTTTGCTGTGCAAAAATAAAAGTCGTAACTATTGAAATACCAAAGTAATAACGTTAAATACCTTTTTTGTAGTAATTTAGTTTAGTGCATTTAGCTTAGTTAGTTTAGTTTAGTGCTTTTTACCAATACTACATACGCAGATTTGCACTATTCCCGACGATATATCAACGAGATAAGGATGGAGTGTTTATGAATTTTATTTAATTTATTATGGTAACTTTAATTCAATTTGATTGCAGTCTGCAAGAAGAATTGGAGTCGTCAGTACCAACGAACGAGAGACAATTGAATGAATTACAATCTCGACTACAAGCCATAAAGAGAGAAGAGTCTAGCGTTTCTTCTGATTCAAGATCCTTGAGGTAACTGACAGGTTATGTATATATATACAGGAATTTTTAAGAACTACTGTTTTTTAAAAACAACACTGATATGAAAGGTGTAAAAGTAACTTATTGAATAAAAACGCACTATGAAATTTAAATCCCACCAATCACAATTGTATTTCATCAACTGAAATGCAGCTCGAAATTCAAATTGACCAATAACATTCCATGTTCAGAGATAATAGAGCAGTTTAAAATTTGTAATGCATTTTTAACCAATGTTGATGTACAGAGCGCAACTAGAAGAATCGAGACAAGCGATGAGTGCTAACAAATCCCGTGGAAGAGTACTCGATGCTCTTATGAAGGAGAAACGGAATGGAAACATACCCGGCATTTTTGGAAGATTGGTATGTCCTTAATTTAAATTATAAAATAGTAGCCGCTTTCTAATCAAATAAATATTAGACAACGTCGCATACGTTGCTTTGATTCCAAAGTAAATAACTAAAGCACATGTGTTATGGGAATCGGAAACAACGACGGTATCACAAACACCCAGACCCGAGACAATATAGAAAAGTAAGTTTTCTACAGTGACACGACTGGGGATCGAACACGGGACCTCAGAGACGGCGACACCATGAACACCGGTGTGCAAGGCACTCGATCCCTGAGGCCGTCAGTCAGTATTTACTATGTTTTGAAAGCGAAGTTTTATATTACATGGCTATCTCTAAAGTCGCGCTATGCAGTCCGATGTATCATTGCCGCTGTCTGCCTTTTAAAAAAATATAATTTAATGTTAAGAAGCTAAGTTACACATTGCATGACCCGTGGCAAGATGCTGACGACAGAATGCAACTCGCAGTTTTACTCTTTTGTTATTTTGCATTCAAAGAAATGTAAACTTTGTTTTGTAGAGAATATATTTTATATTTAATTACATTTGCAAAATACGCGCGATGCCGCTCGCTGAATATTCCATTTCGTTTTTGTTTTAAGAAATGTAATCTTATAGGAAATAAAGTTTATGTTGCATTGCATGTTTTAATGCAGCGCGTTGCGTCGTTGCTTCATTGTGGGACGACACTTACACTGGTACTTATAATACTTGCAGAGACTACCGGTACTTACAATACTTACAAACTTACTGATTTGTGATCAAAACAATTTGTGTGATTCTCTGGCATACTTAGTGATGGTTTGATTTAGGGCTTTTATATATTCCGAGTGGCAGTGACGCGCCTGCTCAAAACTTCTT
Source organism: Hyposmocoma kahamanoa (assembly GCF_003589595.1). Classification (NCBI taxonomy): domain Eukaryota; kingdom Metazoa; phylum Arthropoda; class Insecta; order Lepidoptera; family Cosmopterigidae; genus Hyposmocoma; species Hyposmocoma kahamanoa. The sequence continues at coordinate 4,857,119 of NW_020653731.1, forward strand.
TTCCTTTACATCACGTTAAAACATGTGAGAAGGAGACATCATGAGTCGCCGTTTCTGTCTCTGTATAAAATGTAACTCTGAGTTTTGTATATATTTTTAGGGAGATTTAGGAGGTATAGATACAAAATATGACGTCGCAATATCGACGTGTTGCGGCGCTCTAGACAACATTGTAGTGGACACAGTGGAAACTGCCCAAGCATGCGTGGAACATCTAAAACGTCATGACATAGGGCGCGCTACCTTCATAGCTCTGAATAAACAAGAGCACTTGAAACAGCAATATGAAATGCGGATTACTTAGTAAGTTTATTTTTTTATAACATCAAGTGACGGCACGTAACAAGTCGTGTGCCTGATGGTAAGCTAGACGCCTGTTCATAACAGTTACAGTGCCACTCAGAGCGTTAAATTGCAAAGATCTGAGGGGCAACACCACTCCGCCCTTCACCCTGAGACGACAAGTCCCTTGTGCTTGTAATTTCACCAGCACCCTTACCCTTCAAAACCGGAACACAGTAATTTTCACATTACTGCTTGGCGGCAGAAATAGGTAAGGTGGCAGTACTACCCTGGACGAACTCTTTCACAAGGAGCTCTACTGCTACTAAAGTTGTAGTATCTTAGTATCTTCAACGTGAAAATCGTTATCTCAAACATCTTAAATTGCACATTTGATTGCAAGTTCGGAAAATGAAATTCGACTGATAACAATGAAAGCGTGCCTTAAATTATCATAGTATGAATTATTGTCTGCCTGTATATACTTACACTGGTCACAAGCCTTCTTTAAGGAAATGATACTAGTCGTAAGTGTGCGTTCGTGCGTGGTATACCCTCGCTTAGAAGATGCATGTTCATTTGGAAGTGAATAAATAAATACCAGACCTGGCATTCACATACTGTCTTCTTTATTGCGGGGTACGCTACGATGGCCGTTTTCACGTTTGTCCGCTCATCAAGTTTCGTATTAATTCATAACTACGTTGAAGGAGCTAATTGATGTGCATTGTTGTCAATAGTGACGTGCAGTAAAATTTATGGATGTATAATTTTACGACACAGCTCAGCATTTGGTTTTCGAAATTCGAAATTTTAACAAAGAAATCTAATACGTACTAATTTAAAACATACTTTTTTTCATTTCAGTCCTGAAAACGTACCCCGCCTCTTCGACCTGGTAAAAATAAAAGATGAAAGGGTATTACCAGCTTTCTACTTTGCATTAAGAGATACTCTGGTAGCGAACGACCTGGACCAAGCCTCCAGGATCGCTTATGGAGCTACAAGATACAGGGTGGTCACGTTGAAAGGAGACGTAATTGAAATTGCAGGTGAGTAACTTTGTATCACAGAGGAGGTACAATAAATAAATCATCGTCTTACTTAAGAGCCAGGCTCTTATCGGTATAGCGTCCTCCTCTTCGATAAATAAATATTAAATATTAGACAACGTCACATATGTTTTGCTTTGATCCCAAAGTAACTAAAGCATTTGTGTTATGGATTTTTTTTTATACAAATGTAAGTGCACATTTGACCTCCATCTCACCCGATGGAAAGAGACAATGAGGTCGACAAGTAAATAATGCCTATTTACTCTCGCCTTGAAAAGGTCCAAGTTATAACGTTCATGTAACAAGTCTGCTGGCAGGGAATTCTACTCCAAAGCCGTTCGCCATATAAATGTGGAAGCGTAACGTTTCGTGCGGATCTTAGGAATATCCACAGCATAGGAATGGAACCCAACGTCTAGTCCCCCTGTGATGGAAAGGCGGAATTAAATCTTGTAATTCCATCGCACACTCTCCGTGATATATACTGTAAAATACCGATAAGCAGTTAACTTTATGGCGGTGTTCAAGGCTGCAGTTTCGTTTCCACTAATTTCGGAATTCCGAGATCTCAAGATCGAAAGATAAAATCGGAAACAACGGCGGTACCACAAACACTCAAACCCGAGACAATATAGATAAGGTGGTTTCTACATTGACCCGTCCGGGAATCTAACCCAGTACCTCAGAGATGGCGACGAGACGCCATAAAAACCGGTGTGCAAATGGCTTATTTGAACACGTAGGTCATCAATATTGCATACAATAGAGTAGCAATGACAGATTATTCCATTTCCTAACTAAGGCTGTTTGATCTATCGATAATAAATTTCAAGCTTGTTATTCAGTCATTGATTCGATTTTTGTAAATTTTTCTGAGAATATAGAATTTATTTAATGAGATTTTTTTTGCGAAATAACTCCACTAGTTTTGTTATGATTATGAACACAAAGATCGAACGTACAGAAAAAAATTCGTCGACCCGGTGGGACTTAAACCCACGACCATGCTGCACCGTAACATTGCTCTAATAATCTGAGCCACGAGTCCAGGTACCGAGTCGTCGAAATTCTTCTATATGTTTTTGTTATAGATCTTTATACTGACTTTCGGCGTTCGTCGCCACTAGTGACATCTAGTGGGAGATTTTTGAATAATTTATTTTAATTTGCTCCCGAAAGACGTAAGCTCTTTTTTTTTTAAAACTCGCACAGTATGCAGTACTTTTTATAAGAGACATTTATTTCCTGTTCTAATAACGGAATTCCCTAATCCTTGTAACCGCGTTTAATAACCTTCTCGAGTGCTGCAGACATCTTTTAGATAAAGCATATTTATGGCCCTCTTAGTAAAAAATAATAATAATATAAAAGTGCAATGATATCTATGTAATAATAAATTGAAGTTTTTGTAAAAGCGCGATTGAATTTGTTTATAGTGTTTTGTGAGACCGCAGACTGCCACGCAAATACTCAAGGATATCCAGATTTCCAGAGGTCTGTGGACTGACGGTTAAACACTGAATTAAATTTTAAAATCAATTATACTGTTGAAGAATGGTATAAATAGATATTACCCCTGCACAGTGACATTTGCAACACATATGTATAATAACATATGTATTTATCAAGTTTAAAATTATGGAAAAAAGTGGACAGCCAATATTGTTGTTTTTAACACGTTCTGATGTCTATTAAACCTTAAGACGGCGCTACTTATTCACTAAAATTGTCGAGAAAATGATAGTTAACTGTCTTATGGCTGCAGGCAGTAAATATATTTCGATATCACACGAAGCTTGTATAATTAATTAGTTTGTATATTTATTTTATTATAACGTGTATCTTTTGTTAAATCTGAACAGGATGCTCATCAATAAGTAATAGATAATAGTAGCTATTTTCAACGCAATTAAATAATTAACTGTTCTACTAATAACTGTTCAGGTTCAATGACTGGCGGCGGAAAAACAACAATGCGCGGCCGAATGTCGAGTTCGGTGCAGCAAGACACTAGCGAGCAAGACCCCGCGGCTGTACAGGCCAATGAAAGGAAGTTGGCGGCTTTAGAACAGAGGTATGTATCATGAAGATTTGTGTGTGTAATGATACCAAATGACGGGACGAACAAGTCGTCTTACCTGGTGGTAAGCGATGTACATGGCAGTGCCACTCAGAGAACTTTACGTCGCAAAGATTTGAGCATCACTGACACTGCAGTCGTCACCTTGAGACATAACGTTGATAAGTCCCATGTGCATGTAATATCACCAGCACTCTTACCCTTCAAAACCGGAACACGGTAATGCTCTATTGCTTAGCGGGAGAAATTGGTAATGTGGCTGTACTTGCCTGGGCGAACTCTTTCACAGGTTCTACTGATGCTGAAACAATTTCATTAGCCCACAGGTGAAGCATTTTGGGCGTTACTTCAAGAGATCCCGTGTTAGATTTCCGGTTAAGTCAAAATAGGAAACAATTAGAGAACCAATCTCGCATCAAAATCTTGATCCCGCAAGCTTGCGGGATTAATGCGGGGCTGTAAAAAAATCATATTTTTTGTTCTAAATAGTTATGTTCGTGCATTTATGAAGTGTTGTATGCAATAAAAGACAATTAGATTGAAAAAAATATTCCTCATTACTTTTATAACGTAACTTATTTGATAATATTTCCGAAGAGATGACAAAGTATTTTAAGCGGGATCTTATTTTTTGTCCGGCCATGAAATATACTAAATTAGTATTCAGTATAGGCCATACGCTTCACGGCAAAACAACATTACGAGTTCCAGGATAAAATTGATTTTCGCCTGTTAATGAACGACGTCTGGGTAGCGATGAAAGAGACTCAGTCTTTTAAGGCGTTTTATAACGACTCGACTCCATTTTACAGGACTCGACTCTAAAATTAAGACTAAAGGTTCGAGTTTTTATAAATAAGACTCATACTAAAAGACTTAATTGACTTGAACGACTCGAGTTGTTTGCAATGGACTTATACCTACCACTGGCTACCTTATTAGTTAGTTTTTTTTTTTTTGTTAGTTAGATGGACATTTTATTTCGATGTTAAAGACGTTAGTATCGTAGCTACACACTAACAGGGTACATGTGATGTAAATTTTATTATATACTTTACATGTTATTAATTGTAATCATAAAATATTGCACACCCGGTATGAACTGTTGTACTCAAACTACGCGTAACATCTTTTTTACCAGTTCAAACAATAGATATTTCTGATTTTGATGTTTGTTAATGAATAAATACTGAAATACATTACAGGCTCACAGAACTGCGCAGTGAGCAAGCGGGCCTAGAAGATCAAATAGTTACACTTCAAAGACAAACTCGGGAAGGGAAAACGACACTGCATAAACTCAACGTCGAACTCCGGAGCTTGACTGAGCAAGTGCCTGTTTTGGAGGTAATTATTGAATGTTTTCTTCTGTGACACCCTCGAGAATAAGACGAGAATTGTACAGTTCAAGTCAAATATGTAAAAGTTGGCAAGTTAAAGATACTGATTGTAATGAATATTATGATATTCAGACACAAAACATCATAATATTCAGTGCAATCAGTATTATTAGAAATTATAAAGCGACATCTCTTCTCAACCTGTGGTAGCTGTGAAGGTACCTGGTTGAGCGAAGAAAAACTTTCATAGATTGCGCTACTGCAAAAAATCCATTAAAACCAAAAACAATTATCTGTAACAAACGCATTCAGATAGAAAGATTCGTAAGGTCTGACTCGATCTATAGCTCAGTTGGTAGAGCTGTCGCCCTGTTTAGGCACTGACGCAAGTTCGAGTTCTGTCAGATCGAAGGAATTTTTTTTTTGTTTTATCTTTGTATTAGTAATTAAGTTAAAGAATTAAGTTTTACGGCGTCGACGACTTTGCTCGTTTCGTTTTCATGTGGCGTTACCATTGTCCCTTTTTTCTACAAAACACGCTCCGAGTACACATGTACACGTGAAAGATCGATGCCACACAGGCGCTGCCGTTGCAACGCCATGATTTCGACGCACCGAGTGCCACACGTGCTCGTGTGCAACGTAACGTTGCATAAATACGCACTGCAGCACTCCTCCCCGTTTTGACTTCTGGCCCTTTGTCCGATGAACACGCGTTTCGTCGCCGTGCGCGGTTTTAACGTACCATTTGGCATGTAGTTCTAACTCATGTGGGAAGCGGTGGTTGCAGAATCAAAAAAAATCTTTTATGGAATACTTATACATTTATTTAATACCTATTAAATTTATTTCGTCGAAAACACTAAAACACTTTACAGTCCTGAGCTCCATCATATTCTATCCTAACAACCAATCACTGTACAGTAAAAATTATATTATGTTGTCTCTTTCACGCGTCGCGCTCACATCATTAGCTCACATTCCATTCCTACATTTATACCTATATAGTACAACGAAGCGTCACCGCTGAGGTGTCACGTCTAACATTAATGAACAAATGTTGCTTTGTGTGAAAAAACTAAATAGTTTCATTTCCAATAGCAGATATTGGATATAATTTTATATAATTTTTCAGAACCAAATAACGCAACAAGAGCAACGCGCAGCGGCAAGCAAGGTCGACCCACAGCAGAAAGCAAACATGGAAGCAACGCTGAAAGAGGCTGAAGAGAAGTTGGACAAAGCCAAGCATGATGCTGGAGAGGTACAGTGATGCATAATAAAATATATTTAACTAAATTATAAAGTTATTATTATTGATACAAAAGTCTGGACTCGTACCAGCGCCTGTTGCCTCAACGGGGCTACTATGAATATAATGGTGGTAAAAACGTAATGAAATCTAACAAAAATAAATTGTTAAATCATAACGTGCTGATGACAACAAACTTTAAAAAAAACAACTAACAGTTTCTTGCCTTTGCCTTTTTAGGTAGAAAAAGAAGTACGCGGCGTTGACGCCCAAATAGCAGCCGTAGCCGGCGGCAAAGTCAAGGACCTGCAAAAAATAGTTGACGAACTCACAAAGAAGATCAACAAAGTCTCTACAGAGATAACCAAGCTCAAAGTTGCTATTAACACTAGTGTTCGGTAAGTATATATTATTCATCCTCATCCAGTGTCCACAGAGCAAATCGTTGGGCCACTGAGGTCATCTATGGTCGTATTAAACTTTACTTAACTTTATGGCACTTGCAGTAAGAACTGACTAAATGCTCTTAACTATACTGTGCCATGACGCAGGTGAAAGGATGTTAAGTATCACCGCTGCGCCATGGTGGTATAAGGTAGAAATAATTGAGTCTTTGGTTTGGTTATTTATACTTATTTGGTACGAGCGTCTTTATGCTGACTTATAGTGTATGGTCGTTAGTTTTGCTTGCACTAAGACGTGCCTGAATATCGGAAGAGGGTTTGACAGTATGGCACGTCTGGTGACGGCAACTGTAAAAATTAGTGTCCAAAGGCGATCTTATTTCTTATTAAGCGATTTACAATTTCAAAAAACATCGAAATCCATGGGTTCGCCGAGGACCGAACCCGGGACGTCAGAGATGGCGACACCATGAAAACCGGTGTGCAGGTCACTCGACCACGGAAGTTGTCGAAAGCCTTACTTTCTTTGTGTTCCAATAATAATAGTGATAACAAAATTTTTTGCTGTAATTATTAATACAAAGATTGAACACAAAGAAAAATTCCGACAGATTCGAATCTGCGACCTCGGGAATACCATCCCCTCGCTCTTCCAACTGAGCTACAGGTCGAGTTAGCATGTCGACAAAATTCTCCTGTGTCTGTTATAGATTTTTGTATTGAGTTTTTTCGGCTTTGGACGCTGTCGTATAAAAAATCAATAATATAATAATATTATAATTTTACTCTAAAAAGGAATGCAAAAAAATCAAAAGACACAATCAACCAAATGGACACGGATCTCCGAAACACACAGCAGAACTTGGAAAGCTTAAATGAGCAGAAAAAACAACTCACTTTGGACACAGCTCAACACCAGAAACTCATTGAAGAGGTAACGCGTATTAAATAGTTATTACTAATAAGCAAAGTATATTTATCTAAACTTAAAGGAAGTAATACATACCCACGTAAACCTCCCTCTGAAATTGATATCTATTGTCTATACTATAAGGGTTTAGGTAATTAACTACACTCCGTCCAACCATTTATTTAATTTTTGACAGCTCGAATTCTCATCAGTTAGTGATGCCCTAATGCGTTTCCGATTCGATTTTTTTATGACAATCGAATTTATTTATGAAGAAGTTTTAGTCGTGAACGTGAGCGGGTTCAAAAAAGAAGATATTGTCTGATTGGCATCGTGATGTTGCGTTTGATAATTTGTGTACTCAAGAATTAATAATTAATGTTAATGAGGTTTCAAGTGATGATTCCAGTTCATATGGAGAAGAATCCGACGATACATTATAATAAACAATAAGGATTTATTATAATTTATTTAATTTCATATTTATTATTATTAGGCAGGTAACAGAATTTATCAACTTGAATAATCATCATTACATAAGCTGTTGGCTCGATAAACATCGGAGCTAAAGAGCACGTCGCTTCACAAAAATAAAAGAGTCCAGGAAGTGTTGCCTTTTTTGTCTATGGTTGTATGTCAATAATTATGGAACTTTGGAGGCATGCATATGTCAAAACTTTAACAAACGGGTAGACGGAGTATTAAGTAACAAACTTCGGTTGTCACTTGCAAGCAAAGCAAACGTAGTTGTAATGTAGTCAGGTTAACCGGTAAAATAAAATATTTAGGTAGGGAGTTTCAAACGTAATATTACTGCCGTACTCTCATTTTGTCGTACGTTGTGCTGCTGTGTATCGTTTTAAAGTTTGTGGTGAAAACCTTAAAAATCATATATTTTGATAAGAGGATAACTCTATGGCATTGATGTTTTTGGATTTTCCAATCCTAAGTATTGGATGTCCATCCGTGTTCATGAAAATGAACACTTTGCGTTCTACTAACATAGTTGTAAGAACTTACTAACATCATAAGGACATGTAACTGTACCTACTGTCTGAAATAAAATTGTTTCATTTTATTTCATTTCAAAGAGCAAGAGACGCGAAGATTATGTTATACACTCTTCTTGGCGAGGAAACCGCCTTCCAAACGACTAGTACTCAAGTGTAATTTGCCTACATATACCGTGTCAAACCAATAGACTGTAATATCAAAAACAGCATTTTGAAAAAATACAGCGGAAAGCATTTTTGTGATTTTGTCATTTTTCAGGTTAACAACTTCAAACTTTAGCTTTAACCTTGTAAAACCCCAAAATCAAAAATGTACGTAATGTGCGACGTGATTCATACCCAGACAATATTATTCCTATGATCACATAAACGCCCAGTGTACATTATAATGAAAATATAGTATTTAAATTTAGCGCTATAAAGGGTTATTTTTAAAATTCTAACAACTTTGCAAGACTAGATAACTAACATCATAAATAATAACTTTTGGTCCACGACGTTTGACAAAACAATAAATTGACCAAAAATTAAGTTTAAAATTTTTGTCCGATGTGTAGTAAGGCAGCCAATTCAAACGTGCAAGCGTTCCCCAAGGGCTCCTATCCCCGTCATGCGTTTTCACAGAGTTAACACCGTTTCGAGCGATCTATTTAGATGTTTTTATTTTTGTATGAAAGTAAAATCAGATGAATTACTAAAAGTCATGGAACAAAACTTGTTGTTAAGTTAGTAATATATAGTCCTGCAAGGTCGTTAGTGTTTTACAAATAACACTGTATATTCTATAAAGTCAATGACGAACATAGACTGTCTAGAAAAGCTTGGACCTGAAGCATGTAAATTATATACATTTTATTGTGCGTTTTGCGCTTTTTTCATTGTAATTTGCTGGGTCTAGAGGATTAAACGGCAACACTAAACAGTGAAAATATTGACACCAACCTTACGCGGTTTTATTGGTCTGATATATACATATATAACAAGCACATAGAAAAATTCGTGAGGTCCGCTGGAACGTTCCGTGGCTTAGTTGGCAAAGCGTTTGACACGGTTTGCTAGAAGACATCGGTTCGATTTCGGCCGGATCGAAGGAATTTTTTCTAAGTGGTCGATCTTTGTTATTAATAATTATAACAAACTAGTGGACCAATTTCACAAAATGTAATTGAATATCATGGTAGTAAAACATTATGACATTCAATAAAAACTTGAAAATTTCAATGGTCTGATATATATTGAATTAAATTAAAAATATTTTTTGAAGCTCGAAGAAGGAATAAACGAAGGTGCAGACGAGTTCACAGATTTAAGGGCGGAAATAGCCAGACTGCAAGACAAGGAGGACCAGATAAAAAGCGAACGCGTCGACGCACAAAACGTTTACAACTCTAAGGAAAAGAATTTAAATGATGCTCAAGCCAGTAAACCTTCGTGGGAAAATGAGGTAAGTAGTAATATACGACCTACTCTTTCACACAGGTCTCCTCCGTTGGTAGTTTATGGTAGCCAAAGAGTCTTATACATTCGATATTAAATTTCCCTCGGGTTGTCTCCTTTTAACGTGGAAATAAGTGTTAATTCATGCCCTTGGTAATAAAGCCAAATGTTATCATATGTCAAAAATGATTATATCACATGGAAGTCATACACATAATACAGACTACATGAAATAAATTATGCTTATATGAAGAAATTTTATGACTATAATTTTTGTCAGAGCAAGCGAGACTAAATCTCGCAAGATAACACAAGCTCTGATTGGCCGAGAGCACCCGAGGCGCATTGACTGGACAGGTTAGGTGTGGGAGACACCGTACCGACATGATTCCGATTCGCATTCAGATTAAGATTTAAGCTTGTAAGTCATAAGTTTCATGTACGAGTATCCAACAAACTAGGTAAAAGTTTACCGAGTTCGATAAAACAAGATTGCAATTTAATAAGTTTTAATCTTTAAGAATAAAAAAGTTATCGACTAATTTCGTTCGTACAAACTTGAAACTTTTCTCGTGAATAGTTATCATTTTGTAGAATGGCCTTGTTACACCAACTGTGCGAATTAATAAAAATACTTATGGCGCACCATACCTGGTGTAATGTGCTCAGCTTAGCGTGCATCTAGTAGGAGGTATTAAGACACTATTTTTGAATTTCTAAACATTTTCTCAAAAATATGATGACTAGAAAATTTCGACCGATTCTTGTAATAGTGACAATTTAATGTCGAAATTTTGAGAATTTTTCAAAAACGGCACGGAAGTTCTTATTCATCACACTTACACGTAAATAGTGCCCACATTATGCCCCAAATAAAAACATCGAGCCTTTTTTCTTTAAATAATTCGATTTCAATAAACCTTGCCAAATAGATGTGATTCCACAAACTTTTGATGTTTTTTTTATACAAAAGTTACAATTACAAATTAGTAGAAAAGGTATATAAAGTGATTTTTAATTGATTTATTTTGCCTACAGTTACTTGCTTTACATTTGGAAGAGCCAGGTTACGATAATTTGCCTGGTTACGTTATACACGAGCCCCTGCGAACGTTGACAAACGATGAACTGGAAGAATTCACTCTGGATGAAATTAGGAACATAGCGGCTGCGCACAGAGCTCGTTTTGGTGAACAGAAACCTAATTACAGGACTATTCAGGTGAGATGTAAATAAACTTAGCCTTTATGCCTGGTTTACACGTATTAAGTGATGAAGTAGAGAAACAAAAACAGCTCTGATGGCGGAAGTTTTTCATAGTACAGAGTTCAAGACGGAACATTATTTTTAAATTTACTGGTGTTTTTTTGATGTGTTGTAAGCCATGAATAAATATTTTTCTATTCTATACTTCTAAGTAATTAAAGAAGTTTTAACTTAATTTTAAGTAATCTAACGTTTACACGTGGTTTAGTTAGCTATAAGTTCTTTGAAAGTTTTTAACCCATTAATTGATTCAAATTTAAGGCACGTCAACCGGCAAATGCGCGGGGCGCGGGAGGGTGGTGGGCTATTTTGTGAAAAAATAGTTTTGATTCTAATCTATTTATCCGTCCATGATTACTTAACAGCTGGTTGATTGTTTAAACGACAGTTTTACTTATATTTCTTTGAGCTCAAACAACGACAACATACCTTTCTCTATTTTTCTCACTTTGTCCTTTAAAATCACATTTTTCAGTATTTTTCACTTTGTCGCGTAACCGATTATAACCTAATTATAGGAATACAAAGCTAAAGAAGAGTTGTATTTGCGACGAGCAGCCGAATTAGATGAAATAACGACCAGGAGAAATGATATGAGGACGCTCTATGATCAATTGAAGAAGAAACGAACTACTGACTTCTTGTGCGGTAAGCTAGAAATAAATCTGTTTGCTTCCTACGATAGCCAAAATACTATTTGTATCTCAAAATCACAATAAATACACAATATACATGTACAGTAGTAATAATAACTTAAAATTTCGAAGAGTATTGTTTGTGCGCGACAAATTAGCCCTCGTAACATGCTACCGCGACAAAATTATTATATCCAAATTTAGCTGTCAAATTTGGGTGATAAAACCGCCATTTAGAAACTTTATTACAATAGCGAACACATTTTTGTCGCACCGAACGCGCCACGATCAATGGCTGCGACAGTATATTGCAGTGCCGGACATGGCCGCAAGGTCACAGTTCATTGTAAAAGATTTTGACAGTTCCGCGCGGTAATTTTAAGGTAGATATTGAGCGCTGCAAACGAGATAAACGGAAATAATAAAAAGAAACAGGTTGTTATGTTTTAATTATGGAGGAAGGTTAGGAGAACATTTTTAATACAGTTCCTATACGTAGGAATAATTTGAAATACGTAAATAATGCTATGTAAAATTGTCTAGTAGGTGTTTCGGCGAAAATGCCGAGAGGATAAGAAGAACGAGGTCTTAGACAATTGACATTGACGAGTTCGTAGTGTGAAATGCAATTATAACATAGGCCAAGATTTTCACAAAGACTGTGTGATTTTTGCAAATTTTGAAAGATTTCCTTCGGTTTTATTATTTATTTATTCAGGGCTATGAAGCCATCAGCTTAAACAAGTCCGTCGTTTCACAACGATGCCATTAAAACGATTATAAATTTCGCGGCGATGATTAATCGTCGAAAATACTTGTAGCTATACATGCTACTAACAATAGTTCATTATCAAATAAACAAAGGAACGAACTACTCTAGTGCGGTATTCACCGATTCAGTATTCGAAATAAAAAACATACGTTACTCTTAATCAACTGCGATAAATATTAATATAGGTTCGTATATGACAGTGTGAAATGCAAAAATTGATAAATAGTCGCGCTTAGTGCGTGTTGATAAGTTTTATCACATATCGCATTCGATATAACGCCAAGCTACGGCTGCTAACATGCAATTTTAATTTCATAAACTTTCATTCACATTTCTGAATCAAAATTCTATTGCCCATGGTACTCGCTACTGAACTGAAAAATTTCAGTAGCGAGTACCACCAGTTCTGTACACAGAACTATAATGAATTTCAAGAAAAGAAGTATTTTTTACTGCCTCCTGATTGGTTAAATTAGATTAAAGGTCTTGTAACTGGGTCATAAACCTTTATTAAAAAAATGATCGGTTAATATATACTAGACCACTTCTCTATCTCTGGTTTTTTGTTTTGTGGCGTTTGTTTGACTTTCGCTTGAGTTTTTTTTTCTTTTTTTTTATAACATCAAGTGACAGGACGAACAAGTCGTGCATCTGATGGTAAGCTACATGCCTGTCCGTAACAGTTACAGAGCCACTCAGAGCTTTAAATCGCAAATATCTGAGGGGCACTACCACTGCGCCTGTCACCCTGAGACATAAGTTGACAAGTCCCATGTGCCTGTAATTTTACCAGCACCCTTACCATTCAAAACCGGAACACAGTAATGCTGACATTACTGCTTGGCGGCAGAAATAGGTAAGGTGGCAGGACTACCCTGGACGAACTCTTTCACAAGGAGCTCTACTGCTACTAATTTTTTGTTGTCTTGGATTGTTACCAAAATATACACTCAATATTGGTTGTGTTTCATTATTTTATTTACTCATAGGAAAAGTATTTTATGCAATCATTACATAATTGGAAATTAAAATCTTGTACCTATTACTTAGGCCACTCGGCACTCGGCCAATTAAGTAATCTGTGACTCGGCCTTAAGAACTCTCATTATGCAACGATACGGAAAACACTATTTGATAGGAATTTTGCCATTTTAATGGATTAGTTTTATTATATTTCCACGCCGCTTGTGGGTACAATGCTGGACTTTTGTAAAATTTAGATGTAACATTTAACATTTTTATTGTATGTATGTACATGAGAAATAAATAATATTCTATTCTAAAAGGAATGTAATCTATTTGTGAGGATTGGTTCTCAGTTGCTATTATTATTATTAAATTTCGTTTTTAACTGACTTAAAAAAAAGGACGAGGTTCTCATTCGACTGTGTTTTGTTTTGTATGTATGTTACGCGATTATTTTTTTGTTGGAAAGAGGGTACCTCGGCTGTGGTTCCATTTAAATTTGAAAAAAAATGTGCCACCTCTAAGGGTGGCAAAGTAGGGGATGAATGACTTTTGAGGTCAGTTTTTTAGTACTCTGTACTGAGATTATAAGCTGTTGGTTTTCCTATTAGATAAATAAATAAATAAGTAAAACTTTGAACTGACAAACAAAGATTGGTGTGATACTGTTAATTTGACAATGAACTATGCTTATAATAAAAACAATTAATTTTCAGGTTTTAACACAATAACTACAAAGTTAAAGGAAATGTACCAAATGATTACGTTAGGTGGCGACGCAGAGTTAGAACTTGTAGACTCGTTGGACCCATTCACAGAAGGAATCATTTTCAGGTTAGCTAACACATTGCTGTTGTTCTATATTCCTTACAAATTTCCCCAGTTTGAGAATAAGATAATTTATTTTTGTAGCATTAAATTATAATGGCTATGTACTTGACTAATGACTGTTGAACAAAGAAGCCGTTGTGGCCTAATGGTTTGACCTACCACCTCTTAAGTAGGGGGCGTGGGTTCGAATCCGGGGTCGCATCTCTGACACCCGTATTTATGAAACAAACAAAAGCACTTAACAAAATTCTTCACTAAGATCGACTTGAGTGAAATTTTGCTTAAATGCAACTTGGTGTTGTTTGACATTTATGAACATTTTTTCGCTCGCTCTTATCCAAGGTCAGGCTCAAGTTTTACTTTGGAGCCATTAGCCAATGACAGTACTTGTTTTTCCAAAAATTAAAAGCGAGAATTTTTGAAAATTGTTTTGTAGTCTGTGCGCTTTTGTTTGTGGCAGTAACAACCTTTGCCTTGTCTTCAGCGGGAAGAATAAAAAATTCATCAAACTGTTTTGACCTTATTTGTTAGAAGTATTTAAGTTTCATAAATTAATATTGATTTTTTATATTCGATTTTAAGATATGTTAATTAGTTATTATGGCAGAACTTGCACAAGCGGGAAAATGCTGTTTACAACTGTTTCTTTGGAAAATCTGGAACATGAAAGTGCGACTTAACTCGATCTTGAGACCGAGTTAAGATTGAGCTGAGTCATAAAAATCGTTCATAAATACCAATTATTGACTTAAGTCGCACTTGAGACTTTTTTATGCTTAAGTGGGACTTAACTTTGTTCATAAATACGGGTGTGACTTTCTCGGAATTTATGTGCGAAATTTAATTTGAAATTTAACATGACCTTTTCGGTGAAGGAAAACATCATGATCAAACCTGCAAGTCGAAGAAGGTTCACAACCCTCGGAAAACCTGTGAAGTTCCCAACATGCCCGGGGCCAGAGTGGCGGACTATGGCCCCAGACCCGTGCCCAGCAGTCTTAAACCAATGCTTAAATTGACAAGACATTCTTAACACAATGTCCTAAGATTGTCTTTTGCATTGCAAGCATTGATTTAAGACATACTTTATTTTAATGGCAATAGTCCAAGGAAGTACTGCCACCTTACCCATTTCAGTCGCCAAATTACAGGCACATGGGACTTGTCAACTTATTCTCAGGGTGACGGTCGCAGCGGCAGTGCCTTTCAGATCTTTGCAATATGAAGCTCTGTGTGGCACTGCAACTGTTATGGACAGGCATGTAGCTTACCACCAGGCACACGACTTGCTCGTCCCGTCACTTGATATAAAAAAAAAATACTGCAAGTGGACGTAAGTCCCATAGCTGTTTATTTTTTATTTAACATTATTTATTTGTCGTTGAGATTAATTTTATATATAATTCTTTATTGCACAAAGAAATTATTATTTATTGTAAAAGTGAAGTCTGCGGAACTAATTATTCTACAATAAAATTTAAATTTAAATTTGACTATAAATATATAAATGATGTTAATATACATCAACTTTATATACGTAAATACATACATAAGCAGAATATATATTATAATAACAAATTACTAGTTTATATACGTGTTACCGATTAACTAACAAATGCGTTCGACAGGAAGAGCTCTTTTAATTTGTGTTTGAAAGATGCGACCGATGGACTGTCACGAATATAATAGCAGGTAGTTTATTCCACGTACGAGCTGCGCTAACCGTAAGAGAATTGTGGAAGAACTTGAAGTTGGATTGGGGATATAATAGTGTTCTAGTGTTTTAATGAGTTACTCAAAGCTGTGGATGTAAAATTACTATTTAGAACTAAGGTTCTTTATTATTATTAATATAAAAATATAATAATAATAAGGTTCTTTACATAATAATTACTACTGCAGCCTTTATGTCTGCTAAATTGAATGTAAATTAAAAATAAGGTATTTAAATTAATAACTTCTGTGACTATAGTAAAAATAGAATGGTTGCAAATGTATGTTACACATAACTTGTTGATAACTTTACCATCTCAGTCAGCCGTGACACCTGTAAAGAGCCTGAAAAGTAAGTTTGTAAGAAAAAACAAATATGCGTAACAATTTCGAAAACTTAAACCTCGATGTGTAACCTTATGTAAAATCTATTTACTTTCAGTGTTCGTCCTCCAAACAAATCGTGGAAGAACATATCAAATCTATCCGGTGGCGAGAAGACGTTGTCATCACTGGCTCTGGTGTTCGCGTTACATTACTACAAACCTACGCCGTTGTATGTGATGGATGAAATCGACGCGGCATTGGACTTTAAAAATGTTTCAATTGTCGCTAATTATATCAAGGTTCGTAAAGATTTAATCACATTCTTTATAAAATTTAGGACTTTAACACGAGAGGGAATACGTTTTCTAGGCAAGCCTTCCTTCATCCGTAACTTTGTTATTACCACTATTAGAATTGTCCATTTCTGGTGATGTTGGAAATAATCGCTTCTTAAAACGACGAGTTTTGAAAATGTGTAACTTAACCTGTTTTTCAAGAGTTGTAAACTTGTTTCGACATGCAGGTTTCATAACAGGATCTTACTTTATTTGCCTCCAGTGCTGGTGAGGTGGCTCTCGGCAATCTTCGGATTCCGAATGCACCCGAACACATAACGTCGTTATTTTCTATAAAGGGTGTAAGCGACATTTTGAATTTTTTTAAGGGAGTATGTTTTAGGTTTTAACGACTCTTTTAAAATATTTAGTCTGTTTTCAAATTGAATTTTGGTTTTCCCCGTAAACACTTTTGAAACACCGACAATATTTCCATGTCTAGTAGTTATTACATTTATTATCCATAATATTTCACTTCGGACAGGTACTTTATTGTTATTTTGTGTTGATTACCATGAGAACTATATAGAGCTGTGAAACTTTTCCCTTTGTATGATTACATTTACTAAATTTATATAAAATTAAGTGTTCTATTTAAACAAAATTAAGTGTTCTTCTTTTATATAACTAAAAATGTCTTAAGTCATTTTCCGGTTGTTAATATTGAATTTTCAATTTATGCTATTTGCCCTGCAACTCTATCTTTTAAAGACTTCAGAGTTGAATGCTTGCGTCTGGTCGGCACTGATTGCAAACGGCAACTGAATCCGTTCAGCAGACAGCCAAAACACGAACATTCCCGGGAGATGTTAAGAAAATTGTTATATTGTATGCTTCAGTATCTCTTACCAATTATAATAAAAATCTTGAATGTGCATCTATTTGTTAAATCTACCGCGCAAGCCCTGCAAAGAACTGGGGTTTTTTGGCGAAGTAGTTTATAAGATACGCTGTAAATGCAATGTAATGATTTCTAGACTGAATTCACGACAAAATCGCTTTAAAAAATGCCAAGCCGAAAAGATTCTTGGCGAGGGATTGTAAAGTATAATCTTGAGTGTAGTATTGTTTTACTCCTAAGTGAAACACTCTACTCACCAAAATGTCATAAGATTTTTTGTGGCTTCTCATCCAGGCTTTCCCTCTCTTATTTAATTCACTATTTGCGCAACTCCTGTTTATATTATGCTAAAAGTATTATTTTGTCCCCAGGAACGAACGAAAAACGCCCAATTCATAATAATATCACTCCGTTACAATATGTTCGAAGTATCAAATAGATTGGTCGGTATTTACAAAACCGAGGACTGTACCAAATCTGTTACTATTGAAAATAAGTTACCTGAACCGGTAACGCCTGCTCAGGATATAGAAGTTTAACTACATACAACCGAGCCACTGACGTCAGCAATGGAAACTTATAGGAGTGTGAGGAAAGGGTATAATATAATAATACATAATAATTACACCACACCCGTTTGGGCTTCAAAAAGTTCCTAATAGCGAAGTCGGTAAAAGTTTCATCTCAATGTTTAAAGTATTTTTATATGCGCTCAGAATGAATTGATATTTTGAGATAATGTAAGTTATATGTTATAAAAATGAAATTATTAAGGCCTTGTGCAGGGTAGTGCTGCCAAATTATAAGCAAACATTGATTTGGGCAGTTTTAAACACACCGGGGGGCAATACATTTACATAGGTATAATAGGCGCAATATTATTTGCACCGATTCGTCGTATCACTTGATCTGTAGAGTACAAGTAACGCACTTGCCATCTGTATAGTGCAAACAATTAGTTTAAATACTTTTGCGCGTTGACACTTAATTCTAATATTGGTAATCTTTATACGGAACTAACTTTGTTGTATTAGCAACAAAAGAGTCGGCAGTCGGTATTTGACGAAGTGCCTAGTAGATTAAAAAAAACGACTTGATGAATAAATAATTCATAATCTCAGCACAGAGTACTAAAAAAAACCGACCTCAAAAGTAAGTGGAATTACGTCTCGAAGAAGTGTTAATGGTTTTATTACCCTATTGTGAAAGAAAGGATAAGTCGTTCCAAGAGATAATATTCATCGGTGCAAATAACATTTCTTCAATTATAATATGTTAATTTTCATTCATTAAGCTGTTTATAGACCACAACGCCATTTTATTCCACTGTTTTCATTGTCGCAAATAAGCAAAGATTTAATCTATTTTTATTGATTTTGTAATGATTATAGATATCTCAATATTTTACTTTATAGTCTGTAGGTCAATGATTTTATGCGTAAATTTTAGTAAACGGGATAATCGAAAAAAAGTTTTTTATTGCTGAGGTAATAATATACATAAAAAGCAGCCCCAGTAGGCGAAAATATTGATTTAATTTTGTATGGAAATAAAGTGTGACGATCAGCCTTCATTGTGGCGACTAAAGCAAAAAAATAATATTTTTGATACAAATTTTACGCATCAAAAGTAATCTTGGGCCAACTAACGGTAACGGCTCTTATGCTGTACAAGGCCTAAGGCCGAATAGATGCAAAGGTAACAAATTTACCTTTACATCTATTTTGTCTGATGGTACCGAATATAGGAAATTACTCGAATATCCATTTTCTACCAAAATATTTCTTCACCAGTCTTCCGCCTGTATGGCCTTCATTTGCTATTTCAATATTAGTTTGTTTAATAATTATAACTAACAAACGTTTCCCAGGTTTGCGTATCGTTTGCCAGGTATCTCGCCGTAATCAAGTCAATTTCAGGGTCCAATAGTAACTTGAAGACTTTAGCTCTCTGAAACCGTAGCCCGTTCCTAACAAGGTGGAACGACAAGAGCTGTTTCAGCAAACAACAGTGCGCCTTTATTTGTCCAGAGTCGCAAATATATTATGTCAAAATAACTATACAAGACATCCTATATAATATGAAATTCGGAAAGGTATGTCTAGGAAAATGACAAAAAAACATTGCTTTTGGCTGGTGCCAAATTTAATAAAATTTAATTTAATATGGAAAACTGTACCGAGTTGGAACAATTAAATATCAAACTTAATCAATATTGGCCATGTTAGTTCACAATATTTTGATATTTTTCGGGTAATTTAAAACTTCTGTCATATACATTCCTGTCATAAACATATATAAATGCAGCTGTAACTGTTTTTGATCACGTCTTCGTTATCGAAGTAGAGTCCATTCAAAAAAATTGTAAAGACAAGTGAAATTTTGAAGGGGCTATGTCGAATATGGTGGATGAGGCCTCACATCCCAATCTGACTACATAGTTATAGATGGCTTTTTGTTCAGTGGCATAAACCGTACTGACTTTTGGGCCAAACCATTAAGTAAACTTCTAATTTAATAAATTTTTAATTAAAAATTAATTTTTGTATTTATTTTGTCAGTTTCCCAAAATTTTACTTTTCAAATAGCGACATTTTATTTTTGCGGGGTCAATGAAGCACAGCCCTCTTTACCTTAGGCTCGACATCAACATCGGAAATGAAAGATGTGTTTGAACAAAAAATAGGATTGCTATTTTCACTAAGAAATGATTCTATTGGTTTGATGAAACAACTGTTTTGCTATATAATCACCCTTATTTTGTATTGTTATTCATACTTACACGAGCTTGACCGGTTAGTCGAAAATGGATGCCGAGTAAAAAAATGTGTTTTAACCATTGACTTACAAATAAATGGACGACGGGTCTAATACAAAAACCACGAAAAAAATGTCCCAAGTCAACCTATTCGAAATTTAAATTGTTATGTCATCGCAGTATCGCGCTGTCCGTAGAACAAATGAAGACTAAAGCGGAGTGTCGCGCTCTGTATACGATTTTAGCGCCTTACAAGTGCGGACACTTTTTAGCGCGGACCCGACGTCCATATAATTGTAAGTCAATGGTTTTAACACATATTCATTAAAATAATAAAGAGTTAAGATTGCCATTTGGGCTTGCCTCATCTTGGTGGGCCACGCAATAGACGTTAGATGTAACGTTATAAGAAATGTCACAGACCTATTATTTCCAATTTGATTAAAACAAAAATAAATAAGACACAATTTTGAACATAGTTGTTTTATTTGACCAACTTACGTTGAACCTCGATATACATAAACAAGGTCTTAAATTACAATAAATAAATTATCAAGTAATAAAACATTATAATTAGAATTGTTATTCTTTTTTATTAAGAATACATTGAACATTGCCAAATTATTGTATCACTTTTAGAGATCTATGTAAAGTGAAACGAACACTAGACATACAAAGGAACTATTTCATTAATTAGTCCTAAAAGGATCGCACTTTATCCAAGAACTTGCATGTGATATTTGAAACTTAGTAAATGACAAGTTAGAGCCTAATGTCCCGAACGCCAATTACACACCTTTAGAATAAAAGTGACCCACCACAAACTTTTAGGGATACGTAAAATAAAATTTGAAGTAGTGATATTTTCACATTATTTATTACTCTTGAAGAACTAAAGGCCTTGTTAATAAAAAAAGAAAAACATTCTATTTCATAACCTTAACAGTTGTTTTAACAATTTAAATATAATTTACAAAAACTAGTCTGTATATGGTCACTTTTTTACTGAACTTTTTTATTGTTATTTAACCTAAAAAGAAGTAAGTCTGTTCATTTTCACCACCTAAATAAGGTCTTATGACCTTATCATAAGATTATGCAGTTTTAATTATAGTCTTCTGAATAACAAAGTAAGTTACGCATTTGCAAAAAATTGTGATAATATTCAGAATGAATAGGGCTCAAAATCCCACTTTCGCCAACGGCGGAGACGTGCCGTCTTCGCTGCAAATTCAACACTAATTGCGACGTTTACATACCGACGCGGGAGTGGAATTTCAAACATGAAATAGACCCTTATACTGGGCCAATCGCTCCCGCAATCGCAATTAAAGCTCGAATGGAATTGATTCCAGATTAATAAATATTTATGAACAATAATTTTTAAAGTTGTTATACAGTATAATTTTGTTAATTTTTTTTAATGAGGTCACTTTCATTCTAAAAGTGCGAATTGTCGCCAGCGAGAACTGTCGCTGTAATCTCGTGTTAAAGGCACAAATCGTTTTACTTTCACCACACGCGTCAGAAATTGAGAACTTGATTTCACTATTAATATGCAAACAACTTGCATACTAAAAACACGCTTTTATATCAACAAGTATAAATAACTGTGCTATGGAACTATATTTATATATATTGATATTTGAAACTTTAACGTGAATTTTTAATAAATACACAAAAAATAACACAGGTCTCTATCTCACCAAGTCTCCCCAGTGGCAGTATTTTTCCCGATCTGATAATGGGATCTGCCGTCCTTGTCTATATCTCTCTCGGTCCATCTCAACAAATATGTACGTAATATTATGTACTTTACAAGCGTAGTAAAATATATGTATCCTATATACAATTATGTATAATTTACAATAAAATGCGTGATAGGAAAAGAAAATTCTAGGGATAAGTGAATAAGAGATATTAATTATTTAATACAGAAATCCAACAGGCTGGGTTCGAATCTGTAGACCTTACGAAGTTTTTCAATTCTTTTTGGTTTTTAAACGACTATTGCCGTAGCGCCATCTGTGACAAATTTATTAAAGTTTTTCTTCACTCAGCCAGGTACCTTTACAGGTTTTACAGCGGCTGACTATAATAATATAATACACTTCCGGACACATAATTCGAGCCACCACGCATTTTCAGTATTAAGTGTCCTAAGCTATAACAATGTTTGAATGATCAAAAACTATTATGCAATTTGGAAATTAGTATACTAAACGTCTTTTCCATCAACTCCTTGTTGGGAATTTAGATTTTCAAAACCGGGGAAAACTTTTTCTTCGATCATAACACTATTTTTGTATTCTAGCCCTTTACGACAAAAATACGAGGTGGCTCGAATTACGTGTCCGGGAGTATATTATAGAGATGTAGTTTTAATAATTATAATGTTAAGATCGATCCAATATTGAAGAAATTTTTCTAAGTGTTCGATCTTTGTATTAATAATTATAACAAACTAGACGAGCAATTCCAAAAAAATAATTGAATATCATGATACTAGAACATCGTGATATTCAATAAACTTAATATTAAGGGATACTATAATGGAGTAAAGTGTGTTTAAATAACGAGATACCAAAGTAACGGAATACTATTGGTTGACGATCACAACTTTCCTTCGCCGCTTTGGTATAATATTGCTTGACTGCTGGACTACGAAATTGTGGCGCTAGTGTCATTATTAGGCATCGATGTTCGTGTTGTCAATAGAAGAAATTGATCATCCCTCTCAGGCGAGGGTTTAGGCCAAAATTCGCCACGCTGGCCCAATGTGGGTTGGGGACTTCTTCGACGTGCAGGTTTCATCACGTTTTCCGTCACTGAAAAGCTCTTGGTAAATTTAAAATTAAATTTGGTTCGAGTCCGGATTCGACTCCACAGCCTCTGCTTGAAGGGCGGTAGGTCATACCATTAGGCAACTTCGATAGAAGAAATTAGTTATTTGAAATCATGCAAAATAGCGCAGATCTAGTCGGCTAAAACAAAACAGATGACATTGATATTTTATCTTTCCGGTTCAGTGTTGCCCGTTAAAAGTACTATTTCTACACCTGTCAAATTGGCAACACTGAGCCGAACAGAGAATATCTACGTTACTGGGCAGTTCTTCGCCATACGAAGTTAGCCAGTTCAATAAATGATATGAGAGATACTAAGAACGCGATATGATAGATGTCAAGTTTGGTTTTTAAATCAGAAGTCTAACTTTTCCAGCGTTATAAGCTCGAATATGTCTAATTACACGGAGTCCAAATACATTGTATTAAACTTCAATTTCCTATAACGTATGAAACCCGCTACAACAATTTTATTTATGATGGACGTTTGTAGACTATATTGTGTTGTGTTATTACTTAACACAATGTTAAAATTTATGTCGTACTGTATAATTAAATAATAAAACGGTATTTTACATAGGACAGTTTACAGATGCCTACTAAAAACGGAAGCCATAGATTTAGCGCGTTTACGAATATTTTCGTATTCGTTCCGAATTTAAGACTATATAAATCTAGAAAACTCAGACCCACTTCGGATGTTGCTCGTGCACAAAGTCCAATTCGAGTCCGAGAAAATACAAATATCGTTCACACCTAGAGGTAAAATAATCCCTGTGACATTTTGGACCGTCGTTTCTCGGATTCGGAACATCAGTTCGTATCAACGAATCGGACGTAGTGCACAAACGTGTAGTATGGTCGCATAATTTCCATGTTTACCAATCAGAAATATATTTAGTGAAATAGTGATCTCTGATACCGAAATTCAGCAGTATTTTTTTCGATAAAACCGTTCTTCGGGTCTAAATCACGCATATTTGTTTTTTCACACAAACGTTTCGGGCCCTTTACAAGTCCCATGGTCACGACTGACTGCTTAAAGCTCTGAGTGGCAATGCAACTGTTATGGACAGGCGTGTTACTTACCATCAAGCGCACGACTTGTTCGTCAAGTCACTTGATATTAAAAAACCTACATACAAATAAAATGCTTTATGAAAAAATGCATCTATTTTTGTGACTTACGATAGATTATGTAGGAGTCGATATTAGTGTGAATTATTGATCGATATTGATTTTATTTATAAAAAACATATGTACGCAATTTAGATACAGAAACAATAGTTTTGTTATCAATGTGCATCAATCGCGAACACGATGCTTTCAATCTGAGATCAGTATTTTATGATGGCCCGAACGACTTACAAATTTTGACGTATAAGGGCGCGTTCAAATTAACGCTTATGGAAGCGGCGCGGCAGCCGCGTATCAGTAGCGCTTCAGTAATTTTTACTTCATTAATTGTGACTGCAAAAATGGCGCACGGCGGTCACGACAATGGTACTGCAGCTGCGCTTCTAAATATTGCATGAAAATTAGTAGTGGCTTCAGCGCCAGTGGCGTAACTGCAGCGATTCTATAAGCGTCTAATTTGAAAGCGCCCTTAATGTTATTGACATGACAACATAAAATGGGACATAAATAATACTGATTATATGATAAATATGAGATGAATAAGGCTTTAAAAAACCGAAAAAACCAAATCAAAGATTAACAAAAAACATTAAACATTAGAATTTCGAGGAATTTGTAGGATCTCCTGACTCGACCTGTAGCTCAATGGGCAGAGCATCGCTCTGGTTTAGTGTGGTCACGGGTTCAAGTGCTGTCAGGTTAAAATAATTTTACTTTGTCTTCGATTTTTGTATTATTATAACAAAGTGTAAATAGCGTTTTTTTGTCAAAATTTGTAAGTTCATTCATTCGTGCTGAAGGTGGCATCATGTGGCACTACTGTCAGTTTTGGTTTAGTGTTCACTGCCTAATTTCCGCGTCAATTTTTATCCGAGTATATTATAGTGAAATATTATTGCTTCACCATCATATACTCGAATACTTAAAAATTCAAGGTTCGAAATTAGAAAGATATTTATTTTCTTGATAATTATCATCATTATCATATATAAATTATTCGATATATATCCGATAACTGATTCACAGTTTTGTCTCTTAAATTTTGACTAAAAATTACAAGCAGTGAGAAAACTAAATAAACTCGGATACAAACACATAGCACGACATTGCTAGCGATAGCATTTTATTGTTCCAATTAATTTTATAAATATCGAAATAACTTCGCTTATATTATACAAAATTGCAACGAAACTTAGACAGAGAACAATAATCTGAGAATTAGCCAATCTTGAAATAACTGTCGTGTAATTATTAGCCTAATAATTACACGACAATTATTCCAAGATTTCAATTATAAACACATCCAAAACATATACCTCCTTAGTTTTGTATACCATTATTATGATAAAATTTAAAGTTCCTGCACCAATAACATAACTTCCGGTTTCAGATAGACATCCTTATTCGGACTATTATTAATCTCTTCTATAACCGATGAGTGCCAAGCAAAAGTAAGCACTGTGGCCGGTACTAATCTAAGATCTATAAGGGTCTTATTAGCGTCCTCTTCGAGGAGTAATTTGTGTCCTGTGGGCGTGTTCAAAATGAAAGGTAGGTCGCTATGTTCGAGATTCTCCGCCACGAAGTCGTGGATTTCGTGGTAGCGTTCGTACACGGAGAATGTACCCTGGAAAAGAGATGAATATTATTTTCAGGACATCATGAGACGTAATATAGTTACCGAGTCTATGTCTTTTTCGGCATTCGTCGCCGCTAGTGATATCTAGTCAGTACAAAAATCTATAACAACACGTACGTAAACACGTAGGAGAATTTTGACTCGGTAACCGGACCCGCGGCTCAGATGGTTAGAGTAATGCTACGGTGCAGCATGGACGTGGATTCAAGTTCCACCGGGTCGACGAAATTTTTCTATGTGTTCGATCTATGTATTCATAATCTTAATAAAACAGTTAAAATAAAAAAAAAACATGTCAAAAGGGTCCATGATCCATTTGAGAACTATATAATAATGTAACAACCCTACGCTCCTAGCGACATTCGGCATTGACGCGCCGAACAATCAAGAGTTTGACTACTTATCTCATTATACTTTGGTAATACAGTGTATAAATAGTGCACAGTACACTTTATTTGACCATCTCACCTGCAACAAAATCCCGTCTGGGAAACGTACTCTGATAATAGCGAATTTGTATTTGCGCATTTCTCTTATCTCGTCTTTTTCTCGCATCGCTTTAGTGCGCAGCATTTGACTTTTTTCCAATGCTTCCGTTCTGTAAACAATTAACATTAGACAACGTCACGTACGTTGTTTTAGTCCGAAAGTAGCTAAAGCACTTGTGCACAAACACCCAGACCTAAGGTAATATCGAAAAGTTAGTTTTCTACACTAATCCGGCCGGGGATCGAACCCGGGACCCCAGAGATGGCGACACCATGAAAACCGGTGTGCAAGCCACTCGACCACGGAGGCCGTCAATTAATTCAATTTTAACAACAACAATTAATTAGTTCAATAACAATTAATTTGTTTTTAGACTTTAACCAGGTGTCAATCTAGGGAATTAATAAAAAAATAAATTAGTTCCAAATCCCTGTAATTTCGCCAGCACTGCAATGCTCACATTACTGCTTGGCGGCAGAAATAGGTAGGGTTAGGCAGTACTTCCCTGGAGGAAGTTTTTCCATAGAAGCTCTACTGCTACTATTCTACTTATTATAATAATAAAAACGCATACACTCAACGTAACAACATTAACAATAACAGACAATTACCTTAACTGATGTTCCCTTTTCAGTTCCTCAGGAGTTAGAGCATAGAAAGTAGGTGGCAATTGTACTTTTGTAGCGGCCTGAGAAGGCAGCAACACCTGGAGGTTTCTGTCCAGCTCTAGTTGGATCGGTTCAGCCGTTCGAAGCGCGTCTATTAGTGTCTAAAAATTTAATTTTAACTTATTGTTGATTATCTATTTTGGATTGGCATAAAAGATAATATTGGAATTTTTCATTAAAATTCTGCGGCAATGGCAGTCGCCGGGGTCAGAGATTCAATATCAAGTACCGGCGAACTATACATATACTGCTGCTGCTGCTGCTGCGAGTCTCTGCTAGCTGCCCTATCGAACAGCGTTTTCTGCATTTATATTCTAAAGGCTAACCACATCAATTTGTTAGCGAAACTGGTTGGAATTAACTCGTTTGCAGACAAAAAAATAATTATTAATAATACCGACCTCAAAAGTCATTCATCTCCTAGTTTGCCACTCTTGGAGGTACAATATTTTCTTCAAATTTAAATGGGACCAATACTGGGACCCCCTTTTTAACAAAAAAAATATAATCATCGAAATCTATTCACAAATGTAACATACACATAAAATAATACAGTCAAATTGACGTGACCTTTTTTGAAGTCGATCAAAAAATCCCATAGTTTTGCATAATAATTACCACCGTGTATATACGTTTTTGGGTAATAAATACTTACAACAAGATTATCAGTGTTAGGCACAAGGTCACGGTTGAACACGAGGTAGTCCTCCTCGACGCCGTCAGCGTTGGTGATCTTTTGCTGAGTGAAACCAGCCGCGAATAAAAGCTCCATCGCGCCTTCTATTGGCTGGACGCGTTCCGTAAAGGCTCTGGAAACGTTTTATATACAGCGTTATTTGAAAATACTAGGACTACATTACTAACAACATAAACAATCAGATTTTACTCTCGTATAAAAATAAAGAGGTGGTAAGTCAGTGCGGTAGTAGGGCGGGCGGTCTAGCGTAAATAGTTTCGAGAAAGACGTTTGTTTACTACTTTACTATCAAATACACACCTAAAAAATGTCAGATAGAACAACAAAAAAAGTTAATGATGAGATTGTGATTGAAATTGAGTAAAATTATTACGTTTAG
The DNA here is from genome assembly GCF_003589595.1 of Hyposmocoma kahamanoa. NCBI lineage: Eukaryota > Metazoa > Arthropoda > Insecta > Lepidoptera > Cosmopterigidae > Hyposmocoma > Hyposmocoma kahamanoa. Next base: position 4,885,191 of record NW_020653731.1, read on the forward strand.
TAAAAAGTAATGGAAATTAAGTTGTTGTTTATGATGTTAGTAACTATAGTCGTGAGAGGTTGTTAGTCCAGAGATTGTAGGTTTACCGACAACGGGTCTCCTTTACCGTTTATTATTTATCGAAGCGTAACGGAGATGGCAAAATAACGAAACATTGTTTATTGTGTTTTGTATGGAAGTAAAATATTTTCGCGAAATATTAAATGGAACATTTGTCAAACATTTGAATATACATGGTTCCTTATGACGTATATCTTCACCTTGCGAAAATGATAATTAGTATAATTTGCGCAGAAGGCTGGAAAAGACATAGTGGTACTTCCTTTCTTTACGAGCTAGTTGCACTGTAAAGTACTTTGTTCAGGTTTTCTTTATTTATACATACCGGCACAATTATAGGCACACTAGTAAAAAGCTCAAAATATTGCAGCCTTTTTTCATCTGTCTGGACGGTTATATTACTCTTTTTACTTGTTATTCCAATTTGAAAATAAACAATTAGCTGGCTGTCAATTGTCTAATTAATTTGTTTTGTTTGTTTCGTACAAATCAATCAGTTTCTGGTCCAGATCCGACAGGATGTGTTTGCCAACAAGTGGCGTGTCTCTCAGCGCCTTAAGTCGCTTTGTAAATTTAAGATAAGTATATTAAGTATATTGCAGTAAATTGTGTAATGTTGTGTGATTTATCTTTTCTTTCTTTGTTTAGTTTTTAAGTATTATTTTGTATCTTATATGTTATATTAAAATTTTACATTATCTTTAAGTTTAAGTCTTGTTGGACGCTTTGGCTTAAGCTGTAAGTCTAAAAGAATGTTGTGTTTATAAATAAATAAATACAGGTTTCTCGTAAATTTCGCGAACGTTATTATATTAAACTAATACTATTTTTCAATTTCCATCTGTCTCTGCTTTGTCACTAAATATAAAGAAAATGCAATTTATTTTAGTTTAGACTTTTTTTTCAACAAAAATTGAGTAGTCTTTACGAAGGCGATGTTAAAAGGTGTTAACATTATTCAAAGTCAAATAAAAATTCTTAGCTCGAACCAATAATTCAAGAGGATTGCAAATCGCGGTACAAAGACAAAGACAGCGTAGTCGGGTATTTAGTACCTATTGGTACACTAGATGTCGCAACACTCGTTGCAACACACGAAATAGTTATTGTTGTAAACAATTGGCAATTTATCAAAGCGACTCTAATTTCTAGTAATAACAAACAAATCAACGGAATAATATGTAACCTAAAACGGAACGGAATCCCACGGGACGGATTTTTATGTAATTTATTGTCTAATGGCTTAACTAAAAGAAATATAATGACAGATCATATTATTATGTCAATATCATTAATGTTACAATCTAAAATATATTCAAAGAAGAAAGTCTGTTAGACAAAGTATTTAAAAAGATATGAAAAAATGTTGAAGATTTGGCTTGATGGATTTATTGCGATGCCGTGAAACTAATATTAAAAAAAATGTAAATAACCAATTGTAGGATCTCCGGCTATCTTATCGCACATAGTCACACCAACTTAAAAGTATCTTTTTCAACCCTGACATTGGCAGAATCATCGTGAAAATCGATGGAGCCACATTAAAGAAATTGTAATCAAGTTTTTGAATATTTTAGCGTTTAAGCTGCTAATTATTCAAACATGTCTATCACACTTTTGTATTAAATCATTTTTTTTAATGCACGTCACAATATTCATTTTTAATTTTATTATTCTGCTACAGTCCATTTGTTTAGGCAACTAAATGTAAAAATCTTGAAATGTCTATTTACTGAAATATACATTTATAAAATTATTTTTACTTACCTTCAAATATAAATATTTAGCTTCATATGAAATAGCATGCCTATTTTTATGCCTGTTGATTTGTAAAAAAATGTATCAAAGATTGTTTACATTTAGTTAAGTACCTAAAAAATGGACTATAAGCTCTTTATTTCATCCTTACATCTAGCAAAAAAGTTGAGGCTGGTGAAATATTTCTGGGAATGAAGTACCAAGCTCTAAATTAATTCGGTATAAGTTTACATTTGAAATAGTCATATTGAGTAAACTGTACTGCTCTTTCGTCAGGCAGATTTCTCTGAGAAGAATGAGGTAGAAACTCGAGAGGTTGCTCTTTGTGAATATACAATATCTATCTCAAACGTCATAGATCGAGACTACCTGCAATAGCTAAACGGGTCACGGCTACGGATTTTTATCATTCCAGTACGCAGAAACAGTATTTTTAAAGTTTTTGTTTCACTATAGGTTTAAACCTCGTGAGTGGTAAAATTTTTATTATAGAAGCGTATACTTATACATTGCTTCATGAATTTGTGACTTTCTGAAGACGACTGTCAAAAACAGCTAGTTCATTTTTATTCCTCGTATTAATATTGTATCTGTCAAATTTTTCATAAAACAATTACTTTTCTTCTTAACATAAATTACAGCTTCATAAATGTATTGCGATACAAGTCTAAGAATGTTAATTTCTTTATTGTTACTTTCCGCCTAATGATTATTAATTTGAAATAATAAATGTATATTAAAATTTTATGTTGTCACTTAATTTTTTTTCCGCTAAATGTGCCGCCGGTATGTGTATTGAGAATAATCAAGTTATTACCTATTCGACATCCTGATTTTTTGAAATTTCTCCTCGTCCGGTTGTGTAACGATATTTTCCAAATACTTGCATAGCGTCTCCACGCATTTCTCCACCTGAAATTGTTTTTTTTTAACCACTTATCATCAACATAGTCGTCCCATTATCGGGCATGTATGGTATGGTTTAGTACAGCAAAGTAACCTACATAAATATGAAAAAAATAACGACCATAGATTTATTTAATTTGTTATAAACGATCATTAATTTGTTAACAAAAGTAGTTACTCATTTTTAAAGAATTTGCTTTTTTCTTACAACATGTCCCCTATGCAAAGCAAAACATAATAAACAAAAGAGTAATTAACTGCCTCCGTGGCCGAACGGCTACCATGCCGGACTGCCACGCAGAGGTCCCAGGTTCGATTCCCGGGAAGGGAGAAATATTTGTATGGCCTAAATTTATTTTTCTCGCGAGTTTTTTTTTAATTTTTTTATTGTGACTCGGCAAAATGACTGCATCGCGCCTGATGGAAAGTGCGAATACAGTCCAGAGCTCATACTCTCAAGTAACGGATGGAAAACACAACACATATTTTGAGTTTGGGTGTAATTTGTGGTTGTTCATGTGTGTGTCCATGGCACCCGCGACACAGGGCTTCCCTAGTGCGGGGTTATGTTGAGCGTGTGCATTACTATATTATTAATACAAAGATCCAAACACTCAGAAAAAAATCCTTCGATCCGGGTTCGAACCGACGTTTTCTAGCAAATCGTACCAGACGCTATGCCAAATAAGCCACGGAACAAACTAGCGGACCTCACGAATTTCTCTATGTGCTTGTCTGTCGGATCCTTGTATTTGGTTTTCAACAACTTTTTAGCCGTAGCGCCATCTATGAGAAATCTATGAAAGTATATATGTGCTCCGTAAACTACCCAGAACACCAAGACCAGAACTAATTTTAAAAAGGTCATTTCTCAAATTAGTCTTATCGGGAATAGAACCCGGTACCACCCCATGGAGCGCCAATAGTGCAAATGTCTTCTATTTTTAAGCGAACAAGGTTACGATAAAATAACTTTTATTGAAACAGCTCTTTGTTGGTTCACTTTTGTAAGTGAATGCTGCTAGGTAGATACCTAAGATGAGATAAGGCAATAAATAAGTATGTAGACACACCTTGTCTCTATTATTGTTACATGACTGTATAATAAGACAGGCAGTCAATCCCCTCTCCTCCGCTAGTTGTTCATAAAGGAAAGTTTTAATGTTTTTCTTCCACTCATCTCTAGGTAGAATGTCATTGCTTATTATAGGACATCTGTAAATAAATAAATTTAATAATAAAATAATAAATATACCATCGGAATTCAAACTATTTTGTGGATCTAAATAAATAAAAAAAGCGGATTCCACTAAGGACCACCAAGAAACTCTAATGTTGTTTTTTGAATGCAAAATTTCAATAGTTAACGAACTAACCACTGAGCAAGAAATAAAGCGTTTAGGATCGTCTACACGGGTGAAGCTAGTAGTATATAGTAAGTAATATTAATATTAATATAATTAATAGTATTATTAATTTAGTAGCAGTAGAGCTCCTTGTGAAAGAGTTCGTCCAGGGAAGTACTGTCTTTTACGTACGGGTTTGAAGGGTATGGGTGCTGGTGAAATTACAGGCACATGGGACTTGCTAATTTATGCCTCGGGGTGACGGGCGCAGTGGCAGTGCCCCTCAGATCTTTGCGATTTAAAGCTCTGAGTGGCACTGCAACTGTTATGGACAAGCATGTAGCTTACCATCAGGCGCACGATTTGTTCGTCCCGTTACTTAATATTATAAAAAGAAAAGGAAAAAACATTATTAAATATATATATATATAATCGGTGTTTATTTGTATGTATATGTAAGTAAATAAACACCAATTATCATGCGCAAGTTTACTCGCAGTGAAGCTTGAGTACGTGAGCGAGGCGAGGCTTTACTAACACATTCCAAAGGACTATCAAAAGACCTGAGTATAATTTCGAAATGACATATTGCTTACCTAAAAAACACACCAGCTGCAGCAAAGTTCCTTGGCAAATCCACTTCTTCAGGTGACCTCGGTCTTTCATCAACATGTGGTTCGGATTTTGAAGCGTTTGATTCATTTTCAAGTTCTTTCCTTACTTGTGCCTGACAATTTAAATAAAAACCCTGAATGTGATTTACTGTTGTGGTACGTCAATGATAGCATCCTCTTTCATAACAAATGTAACCAACATTTGATAGTTTTAAGAGTTCGCCAGGGAAGTACTGTATGTAACTTTACCGGTCTTATACTGTGGGGCAATTCATTAGTCGTGGAAAGTGCGTTTAAGGTTCAGAAATGTGTTCGGGCGATCTGCGGTGCGTGGTTCGATAACAGCTGTAAACCTCTGTTCAAAAAACTAAACATACTGCCTTTGCCATGCATGTACATTTGGGTGTTTCATTTTTACAAAGACGTGATTTTCATATGACTTTGCTTACGCCCCGAGTCTCATGGTCGTATTCCAGAAGTTCCTTTGAGGAGTCCAAGTTCCTAAAAACTCACTACAAAGTACCTTTTTTTGTACCCAATTTCTACTCTGGTTTCCATTTTATTAATCATAATTGACTACAAAAAATTAAAGAAATTCATGAAAAGCTCATAAGTGCAAAGTATTTCAATATTCGAAATTGCACTAGTATGAAATAAAAGTGTGCAACCCCTTAATATATTATCCAATAATCTTGAAATTCTGCATATATTTTTTATACAACACTGAGAGTCGTATTCTAGAACTCTACTCAATGCTCAAGTCAGGATTGCAATTGAAACACAAGCACAGGAAATACGACCCTAATGGCAAGGACTTGAGTATGATTTTCAGTGCTCACTGCAATACTCAAGTCCTGACTTGAGCATTGAGTAGAGTTCTAGAATACGACCCTCAGACTAGGGGCGTAAGCAAAGTCTGCAAAAATTTTACATTTTATTTTTTGCCTAACAAAATGAAACACCCTAATGTACATTAGGGATATCTGTGTATTTGTCAAAACTTTTGACACATTGCTTGTATAGTAATAAAGAATACTTAGAATTTCCAAATAAAAATTTACATTTATTTGAAGTGCAATTAACAATAGAAACCAAACATGAAATTCATATTGGCACATCTGCTTGCAGGTTGAATACAATGTACCTAATTGTATTTAAGACCTTTATCATTACTGTATTCTGGCAAATAAACGTATTCTATTACCTATTTCTGTCGCCAAGCAGTAATGTGACCATTACTGTGTTACGTTTTGAAGGGTAAGGGTGCTGGTGAAATTTCAAGCACACGGGACTTGTCAACTTATGTTGTCTCTTTTAGGTGACGTGCGTAGTGGCAATCCTGCTCAGAACTTTGTGAATTAAAGCCCTGAGCGGCAATCAAAATTTCTCAAACTCGTATTTTAAAACACAAAGTTACTGAAATGCAAAAAAATGGATTGTACATACAAATTTTGCAGGCTAATTTCACATTACATTTCGTTCATATTCACACACTAGCTTTTACCTATTCATACTTAAAGTAATGCATTTAAATTGACACCCGTGATAAGAAATATAAAATAAATAGAAAGTTTTGCCATCTCCATCTATCACTCCTATTAAGATACGAATTTGAGAAAGTAAGGAATCGCTGTGCTAAATTAGGGTCACCGCTCTACCAACTGAGCTGCAAATCAGCAAAATGTGTCAAATGTACATTATAACAAAATGTGGAGCTTATTTTTTATTATGAAACTAGTAGTAACGTGGTGAGCTCTGTGTGCTGGACTGTTCCCGACAACAATTCTACGGACAGCAGTAGCGAAGAAGAGTTCCAGGACGCGCTGACGCAACGTATCAGCCCCCCCGAGTTCCCCACTGCGGACTGCGTCATCTACGCGCGCGCAGAAAGCCGCAGCGCGCAGCCGCAGCGCGCGCACGTGACGCCGGTCGCGAACGTTGCCCTCAACCTCTGATGAAGACCATCGATTATGGTTGAAACTAGTGGGACCGCTTTCGACTAAAATACTACGCGAGTAATTCCCGTTACTTTTATACTATAATGTGGAGCTTCATTTGCAGCAATGTAATGCAAATACGCTCAAAAAATGGAATTATTTTTATTTTTTCACAAATGAAACTCTACAATTGTTTACACAAAATTAACATTTTAACAGAAAACACTAGACGTTGGACACAAACGCGCAAAAATAATCCTATGAAAACAGTACCATACCACCTGAACAAGCAGTGACATAACACCTTAAATTAACCAAGTCAAGTACAGCTCACACAGGTCTTCAGGTGCAAATATAAAGACTCACTTTATTGGGTCTATTTACTCAAAATTAAAATGTCACCAAAATTGAATCCAAAGAAAAGTTAGTAGTTAGCCAGAATGATGTCCGTGTAAAGTATTAATGAGTGAAATGGCGATTTTTAACCTCTGACGCAAAAAGAGGGGAGTTATAAGTTCGATGCTTTTGTCTCTGTATCTGCTCAGCAGTTAAAAAAAATTTATGAAGACGTTACAATAATATGGTAACTATGATTCGATCCTGCAACCAGGCTAGTCTGAAGACCACCCAGCTTCACATTAAAACCAGTAATAGTAAAAAAAATCCTTTATTTTCAGATGTATTAATAGTGTTTGTGTTCATTAAATTGGTCTCGATTCATTATTAGCTGATAGATATTGATTTTATTGAAGTTTTGGAGTACACTGTTTTGTATCAATGGTTTTTTAACTTTTTATTTCATTGATATGTAGTAATGCATCACGTGTCATCGAAGTTATAGACGACCAGTCGAAGAAGTAATGGACGTTATTTAGAATTGACAGAAAAAGCATATAATTCAGAGGTAAAAACGATAGCAGGAGAGCAAGGAATAGGCAGCAGGCATTGACGGAGAAAATAACCGATTAAAAAATACATAATCTCATTACAGAGCACTAAACAACCGACCTCAAAAGTCATTCATCCCCTAGTATGCCACCCTTAGAGGTGTAATATTTTTTTCAAATTTAAATGGGACCACTACTGCTACCCTCTTTCCAACAAAAAAAGAATTATCAAAATCGGTTCACAAATGCCGGAGTCATCGCGTAACATACATACAAAAAAACGTAGCCGAATTGAGAACCTAGTCCTTTTTTGAAGTCGGTTAATAAAAATAAAAACAAATTCGAAATATGAAAGTATATACAAAAGGTCTATCGCCAATACAGGAAGTATATTGAGACTTTTGGAGGTGTGAAGACTCAAGTTGAGAGATAAGTTTCATGAGATTAACATTCTTACATTAGCATCAGAGTATACCTATGAAAATGTAATTTATGCTAAGTAAGCTAATTTGTAAAATGTTGCCAAATAAATTATTTTTCTTTCTTTCTTTCTTCTTTCTAAGAAGAATAGTATTTTTTTAATGAAAAATAGTGATAGACATATCATTAACACAAGGAATAACAAATAAAAGAGCTGTTCTTGATAGTTGTCTTCAAAAACTAATAAATTCATTTAAGGGGCACTTCGGGATTTACACTTCTAGAATAAGATTCAGTAAGGTTGATATTCAAAATTTGCTTTTAGTGAGGTTTAAAACTATAGTAAAACAAAAACTTTATTCTAAGGTTATTTATACAGCTTCTGCGTAGATGGATGATCAAAATTCGTGGTAGTGACCCGTTTAGTTCCTGCAGGTGTTCTCTATCTAAGATGTTGGAAATGGTAAATGTATATTTACAAAAAGCAACAACTAGAGTTTCTTGCTCATTCTTCTCAGGGCAATCTGTTTCAAGAATGAGCGGTAAGTTTAATCAATATGACAATTTCAAGTGTAATTTGCTTACCTATGAAATAAATATGATTTTGAATTTTGGAATTTGTAAGAGTATAATATTCAACTACCCATCGAGTATATAACCAGAAATAGAGACGAAGTAAGGGCTATCCAGCACTGGAAACTCATCAGGCAAAAGGACCTTAAATCAGTTTTAAATATCAACTCTCGTTTGCGCTGAAGGCACAAATTAGAAAGCTGAAATAGCGCCAACTACTGACCTGTGTGTACATCTCCAAAAATATTCGTATTTATTGTCGTAAAGATAATTCATATAATGATTAATATAAAGATTTTTAAATTTTGGTCCATTATAGCAAAGCTCAAGTTAAACTGGTCTGGTTTGAAGTGAAACTATTGACGAAACCCGTCAATTGTTTCGAATTCGTGCTTGCCAATCGGAGCGCAGTTGTAACGGTAATGATTTGGCAGAATAGTTTTTGAACAAATTAAGTGACATTTCGTCTCTATTTCTGGTTATATACTCGATGTATATATGTATGCCTGTCCATAGCAGTTGCAGTGCCATTCAGAGCTTTAAATCGTAAAGATCTAAAGGGCACTGCCAGTGCATCCGCACCCTGAGACGAAGTTGATAAGTTCCATATACTTGTAATTTCACCAGCAGCCATACGCTAAACCGGAACACTTGGCGGTAGAAATAGGTAAGATAGTAGTACTACCATAGACAAACTCTTTCACAAGGAGCTTTACTGCTTCTACTCATGCTCTATTTTGAACAAATGTCAATATAAATACTTTTAGCTTATTATACTTCGTTCCAATCCATTTTGAACAAAATGTAAACAAACAAGTCACTGACCCGACCATAGATGGTTTAGTGATGGCTAATTGTAATGCCAACTACAAATTGATTAATCATGTAAGAATGTTAATTGAATGAATCGATTTGTTCAATTGAGTCATACGAGCGGTTTCCCTTACATAACCTAAATAAGAATATAAAAAATTTCCAAAATCTTCATTTTAAATCTTCCTTCAAATCCTCACACTTAGATACTTATTCAATTGCGAGTGAAATATTCGATTTACTAATCGATTACAAAAACTTAAAACTTATTTACATTACTATCACAGTGCTAAGCTGGAGGAATAAAATTACTGCGATTAGACATTTTCCATGTGTGTCAATTGTCACTTTGCTAAAAATAATTTTAAATTAGAATAAAAGACCTGAATTGCAGCCAAAGAAGTGTTGAATGTAGGGTTCTCTCGTTTCTGCTGCAGCCTGGCCAATGCTGCATCAGCAGCTACTTTGCTCTCCTCAGACAAACCAGACCTTCTTGGTTTTACTGCATCTTTCTTGGATGATACTGAACTAGTACTGCTTGATGCGTCACTTAGTCTGTAACGAAATGGAATTACAATTTACCATACAATCAATTACCAACAATTTTTATGGTGGCCCGTAGCTATATTTTTTAACACTGTACATAGTTTAATTACACACAGTGAAGAGATAGCTTGATTAATTTAGTGTTTTGCCATACATACAAATAGATATTTTCTTAGTAAATTTCTTGTCATACAAGTTAACAATTCTTTTGTATTTAATTAATGGACTTGCTCTTGAACACTACCTAGTCCTGGAGCAAAGATAGGTTCTATGATGGAACGAGTTCGCCGAAAAGACGCCTATACAGTCGCACCTAAAAGATGTGCTCGAAAACACGGACAGGGAACTTCATTCCTGAGTTGTACACAAAATAAAAGATTTCAAAAAGTGCTTAGTATGCCCGAAGGGAATATCGACCAAATAAGGATGATACCTCACCGTACGTCTGAATGTCCGATGTCTCACCGAATTATATATATACATAAGTATTCCACCATGTTAGTAAACATTTTTTTGATAGACTGGAAAGGAAACTTCACTCACGCTTTTGTATTATTACTTGAAATGGAGTATCTCAACTCACATGAAAATTCAAAGAGTAAATAAGAATTTTGTTTTTCTATATCCCAATTAACACCAAAGATAACAATGGGGTAAAGTCAAGCTTTGGGAGATGTTCCTTCTTTATAAAAACGAGACAAAAGTTAGTCATAGTCTGTACAGCACTGGTCAAGGTTACGACATATTAAACTGCTGATTTTTTAATGTCTGCATGTCAACGACAGTTCAGAACCCTAGGAAATATGTGAAGTCCCCAACCTGCATTGTGCGTGATAAACTATAACTAAATCCTCTGTCTCTATAATAAATTGATGTTAATAACCATTTAATTATTCAACTAGTTTCAATTTAATTATTACGTTTAACTATCAATTTTAAGTGTTATTTTAATTGTTATGGCAATTGGCAATAGCAGGGGGAGTTATTGTAATACTACGAAGATAGAACTGTTCCAGTGACTTACTTATGTCCAGGTCCAGCCAACTTGAATTTTGCATCAGCTTTCTTCTTTTGAAAGAACTTTTTAATCTTGTCCGTCATTTTATATCCTTGGAGTGTGCTCCTTAGGCAGTTTCAGCTTGGAAACACTTTCCTTCAACTGTTCTATAGTTGCCGATGTAGCTGGAACAATGTTGTCTCTAACTTAGTAATGGGTTGCATCAGAAAGTGTGACACATACATACAAGCCATTCTGTGGTACAGCCAGCTCTAAACATTGGCCACATGCTGTCTGCTACCTGTGGGGTTAGCTCAAACAAAGCGAGTTTTGCCCAAGAGCGGCAAGATACTGCTATTCTCGAATAGAGAACGGCAATATCTCACGCTTCTCTAGCCCTACTGCGGTCTTGCAGATATATGGTGATATAACATTGCCTGATTAAAGAAGTAAGACTTGAAGGTTAAAATAACTATGGTTACTTCAACCCTGCAACAGTAGCTGCCCTGTTGCTGCCATAATATTACAAAGTCTAGAAATTTGTAGTTCAATTATAGCATGGCTGATATGGTTTAACAGATAGATGCCTGCAACGAAACATTTAGGTGCGTATTTTGTATGTAGTGAATGTGAATGGTGAGTCTTTAGGGTTTTCAGGGTCGTATTCTAGAACTCTACTCAATGCTCAAGTCAGGACTTGAGTATGATTCAAAGCACTAGAAATCATACTCAAGTCCTTGCCATTAGGGTCGTATTTCCAGTGCTTGAAATCATACTCAAGTCTGCTCAAATCCTGACTTGAGCATTGAGTAGAGTTCTGGAATACTACCCTCAGTGTATTCAAAGTTTAGCATGAATACAATGCATAATAAGTCTTTATGGTTTTATATTATTTGTTATTAGGTACTTCCTTAAAAGATAGGCTATCTTGATGACTTGTCAGTGAAGAGATTGTAAACAGTGAGTTTGTAGATTATAAGTAATAAAATCGACTCATCCGTAGAACAAAGATCTATATGCAGGACTACTTGTTCTCAGGACATAGTACATTTCGTTTGTGCTTCTTCGCTGTGGATGTGAGATTGACCGTTATTCGATTTCATATTTCCAAAACAAAATAAGATATACAAATTCTCAAAACACTTTTACATAGCCCTTAATTTGAATAATGAAATTGTTCTTGTAACGCACTTACTCTTTTTCGCTATATAATCACATTGGACTCTGTTCTTCAGATGATTCGAAATTGTTTATTATGCAAAGCATAATAAGATAGCTTTTACATATGTATTGATTTGAAAATGGGTTTGGTCACATTATGTACCTTATCAAAGATAATAACATAAATGAACTAAAAGGATAAAAAAATCTGTATTCACACACACTACCTAACCATTACACCTTTGATAATTAGTTAACAGTGTATATGTGGATACATACATAAATTTCGCAACCATTTCCCACCGGGGTAGGCAGAGAATACTGCCTTCCAATTGCTACAATCCTAGCACATCTCTTTTGCCTCTTCAATACCCATAAATGTTTAAGCGGAAGTTTTTTTTTGTATATGCTTTGTGAGACTGCAGAACGGACTATGCAGGACAACCAGTAAATATTAACAGAATGGAAAACATGGACAATAACAATAATAATCGCTTCCAACACAAATGCAAACGGTAATCCTGCTCAATATCGCCTTACTTTCTCAAACTCATATCTTAAAACACAAAGTTACAGACATGCAAAAAAAAAATGCAACAAATGGATTGTATATACAAATTTTGCAGGCTGATGCACATCACAGTTCCTTCATATTTATACACACTGGCTTATACCTATTCTCAAAGTAATGCATCCAAATTAATAACCCTCTATGAGAAATTCAAAATAAATAGAAACTTGACATATCCTGAATAATCACTCTTTATCAGATACGAGTTTGAGAGAGTGAGGCATCAATATGGTACATATTTTTTAAGAGACCAAGTGACAGGACGAACAAGTTGCGCACCTGCAATACCTGGTAGTAAGTGGCACTCCTGTCCATAACAGTTGCAGTACCAGTCAATGCTTTTAAAACACAAAGATCCAAGGAGCACTGCCACTGTGCCTGTCATCCTGGACATAAGTATATAAGTCTCATGTGCCTAGAATTTCACCAGTTCTCTTACCTTTCATAGAAATTAAGTATAATTGCCCATTTAAAAATTTAAAATTAATCTTTTAAAATAGATATCCAAAATAATAATGATGTACCAGACAACCACACCAATTGCCTGGTCTCAAACTAGAGAATTCCGTCTACTATGAGTACCAGAGCAACGGTATTCACCCTAGAGCGCTTTTAAAATGGTACAATATTTCGCTATGAGCTCTGAAGTAAACACAAAAACAAATAAACAAATAATTAATCACACATACAAGGCCAAGGATACTTCATACTACATTATTATCACGAGACAGTGACTCACCAGGCTTCATAAACCTCTCAGATATACGTTTTCCGTACACTCGCCACGACACAAAAATCAATAAGAAAGTAAACAACAGAATCAAGAAAAACGTTTTTAGCAGCAGAAACTGGAACTCATTGAAGTAGAAAACTTCAACTATCTCGTCATAAATAGTATTCTCGCCAAGACTAACGAATGATTTAGGAAAATGTTCGATCGGCAACGAAGACACGCACGACTCGAAAAAATCTTTAGCGAAAGTCAAAGTATCTTCAATCTGAAGATACAAAGCCTCGTAAAGAGTAGAGTTGAAAACTGCGGTGTCGAATAAAGACATTACACGTGAGATTTCTTATGTTAAAAATGATTATTTGGAAAAATAAAATCACTCATGCTAAAAACCGAAATCGCATGTCACTTTTCACTTTTCTTGAGTTGTGACAGTTAATATGTTGCCATAAAAAGGAGTTTGACTTTATCCAATTCTTTTATTTTTATGATTATAGGTAGTTTATTCAAATCCCTTGGACTCGTAGTAGGTAGGACTCTTTTGAGCAACGATCTGTATCTTTATCAAACAAGTTGGATTACAGTGGTCTTTCTTTTTTATGAATGAAATAACGCAGTATATTTTATTGCACATTACAAAAAAACAGTAACAACACTTAAAACAATCTGGGTAAAGTAGAAAATAGTATAGTGAAAATTCACTGTCTTACTACGATCTCAACACGTTGCCTTTGAAAATATGGGGAATTTAATATTAATGGCAACTTTGATCATAGTTCAGAAATCACTGTTGGCGGGAAATTTTAAATTGTATGAAAAAGGTATTTTTTACAAAAGATGCGACTAAGATTCCAGCCACTATTTTAATCAATTCAATCTCACATGCCTTTGGTGGTATCCAAATGTCTTATTCAACATATAAGTACTTAAACAGTATTAATTGCGAGATTGAGAGTACCTAATGAAAACGTGAATTAATGAATTCTAACACGCAACTACGCTATTTAAGCTTCCATACTGATCCTAAGTTATTTTGGAGCATTTAAATGCGTACGTCTTTCAAGACGTATTTGTGTCTCTCGCAAATCAATAAAATCCATATTTTACATTTTGTAGTCTGAGAAGACGTTCACACAGCCAATACTTGCTCGCTTTAAACCTAAACTTTCTCGAACTAAGTGCTACCTTCCAAAAGCTTACTTATGTAGGTAGAAGGGATCACGAAAAGCTGAAATATATTTGTTAGCTTCATATGACTATGACGCAATACTGAATTTTATTTAAATGTTATTCTGACAGAATTATATAGGCACTGTTTAATAAAATAGCAACATGGTTAGGTATTTTATCATCTAATCATATACAAATTCCTTTGAAAATTCGAGAAATTAACCTTCCCAAATGGTGGCAATACCAAATATTTCTAAGCTTACTAGGATTCGCTCTGGACCTTTTGGAGGGAAAAGTGTCGTTTTTATTTTGACTTTCAATTATTTTGTGAAATCTAGTTTAAAGTGGAATAGGATAGTGCTATTGTGCCTTAATCAAAGATTAAAACGCGAAATTATACGAATCTCGAACTAAAATGCCCGTATCGGCCCGTTCTAAGGAATCCCGAGTCAATCCAAACACGCCGCCTCAAATTGCCTATCCTCTTTGTGGCGGCCATATTTACAGAAAAACTTATTTTTATGTTTTCGGCTGAAGGACTTTGTTTCCATGGCCAGAAATAAATTAATAAAAAAAAACTAAGCTTACTTTTAATACACAGAGCTCACAAAGATTTTGAGCTTAACAAAGTATCACTGTTCAAAGATTACTCCAAAGGATATGAGATTAGGACATACCTTTTGGTGTGAAATCCTTTGAGAGATTCTAATACGAACTTTGCTACTGAATACCTACCTATACCTACCTACTTGATATTTAACAAGACTGTAAAAGATGTACCTACTTACGAGCGGGAAACAATTTAGTCCATTAGGTACCCTAACCAACAGGGCGGTATTTATGAAGAACTCGCCAACAAAATGAAAAAACAAACATGTATTTCTAAGTGACACATACAAAAAATTACTTTTTTCTTATATTTTTTGAGTAAAATTTTATATATTTTGATATGTTTATGAGATACTTATAAATCTTTCTAAGTAAAAAGTTTGCCCCAATTACAACCTCTGCTGTTGGTTTTTATGTGATGTTGCCTCTACATTTTTTTTATGATACCAAATAACTGGTCGTAAGCAATACGCCTGTCCATAAAATCTTAGGGGCATTTTCACTGTACCCATCACCCTGCATCTCCAGCATCCGCACCCTTCAAAATCGGAACGCAGTAATGCGAATATTTCTGCGTTCCGGTTTTGATGAACTTGTCAAATAGATGTATATCGAGTATATAATCAGAAATATAGACGAAATAAGGGCCATCCATCCCTGGTAACTCATCAGGCAAATGGGCCTTACATCACTTTTAAATATCAACTCTCGTTTGCACTGAAATCACAAATTAGAAAGATGAAATAGTACAGCGCCAACAACTGACCTGTGTGTAGGTACGTCTCCTTATATTCCAAAAATATTCTGTATTTATTGTAATAAAGATAATATCTCTAACTATGTGGGGCTTTTCCATTCGGTGGTGTGGGAAAAAGAGCAAAACATTAAATTACAAAACAAACGGAACCACATTTCATCGGTAATTAAATATGTAATTTTTCAATTAACGTCCATTGTAGCAAAGCTCAAGTTAAACTGGTCGATTTGAAGTGAAACAATTGACGACATCCGTTAATTGTTTCGAATTCGGGCTGGCCAATCGGAGCGCAGTTGTCACCGTAATGATTTGGCACAATAGTTTTCAAACAAATTAAATGACATTTCATCTCTATTGCTGGTTATATACTCGATGTCTCAGGGTGACGTGTTGTGTGTGTTGGTTTTTTGTGACATTGCAACTTACACTTGAAATAATTGTAGCATCTCAGCTTTTAAAGTTGCTGATAGTGGTAAGAACAAATCAAGGGTTTGACTTCAAAACAAAACAACGATGATGCAACTGTTTAATATTCTAATTTTTTAGCATACTAATTTAACACTATAATAACATTAAAACTTAACACTATTATCTGAATAATATCACATATAGCCAGCAGCTTTTAAACACGTTTTCGCAACACATTCTTAGTGTTTCATTTTTAGAACAAATATTCACATAATGTTTTATTTTTGAAACATGTTCATAACATGTTTTGTAATTCGGAACATATTCAATGCTTATAATATTTGGAACATATTTACAAAATGTTTCGTTTTGGCAAGTTACTGTGGAATATACAGCCATCACAGTCAAAAGTCAAATAGCTCATTAATTATAATCAATGCAGTTTATAAATTACAATTGATACAATCAATTTAATCAAAACAATACTTAGTTCATATTGAATATTTACATAGCAAAAAAATTTGGCTAGTAAGTACTGATCAAATAGCATACAGGCATACGAACTATTGACAAAAACAAAGTATTCACTGAATAATAAATAAATTAAAACGTTAGCTTGCTTTATTGTAAGTACAAATTCGTATAATTAATAGCAGAATTAAATTCATAATCTCATTGTTTAAAATTGTATACTGATTAAAATTGACTTATTCGTACAAACGGTTTAAACATTTTGTATACATATCCAAAACAAACACAGTTTCTAGCTCAAAAGAGAACAGTGGTCACATAGGCATTCCCTTTCAGGAAAAACTAAACTTTCGAGACCATTCAAAAGTAGATTTCCTTTAATTATAGGCTAGGCATTTAGGTGCTCAAAGTATGATATTTTAAAATAGTTCTTTATTAACTCTAACTATAAAACAAAAAAATATTAATGAAAGATTTTAATTTTTAATGAAGTTTCAGATAGAGAAGACTAAAATTACTGTAATTCTTTAATCGCCACAGGTTATACAATAAGGTTTATAGGCGATTGCATCGATACAAACGCGCGATGCAGTCGCTTATGTTGAATAATTATGTACGAAAAATTGTATAGGTTTATGCACATTGTGTTGTTTTGTTAATTGTAAATTTAAAAGTGAAATTAATAACATTAAATAAATAAATTAGTTAATTAATTTAAAACGTGCATCGCGTTTGCATCGCTGCTTAAAGTCGCGCGTGTGTGTAAAGGTAGACAATTAGCGACTGCATCGCGATTGCATCGCGTTTGAATCGCTGCTAAAAGATGCCGTGTGTAACCGCTCTTAGTTGTACAAGCGAATGTCACCGAAGTGGTACATAGGAACTTAATTTTTGCAGCATGTTTTGGAAATGTACACTAAATTTACACCTAATACATTTTTAGACTACGGCCCGATAGCAAACTTTAGTAACCAAATACTACAAAGAATTATCAATCTAGACAAAATGCTAACAGTCGCTGTCGATGTTGTACTATTTACAACTATAATAGGCCACCAGTGCGTTATAGAAACTATTTGGGTATCATTATTTGGTTTTTCCGTAGTGTGATGCTCTAAATTATCGTCGGGCAGATAGCTACCACAAGTGGGAAATTCTCTAGGCAATGGCGGCATCTCATTGTGTTCACCTACTTTAAAAACTAAAGCCATACCAACTTCAACGTGAAACTCTATGTGACAATGGAAGAGCCAGTAACCTGGATTGTCAGCTTTGAATCTAATTACTGTATATCCACCATCGGGTACAGTCACCGTGTCTTTTATAGGAGCGTTTTTAAGGTTTCTTTTCAGTAATCCGGCTTTATCAAACGCCTTGACTTGTTCTATCGTCGTTGAGGCATTTAGTCTTCTCATACCAACAACTCTGAAGTTATGACCGTGTAGATGAAATGGGTGATTCGCGTCGAATGTAACTCCTTCATCTACAATAATAACTTCAACGACAGAATTCAATTTGACTGATAAAACGTGTGAGCATTCGCAATAGCCCGTAAGTTCTTTACAAACGTCATCTATGTTGGTGGTGTTGCAGAAATTGTCGGCGGATGGTCTAGCTAACAATAAGGGGCTCGATGGTAACTTCATGCTGATGTGGTTCAGTTGAGGAGTGTAGACGCGATCCAAAGGTCTCTGAACTGTAAACACAAAGTACAATATTCTATTATCAAATTACATCACAAATTATGAGATGAAAACAAGTATTTTAATCATTATCGTTCTATAAACGTATCTTTAAGTTTTGTACAGTTATTTTTCTTACGTACCCCCCTAACCCCCGCACTAGGGAATCCCTGTGTCGCGGGTGCCATGGACACACATACACAATAACAAATTACACCCAAACTGCAATAAATATAGACCATATTTCTCCCGGCTCGGGAATCGAACCCGGGACCTCTGTGTGGTAGATCGACATGGTAACCGTTCGGCCGCGGTGGCAGTTAAATGTTATTTGTTGAAGCGCTATTTGTAGATGCTGTCTTTATAATCAATGTGATTATATTTTTCATATCACTCATGTTGGCACTCATCACGCTATATCATGCCTGCTGATGAGCTGCTTAGATCATCGGCCAAAATGCCAATGCCAAATATGCCATAGACAAATGTTATTTTTTATAAAAAGTAAAAAATAAAAAGTATTAAGTATTAAGTATAAATTTAAAATTAGAAGTTAAGAAAATTGAAAATTGTTAAAAAAAAAAAAAAATTGTTTGTTTTGTTTTTGTCGATCTTTGGAAATGTAAAAATTAAACACTATCTACATTAAGTATGAATTAAAAATGTTAAATATGCATTTATAGCTATGGAAGAGCGGTGCCTCCTGACACAGGCTTGATAAGCTTAATAGGAGGTACCATCCACTGTTAATGTAAAGTTAATTGTATTTCAGTAATACATAATATATATTAATTGTATTTCAGTAATACATAAATAAACATTTATTATTATTATTAGGTTTTTCAAACAAATCAATATTCTGCCCCTTTACTGGTGTAATGGTCACGGCTGAGTGAGTGAGTCAGTCATGACCGTGGGACCTGAAAAGGATCTGTAAATATATGTTATTTAGACCCAAAATGAAAATAGTTTCATTTCATATGTGTAAGTAATAATCGCGAAAACTTAACAATTCGATTTAGAATTGTAAAAAAAAACAGACCTCAAATGTTTGAAATTACATCTATTTGCCAAGTTTTATTGAAATCGGTTAATGAAAGGTGGGTGAAACTCAATAAACCGGATTCATCCCCTGATATGCTGCTATTACAAGAGGAATATTTTCTTTAAAATTTAATGGGACCATTACATCACACCACAACATCGAAATCGGTTCACAAATATGACAGAGTAATCGCATGGTATATACCTGGTACACACAAACTAAAAAGAAAACCTATGCGTTCAAATTTTTCCCGTACTAATACGGTTCATTTTGCTTGGGTCGAGCGGCAGGGTCACTGGCTTTATTTCATAATTTATTTTTTAAATTGAAATGAAATCCATTTGAAAAATGTATATCGTGTTCTATTTAGTTCAGTCGATATAATAAAGAAATTGATATTATGTAAAGTACCTTCTGAATACAGTGGTTTTCTTATAAAATTTCGAGGTTAATTTGTGTTTTTTTTCTATTGTGAACATTTTTAGGAATGTGTTTTCATACCGTATAGTAGGTAATCAGTGTATTATGCTCATTGACTTACAATTATATGGACGTCGGGTCTGCGCTAAAAAGTGTCCGAACTTATAGGGCGTTAAAATCGTATATAGAGCGTCATTCGCGCTTTAGTCTTCGTTTGTTTCTTTTGACAGCGCAGCAAGCAAAATTAGACAGTACTGCGATGACATTACAATTTAAATTAAACGTTTTAGCTTTTTCATATTCCTTTACATGTCACTACGGTTAAATAGGTTGACTTAGGACATTTTTTTCGTGGTTTTTGTATTAGACCCGTCGTCCATTTATCTCAATGTCAATGATTATCCTCAATTTTACTATGTTTTTTTCTAAAGCGATTGATTCAACACTTTCAGTGTCATGCGGAATCAACCAAAGCCATTTGAGGTTGTATAGACTGTTAAAGCAAAATAAATAAATAAGAATTGAATTGAGAAAAATAATGATTTTGGTTTGCCGAGGCGAGAACAACGTGAGACGAGATAACGGGCTAATTTTACTCACTTTGATAAAATGAATAATAAGGCGATTTGTGATAATGTGAGTTGTTCTTAGGGTAAAAATCGTAGGCGACATAAAACTGGTAATCTGCATCTTTTTTTAGACTGTCATCGTATCCGGCGAGGGATTTCATTTCAGCCACGCAGATTGTGTCATTTTCTTCTTCACCTTTGTTTAGGGCGTTCAATTGCTGTAAGAGAAAAATTTTGAAGTTAGGAACATTTTGCAGATAACAATAAAGCCATTTTTGTAGAAGCATAAGACATTTACAGTCAAAGGGAAAAAAACGTGATACTATTGCCGGTAAACCTATGTCAGCAGAAAAGGTAAGTGTGGTATACGGCCTACCCTTAGGGCGCCTTCAAATTAGACAATACAGAAGCATCTACAGTACCGGCTTGCTTTGATGGCCGTTTTGACAAATTACAACTGTGAGGTCAAATCTCAATTCATTATCGAACATCACATCTATAAGTTCTATTATAACGAAAATAAAAATGTTTACTTAATATATCGAAACTGCTTTATTTTGCATTGAGCTTTGACGCGAGTTTGCCGGAGGAGGTAGAAGTTGTACTGGCCAGTGATCCCGTAAGTGACGATCGTAATAAATTTCGTTTTTAAAATTGCGAATTTCGAAAAACAAATGCCGACGAGTTGTGTCGTAAAATTATACATTCCATAAATTTTACTACACGTCACTATTGACATCAATGTACATCAATTAGCTCCTTCAACGTAGTTATGAATTAATACGAAACTTGATGAGCGGACAAACGTCAAAACGGCCATCATAGCGTGCCGGTAGTATAATTTGAAGCACGCTTCTAAAAATTGTATGAAAAGTATATAGTGCGGTTGCAGCGCTTCTCGTTTATTTTGAAGGTGTCCTTGGACACAAGTTATTTATGTTATAGATGGCGCTGATCAATATCACGAAAGTAGTCTATATTAGGTAAGTGACTGTGGATATCAATTAATTCCTTCTTATTATGAAATATACCTATGGGTCATTTCTATTTTGTCTTGTAATATTATACAAATATTGATAATCAGTTAAAATTATTTTAACTTTGACAAATATGCGTATAGATGACATTATATGTTCCAAAATAATTTATAAATTAACGCTTGCTAACATGGCTAGATGGCGCTAATACTGAACAAAATAAACGAACTGCCAGCAGTATCCATAACAATCTGTGCAATAAGCGCCATCTAGTTGATTTGTTTGTTATCACTAGAAATAAGTGTAGCTTTGAGAAATTGCAGCTCGTCAATGTAAAACAAATGAGTTAGAAAAAATAGTTATTTGGTACTTGTGGTGACATCTGGTGCCAATAGGTACTAATTATCGGATTACGCTATCTTGTGTCGCTATTAGCAATCCTCTTGAGTTATTGATCCGTGATTCTACCGATCATATTAACGGTCGACGTTACCTTACTAAGTTAAAGAAATACGAGATTTAAAATGACAAACATTTTTATAGGCTCCATCGTTTACGTTCAGTAACTTCAACTTTTGACGGGTGTCAACGTTAAGTGGAAAAACATTGGAAAAATATCCCGAAAAATATATTTTTTTTAAATACGTTTTTTTTTCGAAATTTTCTCATGACCCAACACTACACACAACTAAGACGATTTAAATTATTAAGGGCCCTGAATAGTTATCATTTTGCACATGTGGCTTTATTACACCAAGGGGCGTACAGTCTCACTTACTGTAAGAATTTACTAGTACTTCTTAACAAGTCACATGTGCCTGTAATTTCACCAGCACTCTTATCCTTCAAAACCAGAACACATTAATACTGATATCACTGCTTGGCGGCAGAAATAGGTAAGGTGGCACTACTTCCCTGGACGAACTGTTTCACAAGGAGCTCTACTAAAATATTTATATTGTAAAGTAACAGTGCTAGCTACGTCTCGAATGGTAAAGTAAGAAAAGCCAATGTAAGTAGAGGCACTCAAGCTCTGACCACAAAGTACGACGACGTTAAGTATACTTCATTTTTTACTGAAACTTCTCAAAGTAACGTTACAAAGTAAAATCTTGTGTAATTAAATGTTATATACCAATCCTTCAAGATGTAGTTCTTCCCAAGTGGGATCTCCTGGGGGCTCCGTCTCCATTGCTCCTTCGTAATGCAGTACTGCTACTTGTTTTGCTTTTGTGAACCTAAAATCATATTGTTAATAGATTGAAAGATTGACTTGGAACTCCTTCCGTAGCTCAGTTGGGAGAGCGATATCCCGCGTTAGGTGAAAATATCGCTGATTTGAGTACAGCCAGATTGAAGGAATTTGTCTTTGAGTGAGACTTTTTTACGATTTTCGTGGTCGAGTGGTTTGCACACCGGTTTTCATGGTGTCGCCATCTCTGAAGTCCCTGGTTCGATTCCCGGCCGGGTCAATGTAGTAAAACTAACTTTTCTATATAGTCTCGGTAAATATATAGAGTATTGGAACATTTATTCTACGCATCACACATACCTTTCATCACAATCCATGAGCCCTCTGAACCGAATCCAATAATTTTCTATTTCATTATTTGCTTCCAAAATGAAGTCATATCGTTCTCCAGCGTATGTTACCAACGATGTCGCTGAAATTCACGGTTATTGCTGTAATTCACGATAATCAGTATCTAAACGTTAACCTAAATCTTAATCCACTGCTCAGAACGGATTTTCTTTTAGGAAAGGTTTATGCCATAGTAAACTACGCTAGCCCCATGCGGGTGCTTAGGTGACGTTACTTATTACTTGCTATTATACTAGATTGTGTCACCAAAATTACGTTGCCAATTTTTGCCTGCTTCACTTTTACTTGATGTAGTCCATATACCTACCAGTTATAGGCTCTATGTCGTGGCCGTCTGAGTTAATAACAGTAATATTATGTTTGTCGAACGACAACTCAATGGGGCAGTTGAGGAACTCAGCGTTGATCACTCGAAAACGATATTTGTAGTCCTGGAAATTAAAAAAATATGTTAAAACCATAAACGGTTAAACCTTGAACTTTAAAGGTTAAAACGTTTGTATTTATGTTTCTGCCTATATATATTCTGCCCTGCTTGTCGTAACTAACGCATTTGTATTTGGTAATTTCGAAATAAATTGACATGCATGACAATGTCAACATTTAAAAAATATGTCAATCATGATAATTTTTGCAAACGAAATAATAATAATAATAAAGCCATTCCAAAAATGTGTATCGTATACGTGTTCTATTTGGTTCAGTTGATATAAAAAAGTAAAGTACCTATTGAATATACCGGTTTTCTTGTAAAATTTCGAGGTAAGTTTGTGTTTTTTTCTATCAGAAAATTTTTAGTTTTCACATCTTATAGTAAACAGTGTACAATCCTCAATTTTACTATATATTTTTTCCAAAGCGAACACTTTCACTGTTATGCGGAATCTACCAAAACCATTTGCGGTAGTATATATTAATGATAAATGTGCAAAAATATTTATTTACAAAGAGCAACTCCTAGAGTTTCTTGCTCATTCTTCTCAGGGGAATTAGCCCTATGAATGAGCGGTACAGTTCAGTCAGTATGACAACTTGAGTGTATTTTGCTTACTTATGAAATAAAGATTATTTGACTAACGGGAATTAATAATAAATATGGTACCTTTTCAACATTAAATCTAGCAGATTTCATATAAAAAGGCGTTGCTGTGTTATTGTTTATCTTGAATCTTCCGACCCCGTTGACGAGCAGCGTGGGCGGTTTGTTGTCGCCAGACGAGTGGTGATGGTCGGTGAACATGCCTGTCGACAGCTCATGGATCCAATCGGTTAATATCATTACGTGGTCCGGTCTGTGAAAAATACATTGAACGAATTTTAAACAATGTTAGTTGGATGATACCCATCAATCTATAGTTCTTACCATAAAGTCATGTGTGATTAATACGTCAAAAGTGCTTTCACAAAAATAACACGAAGTTCATTTTTTATATAGGCTAAGCGACGTGACGTACAATTTGTGCGCCTGGTGGCAAGCGAAACGCCTATCCATAACTGTAACAGTGCCACTCTGACCTTTAAACCGCAAAGATCTGAGGAGAACTACCACTGCGCCCGTCACCCTGACTCATAAAGATGACAAGTCGTATGTGCCTGTAATTTCACCAGCACCCTTATCTTTCTAAACCAGAACGCAGTAATGCTCATACTTAGTAGCAGTAGCGCTCCTTGTGATAGAGTTCGTCCGGGGAAGTACGACCACCATGCCTATTTCTGCTGCCAAGTATTATTGTCAGCAACATTGCGTTCTGGCTTTAAAGAATAGTGGTGTTAGTGAAATTGCAGGCACATGGAACTTGTCAACTTAAGTGTCTGGGTGACGGGCGCATTAACAGTGCTCCAGACGTCAGATCTTTGCAATTTAAAGCTCTGAGCGTGGTTACCTGTCAGTAGTCAAAAATAACGTTTGCTCGAATTTTCATAACCTCGAAAGTAAGTTTGAGAGGAAAATGTTTTTCTTTTAAACCTGACTTAACCTAACCGAACCTAATCGGGTCTTTGCGATATACATCCAACATACCCTGAAAGAACAACGATTTCGTTATAATTACGTTATAATTACGGTTTTCGGTATAGTGAAAATTCGAAAAAACGTTATTTCGGAAAAAAAAATTTCGAGTTTAGATAGGTTACCCTGAGCGTCACTACAACTATTATGCGACCCAACAGAGCTTACGAATTTGTTCTAAGTGCTTCTTGTAGATCTTTGTTTCTGGTTTTTAACGACTTATTTTCCCGTAGCTCTGTCTGTGAGAAATCTACTAACTCCTTACATTAATATTGGACAGAAGTGATTAATTACGAATATCATCTCAGTCATCTGCCACCTTGAGACATGTAAAAAACCCGAAACAACGTTAGTTTGAAAAAACAAATAGGTACAGGCGATTAGATCCGAAAAAATCAGTCCCAACTTTAAAGGCAATTCCCTTTAGGACTGTTGGTCCCACTGCTTGGTTCCACTAGTGGGTCCAGTAGGATTTTCAAATATTCATGGTTCATTGTTTAATACAAGTCGATCCATCAGGGTTTGTGAACATTGTTGTCCCTACATTAGAGTAAAGATATGACTATAATAATAATATGATTATAATAATAACGCACACACTCAACATAGCCCCGCACTAGGGAAGCCCTGTGTCGCGGGTGCCACGGACACACACATAGACAATCACAAATTACTCCCAAACTCGCTAGAGAAATAAATGTAGGCCATACAAATATTTCTCCCGGCCCAGGAATCGAACCTGAGTCTTCTGCGTGGCAGTCCAGCATGGTAATCGTTCGGCCACGGAGGCAGTTACTGAAGTTAAAGATACTGGCCGCACTGACACTTGAAATATATATAGGTCGCCGTCGTAATTATCAAATGCTCAACCATATTTCGCTTGCTATAAAATAGTCCAAAATGTCAAAGTTGATGTGCTCCGTTACTGTAAGTTTCACAGTAACAAATTTAATTTCCATTCAGAACACCCAAACCAATTTAGAAACGTGTCGTGGAAATTAAGCTCTAATAATCGCAACCATGTTTCGGATTAGGGAGACTAACCAGAGAGGGACTTAATTTAACAGTAAGTACCAATTTGACTTAACATTAAGTCAATAGATGTAACATAATAATAATAATAATAATAATAATAATAATAATAATAAATAACTCATCACTTGTTAGTAACTACAGACGTTTTTAAACTTATGACTATTGTTAGTAAGCACAGAGACAAAACATAAAACATAAAAACACACATTATTACGCTCGAGGCACCGCCGATTACCCCATCACCTCACCAGAACCTAGACAGAATGACGAAGCATCGGCGCGTTAGGACTAGAACGCAGTATAGAAAGTAGTGACGCCGTCTTTTTTCGAATTAAAAACGCTACAAATATTTAAACAGTAGGTATATACCGCACGCTAAAACCAATGCAGTCTCTAAACGAAAAAGTCAACTTTCACGAAAAGGCATTTAAATAAAAAAGCAAATTCGTTTCAATTGTCGAATTTCGATTTTCGTTTAGTGATTCTTTTGAATTTGCAATATTTTTGGGAAAGTCATATATTTTTTTTAACTGCCTCAGTGCCCAAACGGTTACGGTCCCAGGTTCTTTCGTGAGTTTGGGTGTAATTTGTGGTTGTCTATGTGTCATGGCACCCGCGACACAGGGTTTCCGTAGTACGGGGCTATGTTGAGTGTTGTTGAGTGAGTGAGTGTGTGCGTTATTTTTGAAGATTAGAAAGGGTAACGCTCTGTTTACGTTGCCTAACTGCCTCTGTGGCCGAACGGCTACCAAACTGGTCTGCCAAAGTTCGAATCCCGGGCCGGGAGAAATATTTGTACTTATGACCTACGTTTATTTTTCTCGTGAGTTTGTGTGTAATTTGCGGTTGTCTATGCGTGTGTCCATGGCACCCGTGACCTAGGGTTCCCTACTGCGGGGCTTAAGATAAAAATTATATGTCAATGAACAAAATGTTATGAGCCTAAGTTTTATGTGAAGTACATTTTTCTCGATTTGCTTTCATATAGAAAAACCATTGACTTACAAATAAATGGACGACGGGTCTAATACAAAAACCACGAAAAAAATGTCCCAAGTCAACCTATTCGAAATTTAAATTGTAATGTCATCGCAGTATCGCGCTGTCAGTCGAACAAATGAAGACTAAAGCAGAGTTTGGCGCTCTGTATACGATTTTAGCGCCTTACAAGTGCGGACACTTTTTAGCGCGGACCCGACGTCCATGTAATTGTAAGTCAATGAGAAAAACAGAAAATATTTTTGTAGAGATATGAACTCCCTAATCCGAAATGGATAAATAACCTCAAAACATCTTTTTAGCAAAAAGAACCGTATTCAACAGCGAGATGTATGAGAGTTGATACAGTAACTAAGGAGCAGTAGCGAGGCGTGAAAATTGTCTTTAGTAAATCCGGAGCAAAACAAAGAACACTTGCCTTAACAAACTTTTTATATTTTTAATTAGCATACAAAATACTAGTATACTTTATTTCACTGGTTAATAATTCCACACGTTAAATTAAGCACAAAATGTTGTAAATTACTTTAAAATATTTATGAAATTGGTGATACGTGGAAAATTTTAGGCAAGCCGGTGGGAATCGAGTAATATGGACATACTAAGCCACTGCTAACTGCTAACTGCCACTGCTAAGGAGTCATATTATTATTGATAAATGGATCTAACACAAAGAAAAATCTCATTCGATCTGAAGATTCCAACCAGTTGCCATGCCGGGGTCACCGCTCTTAAGCAACTGATTTACAGAGCCAATCAACAGACCTTACGAATTTCTTTCTATGTTTGTTATAGGTATTTTTTATGACACTAAGTAATGGGACGAATAGTCTTGCACCTGGTGGTAAGCCAAGTCCTATGTGCCTGCAATTCCCACATTATTGCTTGGCGCAGAAAAAGGTAAGGTAGTACTTCCCTACACGAATTCTTTCACAAGGAGCTCTTTCAATTCAAAATCTTTGAAATACATGAAAAACATGGTATTAAAACATTACGATCAGTTACCAGAATCGAGGGATTGCATTTAGCTAAACTGAAGAATAATATGAATAATTCCCTTCTACAAATCCGGGGACTTCTCGGAACTCATCATATTTGAATATGCGTATTATTTTTTGAAATTTGAGTACATTAGCGACCAATTATTACTTCCTATATAAAGTATCTATTGGCTACAAATTATTGTCTCATAATTTTAATCGTGTTTTATAGGTAGAAACAGTAGAGCTCCTTGTGAAAGAATTCGTCCAGGGTAGTACTGCCACCTTACCTATTTCTGCCGCTAAGCAGTAATGGTAGCATTATAGTGTTCCGGTTTAAAAGGGTGCTGGTGAAATTACAGGCACATGGGACTTGTCAACTAATGTCTCAGGGTAACGGGCGCAGTGGCAGTGTGCCTCAAATCTTAGAAATTTCAAGCTCTGAGTGGCACTGTATCAGTTATGGATAGGCGTGTAGCTTACCATCAGGCGCACGACTTTCGCTCGTCGCGTCGCTTGATGTTATAAAAAAAAGGTACATGTATTTAAACACTTTAACCAAAACATGAGACAACCTATACGTTGGAATGTTTAGAAAATAAACAATAAAAAAAATAATTAAACGCATTCTTCTTGTAATATGAATTTCTAATATGAATATATAAAGAATTATTAAAGAATAAGTACCGGAATTCCTAAAAACATTAAACTCCGTTTTTTTCATCATACCAATAAATTCTAATATAAACCCAAATCAAACATAAATAAAGTTTAATTGGTTTTTCTGTAGGTTATTAGTGCTAACATCGTGATTTCTAGAGCGAAACAAATGCTTCGTGGTCTTACTAAAGTCTTTCCATGGCCACGCTATTTGTCACCGACTTTGTGTCATTAATTTCAACAAACATTAAATGTGCGGCATTTAAGTTTCAGATGATATAAATTGTCGTCTAAAATAGCAATGGAGATCTTGAGTTCAATTCGTAATTTGCTAATTATTACTTATAACAAGTAATAATTAGATTAAATTAGGAAAACGACTAAGGAAAACATTGTTATCTAATAATTCATAATTTAAAAAAAAATATTTCAAAGACTCCTTTTTAAAGGACTGGCTCGATACAGCCCAAAACCGGGACCAATGGAAAAAATCATTGACTCATTCATTACACTACATCAACATCGTTAAGAATTATTGGATTTAATACCCGGTAAATAAAAACTAAGTTGTAAATTGTCCACATGTTGTTTGCCTTCAACATAAATAATGCTGTTTTAAAAACTTATGTAGTCGAAAAGGTAATTTTTCTTTCAAGATAGTCGTAGCGCTGTATAAGGATTAAGGAAAAGCAAATGTTTACGTAAAAGTACTATTTAGTTAATGGATGACGCAAAAAACAAGTCGTGGGGATTTACCGCAATAAAATTTGCTTATAATCATAAATAAAGTTATTATGATTCTTAGAACTTAATATCTTTGGAGGTGGTCTAACTTCTCTAATGTTTTAGATATTAAAGGCTGTTGAATTGGATATCACGAGTAGTATTAGTGGACTTTGTGTCTTCATTAACCAAGCGGCATCAAAAACGAACTTCCATATTCAACTCGATCAGCTAATTTCAGGTTCAGAATATTTTGGCAAATCTTGAGGTTTGTACAGGCACATCAGGTTTGTCAACTTACGTCTCAGGATGCCAGGTGCAGTGGCAGTGTCCCTCAGATCTTTGCGACTACTATGGACAGGCGTGTCGTTTAACACCAGGCGCACAACTCGGTCGTGACCTCACTTGGTATCTTAAAAAATATCTTCAGCTTTGTCAAATGTTGTTTCATTAGGACACAAAATAAGACCTTTGCTCTGCAGTGGAGATTAACGGATTTTGGATCGATGCTATGTTGCCGAATTTAAAAAGTTAATAGAACGAATGGGAGACCTAAAGTACTTTGGATAGTACCTTGCTCAATATCGAGGTAAATGTTACCACCATTTTGGGCCCCCGGTCGTGGGTACCTACCTAGCTACCTAATTTCGTCCATTTTTTTTATCAAGCGACGACGGGATATACATGTCGTGCGTCTTGTGATGAGCTACATGCCTATCCATAATAGTTACAGAGCCACTCAGAGGTTTAAATAGCAATAACCTAGGGGACACTGTCATTGCGTCTTTCATCCTCAAACAAAGCTGACAAGTCCTATATGCCTTCACCAGCACTCTTAACCTTCTCAAGGTCACATTACTTCTTGGTGGTAGAA
Organism: Hyposmocoma kahamanoa; assembly: GCF_003589595.1. Classification (NCBI taxonomy): domain Eukaryota; kingdom Metazoa; phylum Arthropoda; class Insecta; order Lepidoptera; family Cosmopterigidae; genus Hyposmocoma; species Hyposmocoma kahamanoa. The sequence goes on from NW_020653731.1 coordinate 4,915,500, forward strand.
TCAGCTATCGTAGCAGTACTGGACGAACTCTTGCACAAGGAGTTTTACAATTGCTAATGTACCATTGTAAAAATTTAAGCATACCTAGATTACTTGCTAGGAGTATACTTATTAAGCTTGTAAAGTATGTTTTTAATTTGTATCGTCGTATAGACAGGCTACATTGCGGAAAAATGTTAAGTATGTTCCCACTAAATGATCTTATACGAGTATACGTAAAAGGTCCCACCGTTAATCATTACCGCTATAAGGACACAATTTGTATTGTAAGCTGTTTAAGCTTAGCTTTGGTTCACGTCCCGTTGCGCTTAAAGTCGTCCCCTCATCGCCGTTCGCTTAACTTGTGTGTAATTAAAATCTAATTTTTTGGTGTTAAAATTATACCTGTTTCTACGTGGAAAATCCTCATTATTAATTCAGCATGATGATCACTTTCTGAACCCTTACTCCGCCATTTCAGGCTCGCAAACTTGTGAATATTTAAAATTTCTTTAAAGAGTTTAGTCCCTTGTTATGACTTCTCTTTGTGGGTTTCCTACAAAGCAAGTGATAATATAATATTCACAAGATTAGAAAAGACTTTGAGGATCGGAATATAACAATGAAGTTGTTATGTAGCTAGATACCTAATTAACTTACTATTGGTATATATTGCAGCGAAAATATAGTCAGTGAATGAAAGAATCATATTCATTTGTATAAAGCATGGTTTTTTTACACACAGAACTTGACTGACTTATTTTTGCAATGTGTAATATACACTTATCTCTTTATTTACTGAACTGAGTTGTAAATGAAATCCACATAAATAGTAGACACTTTAGCGATAATCCATGCATATGTGCTTGTAAAGTAATTAAGTACCAGGTCTTATTTGGTTTTTTTTTCTATTTTTTTTTTATATCCAGTCCTCTATCCTTTTTTAAATCGCAAAGATCTGAAGAATACTGCCGCTGCGCCCGTTACCCTGAGACAAGTTAATAAGTCCCATGTGCCTGTAATTTCACCAGCACCCTTACCTTTCAAAAGCGGAACAGAATAATCTTACCATTACTGCGACGGGCGCTCATGTCGGTTATATTACTACATGACACTCCATCCCAGTATGAAATAATTATATGAATTGAAAACCAAATGAAATTAGATAGTAATTATTTTCAAATTTTACTACTTAGCTCGTATACACATAAAATAACACGGTTGAATGCACTCAAATATAATCATGATTACCGTATTTGTGTCAGTTTGACATTTGACGTTGGTATGACATAGTATGCCAATGCAATTTGCTTACTAAATAGTTTTAAAAGCCATGACCATTCATAGATAGTATTGGTGAAGCTATAGGTATTCATCGCGTTCTAGTCGAATCGCGTTCTCATACTTTACCAAACTAGACACGGAAAACTATCGTTTCTCTACATTTTAGAAACTAAGTCATTATTTAAATTTTTATTGAATTAATATTCAATTATTTTTTATGTTTTATGAACACTAGTTTGTTATAATTGTTGATACAAAGATAATTAGTCATTATTTTTATTAAGATTTTAACATTCGAGGAATGTTGTAAATATGGATTATTTCTGTGCAAACTCTCTATACAAATTCTCTCCAACCCTTGGGTAACTCAAATTATGCGAGTGGGAAAAAATGACGAACTTTCAAAGGTCTTGAAGCGTACGGTATTAGTTTCAAATTTATGTATCTAATTATAAGGCTTAGATTTCGTTCAAGGAGAGGTTTTAGAACACTCACCACTCGCTCAGTGTGGATTTGGAAACCTATTCCAAATAATCATTGTTATAGTCATAATTTATATACATACTTTCTACGATCCTAAGAAGCATACACGCATCAGTGCTATCATACATGCTCGTCGGTTAATGGTACTCTTGACCTGGGTCCCAATTCTGCAAATTTTCTTGGAACTGAGATCATGTTACAATATGATATTATTTGTTATTTTGCTAAAATTTAGTTGCAATGGCAGTTGAGAGAGTCAGTGGAATGGCAGTGGCGGCATTCATTCATTCAATCACCGACAATCGATGTCGCTTTACTAAAACTATTCGCAAACCTCGTAATCTCCGTTAATGTGAACTTGTGAATTGGCACAAAAACACAATGACTAGAAATATATCTATGATAATACCTTTTTGATTTATAACGAAAACACGGTCTAGAAACGATATTTTAATTTTTAATAGCCAAATATTGCGCTTGAAGAGTAAAATGTGTCACGCTGTTTGCAGTATCACGCGGGCGGCACCGTCCGAGCATGTCACGGGCCTATAGAGCCCTGATGATGTCCTTGCAGACGTTTATCCTTAAATTTCTTGACGTATTAGGAACAGTTAATGGTAGCTTCGATATTTTTTAATTTTTCCAGAAAAATGTGTGTGATGTATGTGCACAAACACATTACATCGTTATAAAACGTACAGAAGACATTGCATTTATAATTTAGTATGGTCGTCTCAGTACGTCTTGTCAGTTCCAGAATTTTGTAGAGAGTGACGACGGAAAGAAGCAAAGTAAGAATGGCGAAAAAAAAGAACGATTCAAAATTTCAAAAGTAAATGGCCAGGAACCAGAGAAAATGGTGATAAAGAGGTCGCATCATCACAAACGGTACGGCGTCTACAAAGAGAGTTACCGAGGTTTTCAAATTTAGCCGCATATCGTCGGAATATGTTAGTATTTATCTCGTTTAAACAGCAATTTAGTCTTCAAATATTTTTTTTATACCAAAAAAATTGTAAACTACGCCATCAGCGTGCCACCGACTCGTCGTTGAAGAGCAGAGTACCAAAAATTGCAATGGCAGTTGAATAGTAGCTTGATGGCTAGCCACTGACAAGCTACTATACTATTCTACTCTTAACTTTTAGCAGAATACCAAACCCGCATAATCCTGCCATTGGCACTTTATCGACACACAACTGAGATGATTTAAAAAAATAAGCAGTTTTAGGGCCTTGGTCTCACCTTACACGTGAGTTTTGTAATTGATTATGGTAGTCACACCCATAGTAGACTTAATTTCACTGGTTAACTTATTCTACACTTAAAATTTAACACACAATTTGATAATACGTGGAAAGTGTTAGACAAGTCGGTGAAAATCGAGTTGTATGGACGCTTCGCCACTGACACCCATACTCATAACATACCTGTCATAATCATAAAGTTTGCCATGAGGTTCCTGGGATTTAGGTATCCTGACGATCATGGCTCCAGCAACACCGTCAGCACGCTGCATACCAGAGTGCGAATGCCAGAAGTGAGTGCCGGCGATGGTGGCGTTGAATTGGTACCTAAGTATGAAGACAGTATGTATTAATATGTTTAAAGTTGTAACAAACTTGGCGAAGTATACGCGATTGAAATTACGCGTAAAACGCATTGACAAATGATTGTCACTAATTTCAGGTTTCTTACCACGGTATGATTTTGTTTTCCCGATATTTTGGAATGGTTACACACTTCATGGTAGCGGGTTGATTGGCCAACGGGAGATGATAGCTTTCAGAACAGATGATATGTCTGTTATAGACAATATTATCTGTCTGTTCTACGTGTAAAGCTGTTTAAGAACAGATATATCTGTCTGCCGAAGCCATCTTCTGCCGAGAATTTACAGATACGTCTGTTCTTAAAGCTGTTCTCTAGCTGGCCAGTCAACCCGTGACTATGGAACGTGTAACCGAAAATAGCGGAAAAACAAAAAGAAGTCATACCATCGGTAAGAAACCTGTAATTAGTTATAATCATCCAGTGAATAACCACGAAAGTCATAAAATCTACACACAACATTTACATGCAATGCAATAAAAAAATAAAAACAAATGAGTAATAAAATAAACATGTGAAATGTATGTACGACTCGTCCCAAAGGGCTATGGAGTGTACAAGCCTAGTTGATAAAGAACACAATAGCTTTAGCTTGTAGCTCGCAACCATGAGCTTTTCGTTGAAGGACAACATCGTGATAAAACCTGCACGTCGAAGAAGGTTTACAATCCTCAGAAAACGTGTGAACTCCCCAATCCGCATTGGGCCAGCATGGCGGACTATGGCCTAAAACCCTCACCTGAGAGGAGACCCGTGCCTAGCAGTGGGACGTATAAATGGGATGATGATGTAATGGTTAACACAGAAACAAAAAGACACACAAAAACATATGAAAAATTAACAAACACACACACACACACGCATCGGAGCGTAAACGACAAATTGAAATACGTTTCAAATGGAAAACTTTACCGTGATATTTTTAACTAAACTACGGCTAACTGAAGTGTAGTGTGCAATCCTTTATTATGACTTTGTTAAAAATTAAGCAAACAAGGGTAGTTGCTCGTCACCGCCGCTTACGTCAGCTTCCGTACTGAACCGTACTGGGTTTGACGCTTGTCAAGTGAAAATTCGACTAATTGAAATGATTAAAATTCTAAAATATTCTAGAAAAGCACAACACATAAGGCTTATAATTTACGAGATATCTATATCCCAGCATTGTTCGACAAGTTGCACGTGCGTATTTTCAATTGGACCAAGTTTAAAAAGTATTTACTTATTTTTTAACCGACTTCAAAAAAGGAGGAGGTTCTCAATTCGACTGTATGTTCTTTTTTCTTTTTTTTTCTATGTATGTTACGCCATAACTCCGGTATTTGTGAACCGATTTTCATGGTTCTTTTTTTGTTGGAAAGGGGGTACTTCCATAGTGGTCCCATTTAATTTTGAAGAAAATCATCCACCTTTAAGGGTGGTTGTTCACGCATGAAGATTCATTTTTATAAATAGCGCCTAATATTAATTTAGGAGCAATTATTTTAATGGTTGATTTGCTATTTCTTCAATTCAAGGCGTTTTTCTCTCAATATACTTTGAGTAGTGAGAACAGATTATTATTATCTCCAGAGTTAACCTGTATAGTGGCGAACTAGGGGATATTTCAATAAAACTTAGCAAATAGACGTCATTCCATGTTCTTTTGAGGTCGGTTTTTTTAGTACTCTGTACTGAGATTATTTATTTAATCATTTAACGTACAGGAAAACACAAGTCATATTTAATAAAACGGAAAACACAAACAAAAGGTGCTGCTTATTTCTAGAATAAATTTCTTCCTGCAGACCAAAATACAGGACAAAATAATTACAATACCACAAAACAAATTTAAATTATGTCACAAAATAATAAAAAAAAAAAACAATAGCAAAAATATTAAATTACTACAGACTATATAAATACTTACATAAATACATATTTAATATTATAATATCTATAAAATGGATGGAACAGTGGATAAATAGTGCCCCTTGACTCTCATTTTAAAAATAGCTAAGGAATAAGGATTTACTACTATGAACAGTAATGGGAAGTGCGTTCCAAAGTAGTTGATGATATTCGTATTATTTTCCTTTATTTTTTTTATTAAGTTATTATAGCTCGTTCGTTTTATTGTAGCGTATATACCTTTTATTTGGTCTGTGGCATATATTTAAACTACCTATCGTGTAAGAATTAATAAGCACGTAATATAATTGCAATGAATTTTTGTTGAAATTAAACTCAAAAATTTTAAATTTTCATGAATAGGAATTTATGAAGGTCCTAAAATATTTCAATAATTCATAAAACGTAACTCGCTGAATGAATTCTCGAGAGAAAATTTTTAATCGCATTAAAATTCCACTGAAATTTTAATGAAAAAAATGTAGATACATTTTCAACTCAAGTCATACCTGAAAATCGTTTTTAAAAACATGAAAAAAAACGAGGGTGACAGCAAATTATCTCCAGGTTTTTTGAAATATTTCGAGTCTGATGTGGATACCTCAGCTTGAATTCAAATTTTTCCCGTGCTAACACGGTTCATTTTGCTTGGGTCGAGCGGCAGGGACACTGGGTTTATGTCAAAATTAATTTTTTTACAAACGGAATTAAAGCCATTTAAAAATATATATCGTATAGTATACGTGTTCTATATAGTTCAGTTGATATAAAAAAAAATCATTGCTATATGTAAAGTATCTATTTAATACAGCGGTTTTTTGTAAAATTTCGAGGTAAGTTTGTGTTTCTTTTTCATTCGTGAATTTGTTTAGGAATCGTGTTTTCACACCATACAATAATCAGTGTAAATCCTCAATTTTACTACACATTTTTTCCAAAGTAATGAATTCAACACTTTTACTGTTATGCGGAATCAACCAAAGCCATTTTTGGTAGTACCACACACACACACATATGAATTTGAACTTGTTTTTTTAACAACTAAAACAGAAGGCATTGGTAGTAAACTAGAGGGCCCAAACACGATTGACTTTCCTTAATAAAAAAATACAAATTTCACAAAATTTTAATTTTTTACTTTTATTTGTTATTAAATATATTTTTATAAAATGTTATCTCCCGTGGTCCATAATGGACACGTCTGGGGACTATGAGCTTATTTTAAAGTAAAAGAGTATAACGAATGAATACTGTGAAAGAGTATAAGTCCCTTTTTTAAGTTTTTTGCAGTGTTATTCTTGTAGATACAATAACGTTATAATCCCTTTGCAGGCAAAACACAAAATCTTAATAATCTCTATTCATCGATTTGGCTTAGTGACTTTTATCCTTAAACCGACGATATTTTATTTTTAAAAGGCAAAATGTTTCAATAGTGTGCAATGATTGTCTGCGCATGTGAGGTACAAGCTTTAAAATCTACGCAACCACGATACCATATCAATTTAAGGCGACTTATTTCAACGCGAGCCTACATTTTAGGAGGTGAGGTGTGGGGGACCGTCTCTCGCCTCCCACAACTCACACGCTGAAAGTTATTATGAATAAAAGGCGGAGAAAATTTGACACAAATCCGAGGTCGAGAAGTGCCCGAGAGCGACTGACGGGTAGCGTGCGGTGCGTCGTAAATCCGCTGGGCAATTTTCAAATTTTGGAATAAATGTGACATTAATAACTTTAGTTGAAAACCAAAATTTAGCAAGTTCTATGTAGTACTTAAAGAGAAATATACTCATACAAAAATTATGTAACAGATAATTTATTCTTAAAAATTCGTTTTAGACTTTTATTTTACCATGTTTTTAGGATTTTATATCATCGGGCAAAGTATATCTTACCGTGTAATAAATTGGCATACTATTTAGACAATATCCTTAGGTGTGTCGTATATTGTATGTACATATGTTTACCAACATTCAAAATTTAAGACATCATGCTCACCTAAAAGTGGTTTCTGGTAGGATAGGACACTGCGTAACATAAGGCGTTCCGTCCATGAATGGTGTCCCCTTTTGATGCTGTCCGTGCCAGTGGATTGTGGTTCCTTCTGTCATCAGGTCGTTCTCTACGTCCACTATTACTCTATCATGTTGGCACACCTGAGGGCAATTAGTAAACGTGAACATTTCAATCATCATTCAAACTGCCTCTGTGGCCGAACGGTTACCATACCGGACTGCCACGCAGAGGTCCCCGGGTTCGATTCCCGGGCCGGGAGAAATATTTGTATGGCCTACATTTATTTCTCTCGTGAGTTTGGGTGTAATTTGTGGTTGTCTATGTGTGTGTCCATGGCACCCGCGACACAGGGTTTCCCTAGTGCGGGGCTATGTTGAGTGTGTGCGTTATTATTATTATTATTATTATTATTATTATTCACCATTCGTCTCTCTGTTTTAAAACTTTGTTGTTTTTAATACAATATCGATGAGCAAATCAACATTTTACATCATCATCGTTTCATGATTTTACTTTGGTTCAAAAATTAAAATATTTAAACAGATCGCTCTAAACGTTGATAACTGTGTGCGGGGTTACTACCGCAATCATATCACAAACTCGAATTTTTTTTCGAAATACCTAAATAAATAGCATTTTTTTTAGGTATTTAAATAGCAAACCGTTCTATCGGTTCCGCCGCGCGGCCGCCGCACGTTTCAGTGTGGCAGGGTCATCGAGTATATAACCAGAAATAGAGACGAAATAATGACCAGATTGCCATTCTTGGTAACTCATCAGCGATACATTACTTATAAATATCATCTCTCGTTTGCACTGAAATTACAAATAAAAAAATCTGAAATAGTAGCGTCTACAACTGATCTGTGTGTACGTCTCCGTATATTCCAAAAATATTATGTGTTTATTGTAATAAAAATAATATCTCCAACAATGACGTGCTGTTCCATTCGGTGGTGTAGGGAAAAACAGCAAAACACCTAATTACAAAACAAACGGAATCAAATTTCATTGGTAATGAAATATTAAATATGTAAGTTTTAATTTTGGTCCATTATGGCAAAGTTCAAGTTAACTGGTCGATTTGAAGTGAAACAATCAATGACACCCGTCAATTGTTTCGAATTCGGGCTGGCTGGCCAATCGGAGCGCAGTTGTCATGTATGGCAGAATAGTTTTCAAACAAATAAAATGACATTTTGTCTCTATTTCTGGTTGTATACTCGATGCCTAGCGCCCATCAAGTGGAGGATTGTAGGTTCGAATGCAGGCTTACAATACATACATTTGAGTTTTCGGAATTTGTGTGCAAAATTTAGTTTGAAATTTACTATGAGCTTTTATATGAAGGAAAATATAGTGAAGAAAACTGCACATGTCTTTAAAGTAATTTAATGATAATAACTATAGCATAGCATCACTCAAAGCCCCGCACTGGGGAATCCCTGTATCACGGGTGCCACGGACACATACATAGACAACCACAAATTACACTCAAACTCACGAGAGAAATAAATGTAGGCCATACAAATATTTCTCCGGGCACGGGAATCGAACCCGGGACCTCTGCGTGGCAGTCCAGCATGGCAACGGTGCGGGCACGGGGGATTTTTTTTTGGGAGTTTATGATGTGTGAAGTTTCCAATTAGCATTGGGGCCACTTGTAATGGCTGCAGGTAGTTATCACTTTTTACCACGTGGACCGTCTGTTTACCATTTTGAATACCATAGAGTTAAAAAAAAGTGATTTTTGACTTCGATTATTTAAATTCGCTAATAAAATGTTGGCTGCCCATATAAAATGTACGAATATTTTGCTTCGGACTTTTTTGTTTAAGCGAGAAAACATTGTCGCGAATTTAGTTTGTTTTTAAATTAAATTGTTTTTAATTAATATTCCTACATAGGTATATTGTAAAAAGTTCTAGGAACGTTTATTAACAATAATGTAGAAAAACCTAGCATGTTATTATCTAACACGTATTTAATTTAAAGAAAACGATGCTCATAAAAGAAATTGAGGCTATCAGCGCAAAAGGTGTATCCGCGTGAAATGCAATAGAAAATGAGGGATTTAAAGTAAGTTAAATTGATTGTATATAGAGTTATTACATATCATTAATATATATTATAATTATTAATTTCTTTTTTATGCGAAACAGCATTTAAATATATAATAATTATGCACTTTAGTCATCATTTAAAGTAAGTAATATTGTGGAAACAAATGTAGGTTACGCCACTTTTGCGTTGAGCCTCAATGAACTCTCAATTAGCTGCTAAAAAGTTTTAGTAAAAGCAGCAAATGCCTAATTATTTTCGTTTAGAATAATTAAAACTAATTTATATTTTAGAAGATATTTCAGTAAAACAGTGGGCGAAAATGGTTCGCCTTGAGAAAATAATTGAACGTACAATACAAAAGCAAACACAAACCTAAATCATTATTATTTCATAAGTAAGCAAATTACACTTGAAATCGTTATAATTTGTTAAACTCCACTGCTTATTCGTAAGGCAGATTCTCCTGAGAAGAATGAGCAAGAAACTCTAAGGGTTGCTCTTTGTAAACATACATTTGAATATATTTATCATTTACAATATTTATTTCAAATATCTTAGATCGAGAATACCTGGATAAGTTAAATGGGTCACTACTACGGATTTTTGTCATCCATGTAAGTTGAGCTGCTGTATAATAATATAACCTTTAGAATAAACTTGTTTGCCTTAAGAGCAAACTTGTTTGTCCATATCTTGACATATTGCTATCTAGAATAACCGTTACGAATAGCTTTCATCCTTATGCAATGACGTCGTAGAATGAATACTTCCTATGTGATTTCTGGGTATTTTTTGAGGAAGAAGATAAACGTGCGGTGTAAAATATAATAAAAACAATGTTGGCATTTCTATTAGTTAATTTTTTATTATACTAAGTAACGGGATGAACTAGTCTTGCGCCTGGTGGCAAGCGACACGGCTGTCCATAACAGTTGCTGTGCCGCTCAGAGCTTTATATCGCAAAGATTTTAGGAGCACTGCCACTGCACCCGTCACTTTGAGACATAAGTTCTTAAGTCTTATGTGCCTATAATTTCTTCAGCACCCTTACCCTTTAAAATCGAAACGCATTAATTAATTCTTTATATTTGTTCGATCTTTATATCAAATCTTTTTCAGATACTATATTATTGTATATTATTATATATTATTGTATATTACATGTTCTTACCTCTATACTAGGTCCAGGCATCTTCCTGTTAATAACATTTAATGGCCTGTTCATGCCATCAGCTGGAATACAATCCTTTCTAGAACAATCACTTTCATTGTAAGGACAATTATAACACGCCTTGCTCATAGTCTGATACCACTCTATACTGAAATGATAGTAGCATATCATTCGTTCTTCTCCTTCTTTACATTCTCGTAGACATGGGTGCGCACCATTTGTTAGTTCTCCTTTGTATTCATCATGCTGTGATTTCTTCTGTACTTTCCCTGTGACCTTCCTTGGTATTATCTTTAACTCATTGTTATTTAATTGTTGAATTGCATCGTCTAAATATTCTACTGCATGACTTAATATACCTTCATCAATTTTCTCATGTACTATAACATTGGTGTTATTTTTAACAGTCATTATAACTGTAGATGCACTTTCAGGTCTCGTTCCGTTCTTACTGACGATTTTGACGTCATCGACCGTGACGTTATCAAGCCTCGAGTTTTCGTTTTGTTTTGTTTCGTTTTTAATTGGGGCTGGTACTGGTAATACTGAATGAGCATCTGAAATTTTTATATATTCTTTTGGTGGACTACTTTTTTCAAATTCTGAGTTTATTTCTGCTGTTTGAGAGTTTAATCCGGTCGGCATACCTGAAAAAAAGAGATACACATAAGTTGTAATGTAACAGGCTTTTTTAAATTGAGTGAAATCTATGCAACTACTCTTGAAGTCCGTCAACGAAAAGACGGGACCATTCGAAACTGTTAAATGGCACGTTCGAAATTGTCAAATCGCGTTGTAATTTTTAGTTTAAGCCCCGATCGAAACCCAAATCTGTAAGTCATCCATAGTGAGAAAATTTCCGTAACTACGGATTTTGTTCTTCAAGAGTAGGGTCTCTAACCAAAATACTAAACCTAACATTTCTCTGTTGGAATATAACATTTGTACCTTAAGATAATCTAGCCTCAGTACAGAGTACTAAAAAAACCGACCTCAAAAGTCATTCATCCTCTAGTTTACCACCTTTAGAGGTCGAATATTTTCTTCAAATTTAAATGGAATCATTTCTGAGGTACCCTTTTTCCAACAAAAAAAGAATCATCAAAACCGGAGTCATCGCGTAACATACATACAAAAAAACATACAGTCGAATTGAGAACGTTCTCCTTTCCTTGAAGTCGGTTAACAATGACAGTAATTATTAATACCAAAATCGAACACTTAGAAAAAATTTCTTCGATCCGGCTGGATTGGAACCTACGTCGTCTAGTAAACCATGCCAGAGGCTATGCCAGCTAAGCCACGGAACGAACCAGCGGACCTAACGAATTTTTCTATGTGCTCGTTGTCGGATCTTTTGTATCTGGTTTTTAACGCCTTTTTTAGCCGTAGCGTCATCTATGAGAAATCTATGAAAGGATTTTGTCACCGAGGTCCTGGCTAGAGATATCGCCAATGACTGTAATTAAGTTTTTTCTAAGTATTCGTGTTAATAATTATAACAAACTAGTGGAGTAATTTCACAAAAAATAAATGAATCTCATGGTGGTCAAACGTCTTGACATTCAACAAAACACTTAAAATGACTGTAGTTAATGATGTTTACTGCCCACTTTGTTAAGTAAGTTGTCTACCTACGTAATTTTATAATTTTTTCTACACATTATATCATAAAGGAATTCACGGATGTAAGCCGATGCTCCAATGAGCAAAAAGTGGAGTGTCCTTTTTTTGTAAATGCGTGTAATAAAATTACTTCTATTCAAATGTTTATTTTACCTCATACCCATGTATCTCTGTCTAATGATCATCGTAGATCTAAATGGGTAAATAGGGCCTTTTAGCTCGTGCAAAATTGATCACAAAACTCATACTCTTATCGTGGAATTTTGAATGTACCGGTAAAAAAGTTTCGATACCAGTAACCGAAAAAAATTACATCGTAAATTAAATCGTAACCGCATGCTTTTTGCGATCAATTTAACACAGAGTGAATGACCATAAAGTTTATCTCTTACCTGTTGGGCAGTTAATATAACAAATCGCTGCCCTTATACAATACTCCAGATTTTGAACTAAGCTTACAGTAACACGATCAAAGCATGGGAAACTTGAGATAAAGAACCCATCTTCAAAATTTTTCTTTTTACCCTAAGAAGTTGGGTGCTTTTTGCTTGCTCTGGTTGTCGGTGCATAGATACTTAGTTTAAAATGGTAGTATTCTGCGATACGCGTTATTGTATGAAGGCAGCGATATGTTCTTATTTATTACAAGTACAAAAATATTCAATAGATAAAATGCATGGCTTTCTAAAATAGTCATCTATCTCAAAAACATCTAATTCACCAGGATCACAGATAAAAAAAAAAGGACGCATATCTAAAAAATAAAAAGTCGGAATGACGATGTCCACTAACTGGAACGGGACTAAGTGACAAAATGTTTTTTTGAGACATCATAAAAACCATATCCTAGTTTTAGAATACTGAAATTGTTTAATGATATTTTAGCTATACATCGTTAGAGTGAGTTCCGATAAGTCAAACACGTTAACTAATTGTAACTGTTTTTGAAAGACAATATCGTGCTCTATTTTTTTCTATTTAAAACGGTTATTTGAGCACTTGTCACTTAGCCACACTTTAGTTAGTGAACAGCAGCATACTGGTCAAATGTTATCACGAGATTATTTTAAGGTAGCAGCAGCCCTCTCCCGTTCGCTTCAAGATTTAATTATTCAAAATTCAAAGTAGGCCGTATCGTTTGAAGAGCACATTTTTGAAACAAACACCTTCAAAGCCTATTAATGTTTCGTCATGAAACGAATAAACTCGAGATGATGTATAAAAGCTTAACTTGCGTTCGCAGAAAACGTCCCCGACAAGGTTATAACTCAGTTCAAAGGAGCTTTGTGTTAATTTGCTGTAATGGGATTGCACGGTTCTCAATTAGGAAGGCCCACGTTTCTGTCTTATAGAGCAATGATTTCTATATCGAACCTCAGGGCTCGACTCCAACAAAAAAGCTTTTATTGGATTCGCTGCTTTTCCAAAACAGTGACAAAATACAAAATAGCTCACTTTCTGACTTTTATTACACAACCATATTCAGAATGTGTTCAATTTGATTGCGAATTAAAAACCGAGCTTTCCATTGGTTAACCTAATAATATGAATAGTGCCAGACTTAAGTTAGTTAGTTCAGAACCAAGCGCTGGTAAAAATCCAATCGGATCGAAGGAAATTTTCTTTGTGCTTGTTCGAGCTTTGTGTCAATAATAATAACAAACTAAAGTACTAGCACGCTATGATGGCCGTTTTGACGTTTGCCCGCTCATCAAGTTTCGTATTAGTTAATAACATCGAGTATATAACCAGTAATACAGACGAAATGTCATTTAATTTGATTGAAAACTATTCTGCCATATCATTACTGTGACAACTGCGCTCCGATTGGCTAGCCCGAGTTCGAAACAATTGACGGGTGTCGTCAACTGTTTCACTTCAAATCAACCAGTTAACTTGAGCTTTGCTATAATGGAAGAAAATTGCAAAATTACATATTTAATATTTAATTGCCGATGAAATGTGATTCCGTTTGTTTTGTAATTAGATGTTTTGCTGTTTTTCCCTCACCACCGAATAGAACAGCACGGCATTGTTAGAGATATTATTTTTATTAGTCTATATTTCGGTGCAAACGAGAGTTGATATTTATAAGAGCTGTATTGCTAATGTGTTACCAGGAATATATGGCCCTTATTTCGTCTCTATTTCTGGTTATATACTCGATTCATAACTACATTGAAGGAGCTAATTGCTGTATATTGTGTCAAAATAGTGAGGCAGTAAAATTTATGGAATGTATAATTTTACATCACAACTCGGCATTTGTATTTCTAAATTAAAAAAATGAAATCTAATCCGATCGTTACTTCTGGGATCTTTCTGGGATCGCTGGCCAGCACAACTTCTACCTCCTCCGGCAAACTCGCATCAAAGCTCAATGCAAAACAAAGCAGTTTCGAATTGACGACATACTTAGTGAACATTTTTATTTTCGTTTTATTAAAACTTTTTAATCATCTACCCCTTGCAATACTATTGTAAAAATCTAGAAACTTATAGCTGCGACTCGCATATTTTCGATAATGAATTGAGATTTGATCTAACTATTGTAATCTGTCAAAAGTGGAGGATTTTCACAAAAAATGAACATTAGGGGAAAGTCTATTAATTTGAACCATTTTTTTTTCAAACGCGTTTTAAATATATATTTTTCAGATTTTTTACAAGCGTCTATGAAATGAAACAATAATTATCCGACTTTGTATTTATGAAGCATTAATTGACATAAATAATTATTAACTTAGAATAATAACGCATAGAAACCTAGCTCGCACACGCAAGTGAGGCAAATTGTAGGGCACCTACACCTACACCTGTGGGCCTACACGAGCGGGCGAGCTGTCAGTGCTTAAGGTCAAGTTGCACCGCGAACAGCTCAAACATTTTTGCTAAAAATGACGAAATGTGCGGTAAATGGGTGTAAAAATAGATCAGACAAAGATAAAATAGACACTAACATCACATTCCACAAGGAAGTAACGCGTTTCAACTTGTATTTTTATGTAAATATTCACTAAGACAGAAAATTAATTACGTTGCAATAAGATAGGAAAATGTTGCGAAGTAACGGGTTTTTTTTCCTCATTTTGCTATTCTGTTTCAAAATATTATAAATATTGTATATTACGTAATTTTTTGAGAATATTCAATATCGCGACGGTTGCATAATTTCTACAAATGTACACCGCCTCGACAACATTGTAGGGAATTTACGTTACTTATTTTTACGGTACATATTTAATATTTGCCTTCATTAGTTTCATGTCAAAAATCATTATTCTTACTCATCATACAGTCATTAAAAAAATTGTCTTGCACAGACGCAAATGTTCTTAAATAAACTTATTTCAGGGAACTAACACTGACTAAAAAAGTCATCGTCAGTTCTTCAAATTCGTGTATAAATAACTTTCAGGTTCATGTTCTTTATTTTTATCGTGTACTTTTCATGTGCTTATGCACAGATAATATCAGGCTATTTTTGTAGTCAAATTCGATAGTCGCACTTAAACTCGCTTTTAGGTTTTTGTTCATATATGAATTAAATAAAAATTGGGTAGTATTTATTAAGGTGCCTACAGATTTGCTCGACATTGTCGAAAACGGTACCCAACTTGTCATTATTCGAAAAATCGTGCCCGCCATCTTGAATTTGAAATTAGTGCCATATTTTTAATGAGCACCCCCAAATACCTCGAAAACGACACCTAAATTGCTATTATTTGAAAAGTCATGTCCGCCATCTTGGATTTAGAAATAAGTGCTATATTCGTAATGAGCACCCCCAAATACCTCAAAAACGATACCCAACTTGCCATTATTTGAAAAGTCGTGTCTGCCATCTTGGATTTAGAAATAAATGCCATATTCGTAATGAGCACCTCGAATACCTCAAAAACAATTCCCATATTGCATTTATTTGAAAAGACGTGTCCGTCATCTTGGATTTAGAAATGAGAAAAGTCGTGTCCGCCTTCGTGTATTCAGATATAAATGTCATTTCCAAATTTTACATAATACCAACATTACCAAAAATAAACTTTTGAAAATTCTTGTCTTTTGACATTGTCGATCGACAAAATCGAGCATATCTGTAGGCACTTGATCGACATTGTCGATCGACAGTAACGATCGACAAAATCGAGCAAATCTGTAGGCACTTTTAACTTAAGAGGGAGCATGCCAGAAAAGTTTTGACGTTGGCTCCGCCCAAATTTGTGAAACAAATATATGCAAATATAAGTTCGCGTGACAAGCGACAGGAGATGTAGAATTTTGCGCATTAAAAGTACCAAATTCGTTTTAGCGGAATAACTCTAAAACTAAAGGAATTAAAAAAAAATCCGTAGTGACAGGTCTCGATCATGCATAAATATAATTAATTATCTAATTTTTGTTCTAATAACCTGTAGCACTTCGAGGATGAATCGAAAAAATGTGAAAATTAGAGGGCATTTCGTGATTTTTATCTATCGAGGAAACTTTATTGTTTTATGTTTCTGATTAGTGTCTATGCTTGAATATATCGTGTAGTTACTCATACAATATTTTATTTTTAACTTTAAAGTGGGTATAACCCTCTAAAATCAAATCGAAGATTAGAAATTTTTCCTCTGCTCCCTCTTAATGATGAGTTAAGCAAGATACAATTTCCCCACTTGTGACGACATGGCGCCGACGTGCGTAAATGGAAGTTGCTTACATGAATAGCCTACATGAATTTGATTTTTGCCTCACTTGCGACAGTTCATTTGATATAAAACTATCATTCTATCTAAAAACGTAACATCTAAAAAAATCAACAAAATGTGAGATCCCAGGTTTGTTCCAATGTACCCGACTTTGAACTTCAAATAGGCTTTGTGGTAAAACAAATTAAAAATTACAAAGAAACATAATATAACATACATAATAATTAGTCTAGGTAACAAACCTACTAATAAAAAAAATAAGCTCTTCACACAAGACAATTGTAAACGCAAATGTCAGGGTTTTGAGTATATGGTCTTGATTTCGATTATGGAACCGCGCGCACTGTGTCCAATCAACTTTGGACCTCTTAATCATGGTAATTTCTTTTGCATTTAGCACATTCATTGTCCCAGACCATTTGAACATCCATATATTTCACACTCTTGGTCCATTTTAACCAACAGTATGATTATATTATAAAAAAAATGTAATAAAATATCTAGCGTATAAATGCTGGCAATCGTTTCATGTAATGTTGATTGTAGATAAATCACACTGTTATGCTGTACATTACAAAGATTGTATGCTTATCTTTAAGTTAACTACACTATTATCAAGTATCTGTGGAATTTATACTAAAAATAACAAAAAAAAATTTTTCGAAACTAAACACAGACGTTCAATATCACAACAAAAACAACACGGCCAATATTTAATGAAGTTGACGCATATCGCTGGGTTATGCCAATAAAAGAATTACAAAAAGACTTTTTGAGATATGAGGGTAGCCAAATATTGTTGCTGGTCCAATATCCCATACTTTCCCCCATCATGGTAGTAAAACTTCAAGGTGTTAAATAAAATAAAGTAGTGCCAGACTTATTCTCTGAATGCTTTAAATAGAGCCTTTTCAAGGCGAGAGGGAATAGACATTATTTAAGTGTGCATGCTTCATCGTCGACCACATCGTCGTTTGTTTAGCAGCCATTTTAATCTGTTATATAAAATATTAGTGAGCATTTGACCCCCAATGTTCACTAATATTTTATTTAAAAAAATAAGATGGCAGCTAAAAAATTTTACAGCAATTCTTACTAACTATGGATTGTAATGATGTTAAAAAAACAATATAAAAACGAATCATTCTTCTTATATGACTAGTAATTGTAATTGACACATTCGAATAATCAATCATTTTCAAATGTTAAAGTGATTACACGAAATAAAGATTCTATTTGATTTGGTTTGAATAAATGTCTATAATTTACTTATTATAGCCAAACTAATAGTTATTAGCAATAGTGCTCCATGTGAAAGAGTTCTTCACGGGAAGTACTGCCACTTTACATATTTCTATCGCCAAGCAGTAATGTGAGCATTACCGCGTTCCGGTTTTGATGGGTAAGGGTGCTGGTGAAATCACAGGCACATGGGACTTGTCAATATCTCAGGGTGACGGGCGTATTGGCAGTGCTCCTCAAATCTTTGCGATTCAAAGTCACTCGTGTCGCTTCCTTATGTTCATTACAAACATTGACTTTAATCAAGTTAGCCTATCGAGTTACTTGATGGAATCGATCACAATATGAATAAATTCATTAGTTCAAATGGTTGTTGCAATTACTAGAATTATGGCTGCAATCATTATGCTCGATAGGCTCAGAAAATGTTATAAGGAAACAAGTTATATGATCACCTTAAACAATGTCTTTTTTATAGAGTTCTTAGGCTTTCGCGATTGTTTACACTATTTTTCGGATCTAAATAGCGTAACTATATTTGCTTTTCAACTTATGTCTCAGGGTGACAGGCGCATTGGCAGTCCTCTCAGAACTCTGCGACTCCTATGGCACTGCAACTACTTGTGAAAGAGTTCGTCCAGGGAAGTACTGCCACAATGTACGCATGATATATTCTTTATTGTACATAAAATTACAGTTAAAATACAATACAGTAACTTAAGTATAAAGATAGATAGATAGAAGAAGATAGATAGATAGAAAGATAGATAGATAGAAGTATATAGATAGATAATATGCAAAAGGTGGCCTTATTGTTATGTAGCAATTTCTTCCAGGCAACCTTAGGACAGAAACTTGGGATATGCAAAAGGGGTTTTTCTACCGCCTATTACTAATAAATAACCTATTTCTGCCGCCAAGCAGTAATGTGAGCAGTACTGCGTCTCGGTTTTGAAGGGTAAGGGTGCTGGTGAAATTAAGTGCACATGAGACTTGTCAACTTACGTCAGACCTTTGTGATGCAAAGCTCTGAGTGACACTGCAACTATTATGGACAGGCGTGACATTTACCACCAGCCGCACGACTTGTTCGTCCCGTCACTTATGTCCACTTACACTAAACTTAAGTCGTCGTCTTAAACCAAAGCTTAAATTGATAAGTCACTTGCAAGTATTGGTTTAAAACATACTTTCCCAAAGTGCCCCTAACCAGCCGGCGCTGAGTCCTAAGGGTAGGGGCCTCGGAAGCAATTGGGGGGCGTTGAAGCTGTCCAGAGCGTGCTACCACGTTTGAAAAAAAACCTGTATTATCTATATAAATTACATTACATATGTATAGTTTTTTCTTATGATTTTTTGTGTTAAGTTAATAGGAAAAATGCGAAATGCGTTTGCCACCCTTAGAGGTGGAATATTTTCTTCAAATTTAAATGGGACCACATCTGAGGTACCCTCTTTCCAACAAACAAAGAATCATCAAAATCGGTTCACAGAGTAATCCGCGTGACACACATACAAAAAAAAAAAAACAAAAACATACCTACACTCGAATTGCTAACCTCCTCCTTTTTTTTTGAAGTCGGTAAAAAAATATCTATCATTTACTTATTATAACCAAACAGGTTAATTGTTCAAATCGACAGTTAAAAACGTTTGACGAACAACATTGTTAATTACCGTGTTAATTAAGTTTTAGTTGTTAATTGTTCGGAAATCTATGGTCAATTAAAAGCTGGTTGGGGAACTAGTTTGTAATTACCGTCACGTGTGATAATTTAACGGTAACGGTTAATTGTTTTCACACGATAAGCTAATATAATATATATACACGGTGCTAACGAATTCGGTACGGATATTTTTAAGGCAAATTACTTACCTCATTACGTCTATGAACTAAGATAATCACACTAAACCTATGTTATTATCGAGAAATTTTCGAAAACTAATTAAATACTAAATATTATTATTTTTGCACGATTTAACCGTGACTGGGTACAAAATTTTCTTTTTCTATTTTTATAAAAACACCCAATTATTAACTGCGTTGTATTTAGTGATTAAAACCTTCTATAATTGTTTTGAAATCTTTTAACTGGTCATTTCCCTCCTAAAACGAAAAATAATTATATATTACTAATAAGTATCACTTCATGTCTTTCTTTCCAAATGCATATAGTGACTACGTTTGGACATTATGTATAGTTACAAATTTGTTTTTGTACGGGAAATGACATACATAAGCAGTCTGCGTACCAAGCTTGGGCAGAAGCGGTCGAATCTAACTTTTGTCGCCCATCTTTGCCATCTCTGCTGAGGCCGGATGGCTCGCTGGCTCATACTGCGGAAGAGAAGGCGAATCTCTTTGCCTCACCCTTTGCAGAGAGTTCGCGTCTGGATGCCGCAGGGACCCTACCACCTACTTTACCTCAGGCTGTCTGCACTATGGCGCCAGTTCGCATACGCCAAAAAGAGGTACTTTAGAACTCTGCGAAATCTAGACGTGAATAAAGCTAGCGGGCCAGATGGAATTCCAGCAATAGTCCTGCGTAACTGTGCGCCTGAGTTGTCTCCTGTTCTCACACGCCTGTACTGCCTCTCACTTGAGACTGGTTTAGTTACCAGGTCGTGGAAGCTTGCAAACGTACAACCTGTGCCAAAAAAGAGAAGTAGAGCTGACCCTGTCAACTATAGACCTATCTCAGTCACTTCCATACTCTGCAAGACTATGGAACGTGTACTCAATAACCGTCCCCTAACATGCCTGGAAGACAACGACCTCCTCAGTGATCGCCAGTACGGATTCCGACTAGGGCGATCTACTGGGGATCTTTTTGTGTATGCTTGTCACATATGGAGCGGGGCTATAGAAAAGCAAGGCAAAGCACTTGCAGTATCTTTGGACATTTCTAAAGCCATTAAAAGGGTCTGGCACGCAAGCCTTTTAAGTAAGCTTCCCTCTTATGGGCTTCCCATTGACCTTTGCAATTGCATCTCGGATTTCTTGAGCGAACGTTCGTTTCGAGCGGTCTTAGAAGGCTACTCTTCCGAACATATGGCGATAGATTGCATATACATACACTTAAGACCGGAGTTCCTCAGGGTTCCGTACTGTCTGCAACTCTCTTTCTGCTGCATATCAATGATATGTTAATTCCAGGTACCTTTGCGTATGTTGATGACAGCACAGTTGTAGATAGGTACTTGACCAATGCAAGGGTCAATGGAGAGGAAATTCAGTCTTGTCGAGAGTCCATGGTTAGCCGTTTAGATTTGACACTCCAGGCAGTCTCCGATTGGGGCAATGCCAATCGTGTCAAATTTAACGGTACCAAAACGCAGGCGTGTCTATTTTCCACAAAACGGTGTCCCTTTGAGCTGACTCCGACTTTTCGTGATATATCCATACCGATAGCCGATTGTCTCCAGCGACTGGGAATGGACCTGTCATCCAATTTGAACTTCGGCAGGTACATTGAATCCATCTCCAAAAATACAGCAAGGAAGCTTGGGATGCTTTCCAGGGTGAGGCGTTACTTTACACCGAGACAGTTGCTTCAGCTGTACCAAGCACAAGTCCGATCGTGCATGGAGTACTGCTGCCACCTCCGGGATGGCTCTGTTACATGTCAACTGGCCACTTTGGATTCAATTGACAACCGTGCCAAGAGGCTTATAGGTGACTCGGAATTAGTGGAGGCGAAGCTGCAGAGCCTTGAACACCGCCGTAAAGTTGCCTGCTTCTCGGTATTTTACAGGTTATATCACGGAGAGTGTGCGATGGAATTACACGATTTAATTCCACCTTCCCCTTTCCATCACTGTGGGACTAGGCATAGGCTTGGGTTCCACCCCGATGTTGTGGATATTCCGAAGATTTGCACGAAGCGTTACGCGTCCACATTTATATGGCGAACGGCTATGGAGTGGAATTCCCTGCCTGCAGACTTGTTCCCTGAATGTTATTACTTGGACCTTTTCAAGGTGAGAGTGAATAGACATTATTTAGGTGTGCATGCTCCATAGTCGACCTCATCATCACTTTCCATTAGGGGTCAAATGCGCACCTATATTTTATAGATAAAAAAAAATGAAAATTAAATTTATTTTTTGATAATATTTTAAATTAATCTTTCTTGAAATTATATGTACCTAATTTGTTAGCCCCTTATATGCATATTATATTATTATATACCGACTTAGAAGTATTGGACTAATGACTAAACGCGAATTACTTTAGAGATTCTCTTTATATATTATTTTATATTGTATTACTACCCTGGGTGTTCAATGTATTCTCAGAAAATAGTTGAGATCAAAATTTATTTTTCAATGTACTGTTACCCCATAGGTAACCTCAACACACTCGTTTTAAACGATTTTTCCTCTGACCGAAAAACGTTGTTTGGTTGCCCGCCTCCATTTCTCTATAGTCAGAAAGGCTTTCCACGAAGATTTTTTTAAGGTTGAGAATTTCTGGGAAACCCAAGTGCCGCAACGTACTCGTATTAGCCTAGCCATATAAAAGAACGCCGCTGCTAGCATCTTGGGCACCTTGCTGAGAGGACACAATTTTATTCATATAATTTAATAAAAATATTTTTTTATTAAGAAATAATTCTTACGATTTCACGATTGTTAATAATGAAATAATATTTTATGTGAAATTAAATAAACAAATTATTTGTTCGAAAGTATTTGTTAAACTGGTCTATTTGAAGTGAAACAATAGACGACCCCCGTCAATTGTTTCGAATTCGGGCTGGCCAATCAATCGGCACACAGTTGTCACCTTAATCATATGGCAGAATAGTTTTCGAATAAATTAAAGACATTTCGTCTCTATTTCTGGTTACATACTCGATGGGTTATAGCAATTTACAATCAGGGCTCCAGAGTGTCTTTGTTGATAAGTTTAAAGAAGTTATCATTCTTACACTAACGTCATGGTACATTAATATTTCAACGGCAGCAAAGACTAACCGGCAATTTGCATTTTATCAGCTAAAATTTCACTTCACCTCAGCTAATTCAGTCTGTTACATGTAACAGACCTAGTCAGTCACAATTTTAAACAAGAAGGCAATATAAAAAGCTAATATTTGAAGGATATTTAGAATATAAATAGTCTCAAGTTTTTACTTTCAAAACGCTCTATTGTAAAATCGTGATTTTACAAATAAACGGTTGTTTATTCTTTTCTGCTGTCGATTTATGTTATAAAGAACAGTAATGTTGTTATGAAAAATAGTGACAGATATAATAACATAGAAAGTATGGAAAGAAGGCTGTTTTGGAAATTTGTTTTCATAAAGTTACAAATTCGTTTAAGGGGCAATGTATATCTGTCCTTCTGTAATAAGATTTCGGTTGATATTCAAAATTTGCCTTTCACGAGTTTTAAAACTTCAGTGAAACTATATTTAAACTGAAGGTTATATTTTATACAGTTTCTGTATACTTGGATGACAAAAATCAGTCGTGATCCCTTTGGTTCTTGCAGTTTTTTCAAAGTTTTCTAACGTACACACTCATAGCCCCGCACTAGGGAAACCCTCTTTCAAAAGAAAAACAACTTACATCCAAACTCATGAGAAAAATATATGTAAGCCATACAAATATTTCTCCCGGTCCGGGAATCGAATCCAGGACCTCTACGTGGTAGACCAGCATGACAACCGTTCCGCCACGGATTCAGTTTAGGTTGTCTCGATCTATGTCGATGATCCATGACGTTTAAAATAAATATGTAAATGATAAATTTTCTTAATTAAATCTGAAGTTGCAAAACCACTGAGGCAGACAGATCCGTGCAATGAGGACGGCTTCACAAAGGTGGTGAAGGCGAAAAGGAAGCCCACCAGCCGTAACCTGTGTGGCACAGCACCGACAGGACCAAACTTCCTGCTGCGTCCGGCCATACCGACGACGCTGCTCTACCTGTTACGACCGCGTTACTACACGAAGTCTGAGAAGATAGTGGAGTACATCAGACATAAAGCCAAATACGGCCTGAGTGTCGAGCGGCTGGAGTCCCGCCACAACGTAAATTTTAAATCTATCGACCTTCATGAAGGAAGAGTTTTGGCCGAAGGACGGCGATGCCGCGGCCCGTTACCTGACACCAGATTGCACAACACGTCACCGACAAGTGCAATTCGTGTAGATTAGTTAGACATAGTGTTTTATTATATTGTAATACATTATATGGGTCATGTGGCCTGAACTAAATAAATAAATAAATGAATGTGTGCAAATGTCTATTGCAAAAAACAAACCCTAGAGTTTTTTGCTTATCCTTCTCAGGGGACTCTGCTTTACGAATGAGCAGTAGAGTTTAATCAATACGATGATTTCAAGTGTAGTTTGTTTACCTGTGAAATAAAGATTATTTGACTTCAACTTTGACTTTAGTTCTAACACACTTAATATAGTACTATAGCTACTAGTATTTGTAAGTTGTTTCTATCTATTTTTTTACGTACATTTGTTTTTTGCCAAACAAACCAACGCTACGGGCCCTTTACAAGTCCAGTCAACCGTGACCATGGGATCTGTGAAGGGCCGGAAATGTTGGTTTGTTTGAAATAAATACGGGAATTTAGATCCGAAAAAATAGTGTTATTTGCAAATGTTGATTGAAAATACTTTTACTAGAAGATTTTCTTTGGTTGCACCCACGTTACATCTCCAAATGTTATATCCTATATCAACATAAAACATTACAAATGGGGATCAATCCGGTTTAATAGGTATTTGCAAGTGCATTATCCCGGTTAGGTTACACCAGTCTTGGTCACAGGCCAGTTTGATAGCCGTGAGGAGGACGATAGGGCGGTGTGGCCTGTTTTGTCGGGAGGAGGGGGAGTGGGAGGACGTAGTTCTTCCTTAGGTGCTGGGTGGGTTCCGGTGCGCTGAGTCGATCCCAGATCCTTCCCACTACAGCACCCGAGAAGACCACTTCGGGGTTTTAGCAAGTAGAAGCCGACATAACCTGTTGGTATCCTAGGATGATTTCCGCTCGAAAAAAAAGCCTTGGTCACGGGTCAGGTTGCACCGGGCCGAGATCACGGATTGACTCAAATATAGTATATAAGACACATGCGAAATCGATTTAGGTACATTTATCTCCGTTTGGTAATGTTATTATAATGCAACGCAAAAATTTAAAAACGTAAACGTAGCTTGACGCCTGGAGGTAAGTGACACGCTTGCCAATAGCAGTTGCAGTACCAATCAAGAGCTTTAAATCGCTGTTAAAAAGTTGACAACTCCAATGTGCCTGTATTTTTTTTTCACCAACACTTTTAAAGTAATGCCCACATTACTGCTTCCCGGCAAAAATTTATGAGGTCCCCGGGCAAACTCTTTCACAAGAAGCACTACTGCTAATAAAAATTATCGACGTCCTGAATGCCACAACGGTTTGTTCTGTTCTTTTCTAAATTGGTGAAGTGATTTACTTTGCTTTGGTACTCTTAGTACAGGGAATTAATTAATGGGATGTTAGGTCTCCAAGTCAATTAATTGTCTTGAAGCCACTGGTATTTGTAATTCCGTTAAGACTCTACTGAGGCTATATTGCAATTACCATAGTATTTGATATTTAGCAGATTATCTAGTTCGAATAGCAGTTGAGCCTCAATACAGTGTCACAGGAATGACATTTATTGAATCACTAACAGTCGACGGTGCCTTACTAAAGCTACCATGGAAATTATTATGCATTTCTTACTTTCTATCTTCTTTAATCAGCAGTTTAGTCTTTTTTATAATATTAAGTGACGGGACGAACAAGTCGTTCTATAAAGCCTTGGTCACGAGTCAGGTTGTACCGGGTCGTGATGACAAATTAACTCATGTGTATGACAATAGACAATCCAAAATACCTGCGAAATCGATTTAGGCGGAGATAAATATCTCCGTTTGTAATGTTTTAGTAATGCAACGCAAAAATTTAAAAACGCAACCGTAGTTTAAGTTTTTTTTTATTTTTATTTTATTAATCGCAAAAAAAAATATTATAGTTTTACAATAAGAACATTGAAACCCGATCTTCCGTTCAGGGTATATGCGGGTTAATGTGCATGTGCGTTTTATGAATGGCATCTTTGGGATGCCGAAGCACGCTTTTTAAAGGAGGCTAGTACCCAGCAGTGGCATATTAGTGGATACAGTGACTTACGTAAGGACAAATCTAGTAAAAAATCGTCGTTACGGTACGCATGCGCAATGACGTTCGGTCGTGACAAGAATGCAAGGCCAGTATATGGTGCTTGCTTATTTTAAACGTGTCACGATCGAGCGTAATTGCGCGCGCTTATTTCAGCAGCGTGTTTTCGCTAGATTGGATTATGTCTCAAGGTCAAATGCCGGTTCTTCGAAATTTCTCGAACATTCTTGGAGAATGTTCGAGACATTTCGATGAAACAGCATTTAAACGTAATCAAGGGAAATCTCAGGTAGGAATCAGTGCGAAAACAATTTCCCAGATAGCTCGAGTGTCGTTAGCTGCCGCGTGCAATTGATAGTCGAACTTGCCTCGCTATTCAATCGCACTATCGTATTGCAGAGACGAATTTAGTGTAAGGGTCCACATATGGACGATGTATTGACAAGACATTTTGCCGCATATATAAACCGTTATAAACGCCAATTACAATTAATTACATTGACACTGTAAGAATTCATAGAATAATCCCTACGAAAGACTGAATTATTAATAATAACAATAGTTTGCCCATATAGGTATAGACCCACTACTAGGCACAGGTCTCCTCTGACTACGAGAAGGCTTGGTCTGTAGTTCCCACGCTGCTTGGCGTAATTCAAATTGGGCACACACATCATTGCTTTGCAGATGTGTACCTCACGATGTTTTCATTTACCTAATTATGAAAAAGTAAGAGGTGCAAGCCCACATTCGAACCCACGACCGCTCAGCTTGTGAGGCAGTTGGTCAAACCATTAGGCTACCAAGACAGTATACGGCACGGTACGGCCTTAATAATTATAAAACACAATATAAAAATGCTTCATTTCAAAAGTTTTTTTATAATACTAAGACCTTTGCCCGGCAGTGGCACGTAATATATTGATCAAATACTAAGTGACGGGGCGAACAAATCGTGTGCCTGGTAGTAAGCGACACGCCTGTCCCAAACAATTCCTGTGCCACTCAGAGTTTTAAATCACAAAGATCTGAGGGGCACTGCCACAGCACCCGACACCCTGAGACATAAGTTGACAAGTCCCATAATTTTGCCAGCACCCTTACCCTTCGAAACCGGAACGCAGTAATGCTTACATATAGCAATTACAACTTATTACAAGCAATACTGCCCTGTACTTTCCTGGACGAACTCTTTCACAAGGAGCTCTACTGCTACAAAAAAGTATTTAAACCAAAGAGATGTATTTTTCAGTTTTTCAAAACTTATTGGTATATGATAATAATAATACGAGTAATGAGCCAGATTACTATACCAATGTCACCTAATCCCAAACTAGGAATTTCCCTATGGTAGAGTTCGTTAGAGAATTGCACCCAGGAATTCCTCAAATAGCGCGCGCACAGCATACCGTTTCGATACAGAGGTTGTCTTACAAGATTGTCACTTTATTGTCGATATCGTTTCTACCTAAACTCATCACATGCACCTCTTATAGTTCTGCACAGGCTCTACTTCCTTTACACTTGATTTAATCTTGTACAAAGATCTGAATCAAAAGAATGAGATATTAATTATAATCGAAAACCCCGTAGGCGTTTGAAAAGCAATCAAAGGTAAGTGTTATTTCATCATTCAAAGTTGTTCGCTAACTTAGGGAAGTGACATCAGTGAGCGAAGACATAATTTGGCAGATAACACAAGTGACAAACTGTCACATCGGACGTCGGAGGACTGACTTATCTCTACGCCTAACTTCGACCCTGTATCCAAACGTAGTACCACTAATCAAGGTTGTACCGAGTTGCTCAACTAATCGTACCATTCATCTCCAACTTTATACAACGACTGACAAGTCTTGGTACCTTGTAATACTACAAGAGAGAATAAATTCCGTGAAACATTCCATTTATTAAAACTGTTTACGATAATGTAAATAATTAATTAATGTTTCCAGAATTAAATGTAAGGCACCTCATTTTTGTGTATATTTTGTAAATTTATTGTAGAAGCTATTTTTATGTTTCCTAATAACAGGATTCTTACCTAGACCAACTTCTACTGACCGATTTTTTCTTTCAATACAGTAAAATGATTTTGGCATGAAACTGAGTCTATCAGCATGAAAAAAGTTAGTCAATTTTAATAATTTTGTATGAATAACATTTTATTAAATTTGACCACATACTGCAGTCCCGAATTTTACTTTCTATACAATAAAATGATCCTTGCATGAAACTAAGTCCATCACCATGAAAAAAAAAATTGTCAATTTTATTCATTTTGTATAAAAAACATTTTATAACATTTTACCAACTTCAGCTGTCTCAAATGTTTTCTTCTAATACAATGGAATTATCCTTACATAAAGGTGAGTCGATCAGCGCTAAAAAAAATCAAAGTTATTCATTTTTATGGGTAACTCCTAAACCAAAAACAAAAAAATTTACCATGTTTAAGTTGTTTTCAAATTAAGTAATTGTTTTCAAATTTCAAAATAAGTTGTTTTTGTTGTGTTGTAAATAAATATAATTTTGTGAACTAAACTGTAGATATTTCGCAAAGGCTGCAACACGCATTATGGCTTTTGTTCTTGTCTTAATGAACATGATAGTTCAAGTGTTAAGGTTCAACGTAGTCATATTTCGTAATAATCAGTCCAATCAAGGTTATGTCTTTATCTTTTTAATGATTTGATGTTTGTATAATCAAAGAGTTATTTATACAAGCAAACTTTGATATTTACTTTAAACACTGCGTAAAGGACAAGGTACAATTTTCAACAAAGAAGTTTGACTGACTGTGTACCTTGCGTGGTCCACGATGCTAAGTAGTATTTTTATAACTTTATGGGATAATCACATATCTTCTTTGTTTCGGTTATTTTGTTATAGATTGTTTAACAATGAAAAAAAAAATTGTTTAATTACGAAAAAATATAACTAAATTGTCAGGAGCGTCTTAAGACATTAAGGTTCGTCATCTATTAAAGCCGCCGAGTTTCAACAAAGCCGAGTTACAACTTTATATTTATTTAACTTAGCAGCACAGAGATGTCAAAATAGCAAAGTACAATTTTGGTTGACGGAACATGGCTTTCCTCCGTTATAGTACGAAATGTACCTTCAAATAGCACCAATAGAGCTCCTTGTGAAAGAGTTCGTCTAAGAAGTACTGCCATCTTATCTATTTCTGCTGCTAAGCAGCACTTCGTTTTGGTTTTGAAGGGTAAGGGTGCTGGTGAAATTGTCGTAAAAGGTTTCGGCTTTCGGCCAGTGAAGTACTGCCACCTTAACTATTTCTACCACCAAGCAGTAATGTGAGCATTATTGCGCTCCGGTTTTGAAGGGTAAAGGTGCTATAGAAATTATATGCACTTGTTAACTTGTTTCTCAGGATGACGGGCGTAGCGGCAGTGCCCCTCAGATCTTTGAGACTATGTGCTCTGAGCGGCACAGCAACTGTTATGGACAGGCGTATCGCTTACCGCCAGGCGCACGATTTATTCGTCCCGTCACTTTAAGAAAAAATAAAAAGTTCAAATTTGGATACATTTACTAATTTATGAAATAAAGTAATTGGAGACGGTCGATAATAAGAAAATTTATTATTCTTTATAAAGTATATTTATTGTTAACTTTAGGACGTACGTATTTGAAAAAGAATGAATGACTGGATTCGATTCGTGACATGCCGGGGCCACTGCTCTTGACAAACAGATACAGTCCCATATCTTTCTACATTCGTTTTGATTATAGTGACCCTCCCTACAGGCTCTTAGGGTACACGAGAAGTGCACTATAACCCATGCGAGTAAGCCCCCACAGGGACCATTTCATTCAAGTTTTAACCCCAGATCAGCCCGTTTGCACGGACTTCATCCGGTTCCCAAAAAGACTACTGCCTTGGGTGAGCTGCCCCGGTTGCACGTACCTTCCCTATTTTCCAGGTAGATACCGGAGTTGTAGGCACGCTCACTTCTCGTTACGCTCTGCACAACTAACGGTTGCATCCGCTAAGTCCTCGATATGTCGACTACCAAATCTCCTCATTGGTGGCGGAGCTCTAAGGCACGCTTATTTCCCGACACCTAAAAACGGTACCAAACAAAGGTACAGAAGATCGAGTCAGCAGAACTTACGAATTTCTTTATGTGTTTGTTATAAATTTTGGTATTGGGTTTTTTACACGGCTTGTTTTTTCGCCGCCAGCGCACGTGTGAGAAATTAATGAAGTTACTCCTTCAGCATCACTAAATTCTTTACAATGGATCTGTATATCAATAATAATTACGAACTAGTGGAGTACTTTCACAAAAAATATGTAAAATCATGGTATTCAATAAAATATCAATGAATTAATATAGTAAATAAACTGAGCTGCTGGCTGCTCTAAATGCCAGACGTGTTCTATTTCAAGGTCGATTTTCAAATAAAATCTCAACTACCAAGATTGTCACGTCCACTCGTAAATAGATTTTGCAATCCACACGAATGGTTCAGGCGTTGTACCAAATCCGGATGATCTGCACATTCGACGTTTATTATGTTCTCATATATATGTAGGTGAACCTTAGTCTTGAATTAAATTACTTATAAGAATAGTTCTGTGTGTTTTATTATGCCGTATGCGTAAGAACATAAAACTAAAAGTTAACTGTATTTGCGTTGTTTAAACGTAGTATAAATTGGTTATCTTGTATTTGTCCTGTTGTTAGGTAGATAGATAGCGTTGAAAATGTTTCTGTTTAGAAATAAGCCTTAGTAGTTGGTCAACCCTCGGTATAATAAAGCAACTGTGATCAAAAATGCTTTTATCACACGAAAGTTGCAGAAATCCGACTACATGACAAAAATATCATCATCAACCCATTTATATTTTACGTCCCGCTGCTGGGCACGGGTCTCCTTTCAGGCAAGGGTTTAGGTAATAGTCTGTCATGCTGGTCCAATGCGGGTTGGGGACTTTACTCGTTTTCCGAGGGTTGTAAACCTTCATCGACGTGTTATGTGGTTTCATTACGATGTTTTCCTTCAGCGAAAAGCTCATGGTAAATTTTAAATTAAATTTCTCACATAAATTCCAAGAAACTAAGAGGTGCCCGGATTTAAACCCACGGCCTCAGTTTTTGTTTTTTTTTAATAATAGCAAGTGATTCTGTAAGCGATTCTGTAATAATATTTTTTTTTTAAAGTTCGTCCTATAATAATTTTACTGTATAAAATTTAATTGTGTAGAATCTTTAAGCCTCTCTTCTGAATAAGTTATGATTATGTTGATGTGGCATTGTTACAAGAAACATTTATTTGTTTTATGAATATATATATACATATATATATGTAAATATCATAGAGAAAAAGAAGAATAGGAGATAGACAAAAGATTGGAGGAGGCCTTTGAACTGCAATGTAAAGAAGCTTTTCGGAAAACGTATGTAGCGTAATTTCAAATGTTCTTTGGTAAATTAAAGACAAGGTATTTAAATTAAAAACTTTGTAACTATAGTGAAAATGCAGTGGTTTGCATTGGTATTAGATAACATTTCAATTTGCCGTGACCATGGGATATGTAAAAAACCTAAACCCGAAAAGTTGTTTTTCATTACAATTGTTTTTTATTCCAAAAATTAGTTTCATTTTCAATGTGTAGCTATTGTAAAAATATAAGAAAGAAGTTTCCTAAGGCAGAGATTTTGGCGATATAGTTGGTTTTGGCTGTTTAGTGACGATATGAATGTACTTAAATTACTTGTATTAACTAACTTAAGTTACTTACTAAATACAATAAGACCTAACGCCAGTGAACAGATGATGTGAGTCCGACTTCTTTGGTGATGCATTTTGGCAAATCTGAAACAAATGACAACATTATAATATTATTGTAGCGGAGTGTTAGTTCGGCAAGATTCCGATAGATGGCATTGATTTGTTTTAAGTTACTTCTAAAACGATATCAAGATTTTCCCTCCGCGCTTAAGATTTTTTTAATTTGTTTTGGCAATAAGGCCAACAACCTTAACTAGTTTTACAAATAAGGTAAAAAACTGCACAAGGAAAGTCAGCTAAATAACTAAAAAGTTCTTACAAATAAAAAAACATAGAACAAAAAAAACATAGAACAAAAAAAACAGAACAAAAAAAATATAGGCAAAACAATGAATTACGAAATTATCAATACATCTGTACAATTCCAAATGCTTTAAAAGCTCCTGTAGTTTAGTAGCAGTATAGCTCATTGTGATAGAGCGTCCAGGAAAGTACTGCCACTTACCTATTTCTACCGTCAAGCAGTAATGTGAAAATATTGCATTGCGGTTTTAAAGGATAAGGGTGCTGGTGAAATTACAGGCATATGGGACTTGTCAAGTTATGTCTCAGAGGGACGGGCGTAGTGGCAGTGCCTCTGAAATCTTTGTGAATTAGAGCTATGAGTGGCATTGCAACTGTTATTAGGCGTGTTGTTTACCATCAGGCGTACGACTTGTCGTCACTTGATATAAAAAAGTGGCGTTCAGAACGAGTGACATAATTTGCTAAAACAAAAGAGGCTTAACCCACCGCCTGTCAGACTGCGTCACACACAGCAGGCCGGCGTCAAAAAAGCTTATAACAGTCACTTTGGTAAAATCCTAAGTAATATTAAATTATATGCAAATGTAACAAGAGTGAGTTATATACTATTAAATTAAAGCATGGATGTGACATAATCTGGCATGAACATTGTTGTTTATACCTTGCTTTAATTAAAAAATTAGGTGATAAAACAAAGTGAAAAACCTGCTTCTGAGTAACTATTAATGCAAACAAGAAAAATCCGACAAAACAAACACATAAAAAAATTCGTGAGGTCCGTTGGTTCGTTCCGTGGCATAGTTGGCATAGCGTCTGGCACAGTTTATTAGAAGACGTCGGTTCGAATCCGGCCGGATCGAAGGATTTTTTTGTAAGCGTTTCTGTCTGCGCATTAATAAATTATAATAAAGGAATAAAATATTAAGGGTTTCCCTAGTGCGGGGCTGTGAGAGTATGCGTTATTACATTATCATTATGGTTATCATAATTCAATCTTTTTTAGCGTTCCTCTAAATATGTCCGTGAGTGTAGATAATGTTATTTGATATTAATGCGACGAATAGCAGTACACATTACTTTGTGTCCAATTTCGTAACTGTCTTGACGTAGCATTATGACATAGCGTGCTTGGGGTATTAATATAAGGTATGACACAGGCTTTCTTCTGAGTAAATATTCACATGACATAACCCAGGGGGTTAAGTGTCAGTTAGGAGATTGGTCATTCTTCATGAGCGACGTAATTCATTAGTCAGACCAAAACTACTCTATTGTATGTAACATTGAATGCAAAATAAACTTTTTATTTTTTTAAATATGACGATGTTTTATACTATTATAATATTCATCTATTTTTTGTGACAATACTTCATTACTTTGTTATAATTGTTAGGGTCCTAATGGTACGTGAAATAAAAGGTGGACTGTATTGCTATACAGCTGGTATGCTTCGTCTTAATTATTCATAGATTGGTTTATATAAATAATGCATAGTGGTCGACCGTCGCCAGTGGCTGTCGGCAAGGCAAGTGGGCTTATTCCCAGTTGTCACCACTGGCTTTGTTCCCACTGGCGACAAATGGGAAAAAAATCCCATATGTTACCAGATGGAAACAAACGGCATAAAATACCTCAGTTGTTGCTGCAGTGGTGATTTCCACTAACGACAAATGGGAAAAAACTCATATGTTACCTGGTGGCATCGAGTATATAACCAGAAATAGATGGCGGTAACAAAAAGAATAAAAAGATCTGTTGTTGCCGCTGGCGACAAATGGAATTGAAGATATCCCAGTAGTTGCCAGTGGTAAAAAAAACAAATGAAACTATTATGTCCCAGTGCTGAGCAAAGACTACCCCCCTCTTTGGGTTTTGGGCTGCATTTGGCCAAATCGGTAATCGGTTGTAAAACAGTTTACAAATATCGGAGAAATCGCGTAATACAAAAACACACACACATACACACACAAAATAAATTTAAAAAAATTGTCGAATTGAGAACACCCTCCTTATCGAAGTCGGTTAAAAATCCAATGATCACTAATCTATCTAATATATCGAGTTCTTAGGTTTTCGCGATTGTTACACATAGGAAATGAAACTATTTTTCCGGATTTAAATCGCGTATATTTGTTTTTTCAAACAAACCGACGTTTCGGGCCCTTTACAGGTCCCATGGTCACGGTTGACTGAGGTGGTACAGTCTTCAACCAGTTATGTCTAATATTAATGCAAACCACTCTATTTTTTCACTATAGTTACAATAGTTATTAATTAAATACCTTATTTTTAATTTTACAAAGAAAACATTCCAATTTACGCTACATTAAGTTTTACAAATTATTTTATTGAATGAATTTTTATTAAGTTTAATTTATTATTAATGATTAATAGAAATTAGAATAAACTAAACTACCATATGTATATAAACTATCTAATACAACAAAAAAATGAATTGCTTGTTCCGTATGCATTTTATTATTACTTATCCGGTCGTGGAAGGTTTATCCTTTCGTGAGTTGTGTACACGCTCGCAAAACTTACTGAAGTGTAATGTAGATCCCACCGCTGGGAAAGGGTCAAGGAGCCCTCTCCTTTAAGGCCATCTTTTGTAAGGCTAAAAGATAAACAAGTTTTTTTTTCAGTGCCATTGCAACGCATTTCGGAACCAGCCAGTAAAAATAATAATATTACAATTTGGAAATAATACTGCCTTTTTTGGATCTAAGTCGCATTATATGTTTTTTCATGTTTTAATTTAGTAGCAGTAGAGCTACTTGTGAAAGAGTTCGTCCAAAATTCACATTATTAAAGTAAAATACTTTGCAAAACGTATGAAGTAGGTAATATTCCAATTTACGAATATTCTTTGATAAATTTAAAATCATAATAAATAAAAATATAGGGTGGTTTGCATTAATATTAGGCATAAATGGTTGATGACAAATGGTTGGTTGGTGACCATGGGACCCGTAAAAAGCCCTAAACGTTGGTTTGTTTGAAAATTTGTTATAATGATGTCGGTGGCCCAACAGCTCGCAGTCTCGCAGACTCTCGCAGGGCGACGTTCGGAGTAGAGCCCCGGATTGAATTCCGTTTCTCTAGTAGTCGTAGAATAGGTGTGGCTGTCTGTCACATTTTTAAATCGTATTTATTTTATCATATATTTTTTGGTGAAATTACAGGCACATGGGACTTGTCAACTTATGTCCCAGAAAGACGGGCACAGTGGCAGTGCCCCTCCGACCTTTGCGGTTTAAAGCTCTGAGTGGCACAACAGCTGTTATGGACGAACGTGTCGCTTACTACCAGACCCACGACTTGTTTGTCTCGTCACTAGGTATCATAAAAAAAAACCATTTTTTTTTTGTTTAACCACTACTCTCAAGGGAATGAGATATTAACTATAATCGAAAATAGTACAAATATACACGCTGTAGATCCGAAAAAATAGTTTCATTTTTAATGTGTAACAATCGCGAAAACCTAAGAACCTAAGTTTACTTACTATTTCTTCGACAAAAATTGCTCTACCGATGTCCCGGGATCGATTTCCGGTTTTGGTCTTATGTCTATTAATTTCCTTCTTCTAGTACTCATAGAATAGGGAATATCCTAGTCTGAGATTCAATTAGTGTGGTAGTCTTTTTTATATCATATTTTCTATATACATTTTAATATCATATTCATTTTATAATATTATTTATTTACCTAGTAAGCCAAACGGTTTGACTCAAGTAGAAGGCGTGTTGCACCTTTGAGTTTTTCAGATTTACGTGCGAAGTTTATCTCTCTTTAAATTTTACTTTATAGATTCAAAATATTTGTTAGTATAATGATGACGTAATTAATATTGTGATTTCAGGAATAAGAAGAACTTTTTAAACTGTATGTGATTCTTATGTAGTCATTTATTTATTTAGTTCGTATGCCTTAAGGCGTACCATAAATTTATTTATCACCATGTATTTCAATGTATCTACTGTAACCAATGTTGACAAATAAATACATAGGAAATGAAACTATTTGTCCGGATTTAAATCGCGTATATTTGTTTTTTCATGGTCAGTCAACCGTGACCAAGGGACCTGTAAAGGGCCCGAAACGTTGGTTTGTTTGAAAAAACAAATATACGCCATTTAAATCCGGAAAAATTGTTTCAATTCCTATGTGTAACAATCGCGAAAACCTAAGAACTCGATGAATAAATACATTTTAATTGGATTGAATTAAAAAATTTAATTTGAAATTTTTTACTATGATGAGCTTTTCGGTGAAGTTAAATATCCTAAGAAAACCTGCACACATCTGCAAGGCAATTTAATGTCGTGTCATCACGTCCCAATGCTGATTGGGCGCGCTCCCATTGTGTGGGGCTATAGGTACATAGGCTATCTATTATTTTATAATACGTATTCATTGAATATCATGATGTTTTATTATCATGATTTTAATATATTTTTTATGAAAATATTGCACTTGTTTGTTATAATTATTAAACAAAGATCTTCTTTTTTGTCGTAACGCCATTTGTGGGAAACGTCAACGCCAACTTTAAAACCGCGATTTTTAACCTCGTACGTCTATCACCCACTTAAGTGTTCGATCTTTGTATTAATAATTATAACAAACTAGTGGAGTAATTTCACAAAAAAATAATTGAATGTCATGGTGGTCAAACATCCTGATATTTAAGAAAACTTAATTACAATATTCCACTTGTTTGTTAATATTATTGATACAAAGATCGAAAAACATTTTTTTAAAGTCGGCTAATAAAAACATTCTCATTCGCAACGGCAGCTGTTAAAATACGCAAAACTTCTAGTGGAAGTAGAAATCGATTTTCTACCCCCGTTGGTTCTCATTTCTGTAGCTACTGGACCGGCTAAGTTGAAACGCAATGATCTAGAAGATTCCTAGCTAGTGACAGAGAGTGCATTGAATTTATATACCAGAATGGAATGACAAATGGTTAATGTTGTTTTTAACAACTCTTGGCATATCTAGATAGTCTTTTTTTATGATACCAGGTGACGGGATGAACGAGGCATGTGCCTGTTGTTAAGAAACACACCCACACATAAAAGTTTCATTGCTACTCAGAGCTCAAAGTCGCAAAGATCTGAGGTACAATGCCACTTCACTAGCATCATTACCCTTCAAATCCGGAACGCAGGAATGCTCAGTACAGCTTGGCGACAGAAATAAGTAGTCGGTAGTAGTGTTCTTGTGGGTAAAGCGGTCCTCGAATGGCGACCAAGGGGTGAAAAACGCCCCAGAGGGAGACAGCAGATGCATTGCAAGGATGACATAAAGTGGCGGGGTTAAATTGGATACAGATGGCACAGAACCGAGAGAAGTGGCAGAAACTGAAGGAGGCCTACACCGACATGGAAGAAAGAAAGCTGTGTTCTTACATATAGCGCTAAAGTTCATCCTGGTTACAGTTCGAGTGGCTAAGAACACTGGCCCCGCGTGGCAACAGACAACCGTCTGTTCGAGTACAGTCAGATCAAAGGGTTTTTGCTTCGTGTCCGATATTTGTATTAATAATAATACTGGTTTTAATACTTCAGAAACTTTTGCGGGTCGGGGTACAACTACTCACGAAAATTTTATCGTAATCAGATAAGTATAATAGAACACATACGGGACAAATTCAAATAATATTTCCCTAGGAGAACTACTAACCTACATGAAACAAATTAAGTATATCTACGTGACATTTTACAACTCTTACCTTATTCAAATATAAAAAAGTTATTGACTAATTTCGTTCGTATAATCTTTAAAGCCGTGGTTATGGTTTGAGCTAATGCCTTTCAAGCAGAAGCTATACCATGAGCTTTCGAGCTTTTGGTGAAGGAAAATATTATGAGAAAATCTGCACGTCGAAGAAGGTTCACGACCCTTATAAAAAAGTGTAAAGTCCCCAACTGGCATCGGGTCAGCGTGGTTACTGTGGTCTGAACTCTCGCCTAAGAGAAGACCCGTGTCCAGCAGTGGGACATGAATATGGATTGATGATGTTGAATCTTTTAACTTCTCCTGAAAAATTATCATTTTGCAGACGTGACCTTATTGCACCGACGAAGGTGCAATTTATAGATTGGTAATTATACAGGTGTCTGTATATGGGTTGATATAAATATCACACGTCAGTGTTTTTATCACATAAAAGTTATAAAAATAATACGAATTACACGAAACAAATTATGTTTGTATGCGAAATTTTATACTCTCTTATTTAAGTATAAAAACGTTACCGAATTCGTTCGTAGAATCTTTAAACCTGTATTAAAAAGTTGTCATTTTGCAGATATGACCTTATTACAACCAAGAGTGCGATTTGCTTAAAGTTATACAAGTGTCAAATTCAAAAAATCATTCCATGGATTATCGTATCTGGTAGTTATTGAATGGTGAAATTACAGGCACATGGGACTTGTCAACTTATATCTCTGGGTGACGGGTGCGGAGGCAGTGCCCCTCAGATATTTGGGATTTTATGCGTAAAACACACATAGAGCGAGTACGGGTCGGGCGCGAGTCGGGTCGGGTCTTATTCCGTGTATTTATATGGACGACAATACGCGCGGTTGCGGGTCGGGTCGAGACCGCGACAGTTCGTGTATATAATATGGACGACAATATACCGAGTGCGGATCCGTGCGCCCCTCACGCGCCCCCGCTTGGGGGCGTATAACACTACACGGTTTTATTTTTATTTAATTTTTCTTTTATTATTAGTCAGTATTTAGTTAAGTTAATATATACAAATTTGTGTTTGATTTACCTTAACCTTATCATTAATTTGTATTTCTTGGTCATTCATTAACTTCTCCAATGTTTTATATAAGAATTGTTATTCGAGATGAGGGACCTGGCTACCTATATTACAAGCTTCGGCTTAGTTTAGGTACCAGTCTCTTGCAAACATAGTGTAACATATCTGACTGTGTATATCTAAATTCTAATGTAACCATTATGTTTGTGGAGAAAATAAATTATTATCCTTTCTTTCCCGTGGAACTACCAGCAGAACTACTAGTAGTTCCACGGGCAATAATAATCTCCCGTGGAACTATTGGAACTACCGACAAAACCGTGTAACTGCCGACAGGCCTTATTATTATATACAATTACAAGGAATTAGACCCGCCGCAGTCCCGACTCGACTCACGCCCGACCCGCACCCGCTTCTCTATGTGTTACACGCTTAAAGCTCTGAGTGGCACTGCAACTGATATGGACCGGCGTGTCGCTTACAGGCGCACAACTTATTCTTCCCGTCACTTGTTAGCATAAAAAAAAAGATTCGTATGTGGGTTGACATAAATACATTTATTCATTTAACCCACATTTCTGGGAACTAACTGTCCCAATGCGGGTTAAGGAAATTACAGTGAGGTATATGAACCGCCTTTGGCGTGTTATTTTCATTACGGTGTTTTCCGTCACAGTTAACCAAAGTGATATTAAGCGAATTATACGGAACATGATCAGGGACGATTAATTAATTTATAAAGTATTGGTAAGCTGCGCGCGGTGCGTGCCGATCATGCCGCCCGGATAGCCGGATTTACATTTGTCTGACGTGTCGCGTCATGACGTGTCAAAACGGTATCGGTTTCATACACACAACACAAACGTCAGATTGCGAGACACTAATTTAAATTTAACCATATTAAATCTATGAAACCGATACCGTTCCGACCCATGACGACACGACACGTCAGACAAATATAAATCCGGCTTAGGGCTTTCAGATTCAGGTTGCTGTGGAAAGGAATGTAACCGATTTTTTTTAAAACCATAGATTAATGTTAATTTTAATTTATTTGTGGTGAGAGTACTAACTCAACATTTGTTTGATCTGTTGTTTTGCGACCTTCATAAAGATGAGTTTTGGAAGGGTGTCAAATACCGTCGTTGCCGAGGTTGGCTACCGGACACCCACGTTGCATCATACATCGCAGACAATACGTGTAAATAAACAGTAATTAGTGTTTTATTATTTTAGCTGCCTCTGTGGTCGAACGGTTACCATGCTGGACTGCCACGCTGAGGTCCTGGGTTCGATTCCCAGGCTGGAAGAAATATGTGTATGGCCTACATTTATTTCTCTCGTGAGTTTGGGTGTAATTTGTTGGTTGTCTATGTATGTGTCCATGGCACCCGCGATACAGGGTTTCCCTAGTGCGGGGATATGAGTGTGTTGCGTTCAAAAAAATTACGTTGCGTTGTTATGTATGTTAGCCTATACGGTCCTTGTAACCTGAATGTAAATAACTTAATACAAAAAAAGAAAAATAAAGAACTTTGTGTAATGTACAAACTAGATAGGAGCCAAAAAATAGGTAGCGCGTCTTCCGGAGAATGTACGCACTGTCTCGGGAATTCCCGCAGCTACCGTCTGGCCGGTTACCATGCTGGACTGCCACGCAGAGGTTCCGGGTTCAATTCCGTGGTCGGAAGAAATATTTGTATGGCCTACGTTTATTTCTCTGTGAGTTTGAGTGTCATGTGTGTCGATTAACATTTAGCACGACTTGTTCATCCCGTCGCTTGATGTCATAAAAAAGCTAGTAAACCAATATTTAGTATTTTTTATTCTGGGACACGGTAGAGTGGATCTTAGTATAATCTGTGTAGATTGAAGAATGATGGTAATATAATCAGGCTCTCCCTATCTGAAACTACACTTCCATAAATATTTTTTAAATTTATAATTTGTATCGAGTTCTTAGGTTTTCGCGATTGTTACACATAGGAAATGAAACTATTTTTCCGGATTTAAATCGCGTATATTTGCTATTTCAAACAAACCGACGTTTCGGGCCCTTTGCAGGTCCCATGGTCACGGTTGACTGAGGTGGTACAGTCTTCAACCAGTTATGTCTAATATTGATGCAAACCACCCTATTTTTTCACTATAGTTACAATAGCTATTAATTAAATACCTTTTTATTTTTAATTTTACAAATGTTTTCTTTGTAAATTAATAAGTTCCTATTTATAATTTGTGTTAGAAAAGAAGATTTAAATATGTTTCGACTACTTAAAAGGCTAGTCTTATGTGCATGTTATACAAAATTATACAGTAGTTATAAAGTAGCTTTGAAACAGTCTCGTAAGTTGTACAGCAGTGGAGCTTCTTGTGAAAGAATTCGTCCAGTGAAGTACTATCACTTTACCTATTTCTGCCGCCAAGCAGTAATGTAAGCATTACTGCGTTCCGGTTTTAAAGGGTAAGGGTGCTAGTGAAATTACAGGCATGCTGGACTTGTCAACTTATGTCTCAAGATGAAGGGTGCAGTGGCAGTATCTCTTAGATCTTTACGATTTAAAGCTGTGAGTAACACTGCAACTGTTATGGATAGGCCTGTCGCTTAACACCAGGCGCACGGCTTGTTCGTCCCGTCACTTTGTATCGTAAAAAAGTCTTTGTTTTTGCCGGTATTTTGAATACCGTATCGAGGCTCAGTTTTTTCCCGGAACACGGAAATGCGGTGAGATTGAAAGTCTTCATCTGATGCCAGTACTTCACTGAACGATCTTTTTTACAAGGAGCTCTACAGCTTCTAAACTTTGCTTTGTGTACAAGCACATGTAAAAACACATTTTATTCAAAGTCGCTTTTATTCCAAGTTCAAATTTAAATAATGTTGTTAATTATATTTTCTCTGGCCAGTCATATTTATTTTTATTTATTTGTTTTCGCTTTAATTGTTACGAACACAAAAGTTACAATAATTAAACATGTTTTAATATATGGTTTGTTTGTAAAATACTCTTTAAACTTTGTATCAAAAATTTTAAAGTAATAATAGGGAATAATAACGTGCCTGACAACTACACCAATTGCCTGTTCTTAAACTAAGGAATTCTCTCTACAATGAGTACCAAAGCTACGGAATTCACTATGGGGCACTTCCCAGAACACACAGACTAGAACCAATTTAGAAAATTTAAAATCCGTTAGGTCATCACTACATTGTTTTATATCCTTACTTTAAGTTAAATTGAAATGTTGTAGACACTGTTGTTGAAATGAACAAACCGAGTTAATGCCAATTTATTTTTATGTGCACCAACGAGCTTCTTTTGTATCCCTCGGAGTCCACCAAGAACCCATTTTCTATATAACCATGAATAACACGGCAAATTCACCCCTATGGCCTTCGATATTATTCATGATCTACTTAGGTCATATAAACATCATTATCTATAGATCATGTCATACATTATTCAATAAAACCGAACCGGAAGTCGTTCTACTGCTCTATAAATATTGATTATTTATTTTTATCATACGATAATAATATTTGTTATCCTATTGTAATAGCTATAACCGTATTCTGTTCACGATAATTACAATAAGGTAGTTCTAGCCTAACAACATCAGTAAGACAACGTGATTAACTTTGATGTGTAATTATTTTTGATGATTTTTTAATGTACCAAATAACCACATTAATCTGTTTTCAAATTAGAAGAGAAAGAGAGAATTCCCATTTCAATAAGGACAAATATACGTAAATATTATTGACATGCTCTCTACGTAAACCGCCCAGACACGGAAACTTTAATACAAAGTAATGTAATAATGTTAATGTGCCTGACAACCACACTTACCCGGACTCAAACTTGGGTTTTTTTTATACCAGCCGAGAAGCAATAGACGTGGCATCCTGCATATTGCTTCTGAAGCAGAGTAGTCATTCATCGAAGATGGTTCTCAACACTCGGAATACATATGAAGTTCCCAACGTGGCGGACTATGGCTTAAATCCTCGCCAGTCGCAAAAACGAGCGATTCGTTCTGTGTATCGTCTAGGCTCTCGGGTTTCTCTCAGAGAAAAGTTTAAGGAGACTGGTGTCATGACTGTGGCATCACAGTACATTTACTCAAATATTTTATATGCTCGTAAAAATATACATAATTTCAATAAGAAAGAAGATATCCATAATATTAACCTTAGAGCTAAGTCCAAACTCATGGTACCACGATTTCGTTTAATCAAGGTAAACGACTCTTTTATGGGAAATTGTATACATTTTTACAATAAGATTCCAAAACATAAGTTTATCATTTCCTAAGATTAAAAACTACATTGACAATATTTTAATTGAAAAGTCATATTACAAAATTGAAGACTGCGTGTAAGATATAGATGTATGGACAGACGACACGGCTCTATATTTCACAGATTTTTGATTCAAGGTGTATTCCATAGCATTTAAGTTTATTTGAAAAGAGCAATCCCTAGAATTTCTTACACGTTCTTCTCAGGGAAGTCAGCATAGTGAACGAGCAGTAGCTTAAAAATGACGTTTTCAAGTGTAAATTTATTTTACTTATGGAATGAATGATTCTTTGACTTTGACCAGAGAGGAGACCCGTGCTCAGCAGTGGGACGTTTATATGGGTTGACGATGATGAAATCAAATGATTATTTAATTCGATGCTTAAAGATATTATACCGTTGTGTTAACACACTTTGACATTTTGTGTACACAGCTTAGATATAAATTCGAGAAAATAGGTGAGTTGCTTCGATTAGATGCCTCCGTGATGAATTGTTCAATTAATCTATCAAGGCCTTTTGTCTTACGTTTGGACGAAGCCTTAGGAGTATTTATAGCTATTGTCAAATGTTATTTACCATTAAATATGCATTAAATACATGAGATATGTAACATTTAGGAAATGAAACTATTTATCCAGATTCAAATCGCGTATTTTTGTTTCTTCAAACAAACCAACGTTTCGGGTCTTTACAGGTCCCATGGTCACGGTTGTAAAGTCATCAACCAGTTATGTCTAATATTAATAATGTAAATCACCCTATTGTTTCACGATAAATACAAAAAAATATTAATTAAATACCTTCTTTTTAATTTTACAAAGAAACATTCCAATTTACGCTACGTTATGTTTTGCAAATTATTTTATTTTAACAATATGAATTTTTGTTAAGTTATTAATTACTAATAATAATAATAGTAATAATAATAATAATAATAATAATAACGCACACACTCGACATAATGGAAATTAGAATAAATTAAAACATATTTATATCTATTTGTCCCACGTGTAGCAATTGCGATCACCTAAGAACTCGATGTATTTATTATTCACATTTTACTTAGAATAGTGTAAAATTGTGATATGTGTATTTTGTTGGTAATTTTACGGGCACACGAAACGCACGCACGCACGCACGCACGCACGCACGCATACACTAAGCGATAGGTCTTACCAGTTGCAGTGCAATTTACAGCTTTGAATAGCAAGCTCTCAGTCATCATGAGATTTGACAAGTCACATGTGCCTGAAATTTCACTAGCACCCCTACACTGCAAAACCG
Source organism: Hyposmocoma kahamanoa (assembly GCF_003589595.1). NCBI lineage: Eukaryota > Metazoa > Arthropoda > Insecta > Lepidoptera > Cosmopterigidae > Hyposmocoma > Hyposmocoma kahamanoa. The sequence continues at coordinate 4,960,182 of NW_020653731.1, forward strand.
GAACACAGTAATGCTCACATTACTGTTTGGTGGCAGAAATAGGTAAGGTGTCAGTGCTTCCTTCGACGAACCCTTAAACGAAGGAGCTTTAGTGATATTAAATGTAAAATCGATTGAGTCGCGTTCTTTTGTTTCTGTTGTAAAAATTACGTAAGTAGGCCATATTATATTAACTGCCACATAATACATGTTTATTAGCCATGTTACGAGATGAGCTAGAATTGTCGTAAAGAAGGACGAGCAAATAATTAATGTTGTTTCACCAGTTCACGGGTTACGTCGGGTAATGCAACCGGTAAGATGTGAAAAACAAATTTGATGTAAGAAGTTTTGACGATTACTTATATCGAAACAGCATACAATTACTTTGAAATTTTCTTGCTACAATCGTAAGCTAGATCATCCTTGTACGGTTGGCTACAACTAGAGTTAAACAACTTGTTGGAATTCAAAGTCATATTACTTATTTATACATTGAAAAATAAAAATTGGAAAATTTCATTCCCTAACAACTTGATGTACTTATCTTAAACTAACTTGACTGTGTACGTAAAGCAGTTTCACTGCTACAAAATCGTCATGAAAACCATATTGCTAAAAATACTACCTCGCAATAAAGTTTCACATCAATAATAAACAAGCAAAAAAAAATACCCGAAAGAATATACTTGAATGTATCCCACAAAGTTGTTTAAAAAGTTTCCCAATTCACAAATTCATAACAATTGTTGTATAAAGGAACGAACTCTTTAAAAGTTAGATAAGTACATTCCCTAACATTATCTTGTTCCTTTGAAAACAAAGAAATGTTTGACTTAATTTTCATTGTTGATTTGCAAAAGAGAAAATACACCCTAATCACATTTAGACCCCGCTTTTCTTGTTGGAGAATTTATAACAGTATTTACAAAAGTTTTACTTAGGTCTTGAATCACGGAGTACTTGTGAAAGTTTTCATTTAAATTGTTCTTATGTTAATACTGTCTCAGAAGCATCGGTGGTTTAACGGTTTGCACTGTGGCCGCTGTCTGTCCTCCACGATTCCCGATAGGACCTATTTGGGGAAATGATTTTCTTAACTGATTCTGATTTGGTTGTTATGGGTAGTGAATTCCATCCAGAGAGAATTCCGTTGTTGTTGTACTGCGTTCCGGTTCGGAAGGGTAAAGGTGCTGGTGTAATTACAGGCACATGGGACTTGTCAGCGCAATGGCAGTACCCCTCAGATCTTTGTGATTTAATGCTCTGAGTGACACTGCAACCGCTATGGACACGCGTGTCACTTTCTACTAGGCACACGACTCGTTCGTCCCGTCGTTTATTAAGTTCTGTTCTGTTCTTCAAATTATACTTTTTTTACAATTTTCAGGTGTAGTGCAGTCGTTCAAAAGAGGATGCATTTCAGTAATTTATTCTGTTAATGAATACAAGGCGTGATTGTTGCTCCTGTGCACTCCATTATTCATACGAATAGGATTAAATTTGCCGTGACCATTATACCTTGCACAAAGGGCCCAAAACGTCAGTTTGTTTAAAGAAATAAATATACGCGATTTAGAGCGTATTTTATATACGTCGTAAACGCACGTTATCTGCGCGTATACGTGCCGCAGACGCGCTGTTATGCGCATTTTGATGAGATACGTCTAATTTTAGTTTTGTTTGTTAGTTTCAGTTAGTGTTTGAAACGAAGCAACTACATGAAAATCCAAGTGTAACGTGGAGTGTAAAAGCTTCTTACTGCAACACGATGCTTCCGCGTTATCGATTCACTACAGCACGTTTGCGGCGTGTACACGCGCAGATGACGCGTGTCGGCGCGTATAAAATACGCCAAAAAAGTAGTTTTCATTCCAATATGTAACAACCGCGAAAACCTAAGAACTCGATAAATCTGTATACATTTATAAAAATACATATTAATATGTTTGTCCAGTACGCATTCCATTACTACTCATGCGATATTGATAAAACTTTCGTGACTTATTGTGAAGTATTAGATTCCACTGCTGGGCGCGGGTCTCTTCTAAGGACAAACAGTTTCATCCTTCAGTGGCTTTGTAACGCAACAGTGCAGGCAAAATCCTTTGAAATTATCCAAACGTGGTATACCGTTAGGAATGAAGGAATAGGCATTAAATTCATTGTTTTTTTGGAGAACTGTATACGGTTTTACAGTAAAATTCCTGAGGATATATTAAGATTCTCATTTCCCGAGTTTAAAACTTACATTAAAAGCATTTTAATTGAAAAGTCATATTACGAAATTGAAGATTGCGTGTTAGATAAAGACATATGGAAAGACGACATGTCTCTAGACTGGCTGTTGACACAAATTTGATTCAGAGTTCATAGCATTTAAGTTTATTTGCAAACTGCAACTCTTAGAGTTTCTTGCTCATTCTTCTCAGCAAAGTCAGTCTAGTGAATGAACAGTTGCTTAAAAAATTACGTTTTCAAGTGTACATTTACCTATGAAATCAATGATTTTTTTGACTTTGACTTTACTCCATCTCAGCAATTGCCCTCGTTCTTATTAACATAAAAATATACATTCTGAAAAAAATTTGCATGCTTTCGAAGTAACAAAAATGAAAAACAATTAAAAACGTCTTGTAAACAAGGTTAAAATGAAAATACGATAAAAAACAATAAAACAATATCGTTTTTCTCGGAACTACGGGAATTTTTCACTTGAAAAATTTTGCAAGCTCGGCCCGCCAAGTAGTTTACTTTAACACTGTTATTCTGCCGCATATTTTTTATCACTACAAGTGTTGCTACGGAAACACGAAAAGTGTCATTCTAAAGGATAAAACCTTGGGTTGGACGCGTATAGAGAAATTTTATTGGTCTTTCTATGCTGTTATTGATATGTATTGAATTCGTAATCGTCAAGAAATCTTAGAAATGGCATCGTCAATAAGCAAAAGGTTCTCTCCCTGCGGACTTATTTGGTGAAATAACAGGCACTTGGTACTTGTCAACTAAGATGTCTCAGGGTAACGGACGCAGTGGCAGAGCCCCTCAGATATTTGCTATTTAAACTCTTAGTGACAGTGCAACTTAGGCGTGTTCCACGACGCGTTCGTCCCGTCACTTGATGTCATAAAAAAGCCCTTGAACACTATAACTTGGGTCTTTTCAAGGCGAGACTAAATAGGCATTATTTATGTGCGCATGTGGTCAGATGCGCACTTATTTTTTTTAGTAAATAAGAGGACCTAGAATTTTTATATGAGGAATAATTAGTATAAATTATATTATTTTTATCAATTTGACATTGGCGGAATTTTGACAAAATGGCATCACGAATAAGAAAAAAGAAAAAGAAGAAAATGTTGTCTACCGCTGCTCTGAACTTTGTTCTAGTGCAATTGAAGCCACTCTCTGGTATTTTTCAGTACATTTTTTTGCGTTGTCTTCAGCGCTTGTAAATCTTTCCCCATTGAAAAATTGAATAAGTTTTTATTTCTTGTTTCACGTCATACCTACCAACCCTATTACCCTATATACATATACTATAGTTTGGGTTTTATTAACTTTTAACTCTTTGTTTATTTTCTGCTATATCATGCTATTTTGCATAGAAGACGTCGGAAGCTAACATAATCCGCATTGTTCATATTCGTTCCCACGATGTTACGTACCTTAGATGGATCACCAGCATTTAATTAATTAGTAATTAAATACACAATTGAGCCAGTCATAATGTCATTTAAACAAAACTGTTCGCTACCGCAATTAAAACCAGTGGTACGTGTGATAAAGACTATAAGAATGATAAACAATGCAGAGCACAATTCTCTTTCCTAGTGGTACGATATTGTTTGTTATATAATTTTCACCATAGGAGAGTATAATATACGCACGAATGTTAATAAATAAATATCATAAGTGATAGACGGACATGCAGAGATACACGTTCTGGAAAGGAGAGAAGATGAAAAAATAGTGAATAATAGAAGAAAAGAAAAGAGCAGAACTCTTACCACATTCATTTGAACTACTTGGAGACGCACATAACGAAAACAGAAAAAAGCATGAACCTCAAAATAGTTACAATAATAATATTGTACATTGTCTTCCACGTAAATGGCATTGAAAAGGACAATTCATTGATTTACATACTTATGTGGACAACTTCAAATCTATCACCGTTAGTGTACATGGAAATGGGACAGATGTACTTTATAAGACAGAAATGTCGATTTCAAAACTGTTTCATAACTGAAAATAAGTTATATTTGAATAACATCACAGACTATGACGTGATATTGTTTAATGCCGTCAATGCCACGGATTTTGAAAAACCGCTGGAGCGATCAGAAAAGCAAAGATATGTTTTTGTAAGTGATGAACCACCGATTTATTATCCCGTACCTCCACATTATAATGGTTTTTTTAATTGGACATGGACGTATAAACTTGATTCTGATGCAAATTTAAGATACTTGATAGTGAAAAACAAAAAAGGTCAAGTTATAGGGCCGAAATTAGACATGCATTGGATGGATGTAAACGACATGAAAGCAGTAAGTAAATTTATTAAACATAAATTGCGGAATAAAAGCAAAGCAGTGGCGTGGTTTGCATCGCATTGCGAAACGCCAAATCATCGTGAACTTTACGCTCAAAGTTTGAGCAATGAACTTGAGAAGTATGAACTTCAGGTCGATGTTTTCGGAAAATGTGGAAATTTGACATGTCCCAAGGAAAATATTACAGAATGTTATGCGATGTTAGAGTCTGATTATTATTTTTATTTATCATTTGAAAATTCGATGGGCGAAGATTATGTTACAGAAAAATTATTAACGCCTTTACAACACTATGTGGTACCTGTGGTGTACGGTGGTGCAAATTATACCAGGTACGTATGGTACTTAGAACTTAACGAAAAGTGTAGGAAATTAGATATTAACGTTTTAACATTATTAATTTTTAAATTATAGAAAAGTAGCAGCTTAATGGTTTGATCTACCGCCTCTCAAATAGAGGGTCATGGGTTCGAATTCTTGTTCCTAACTCTGACTTTTCGGAATTTATACGTGAAATTTAATTTGAAATTTATGATCAGTTTTTCAATGAAGGAAAACATTACGAGGAAACCTGCACACATCTGCAAAGCAATTTAATGATGTGTGAAGTTCCCGAGCCGCATTGAGATTGCGTGGGAACTACAGCCCAAGCTGTAGGCAGCCTCTCTTTGTGATTGCAGGTCTGTGCCCAGCAGCGGGATTATATGTAGGCTTACTATTGTTATTATTGATTAATCTTCAAGTTATGTGCTAATGATGAATTAGTGATGGATGTTTTGGGAGAAATTTAGTAGCAGGAGAGCTCCTTGTGAAAGAGTTCGTCCAGGGTAGTACTGCCACCTTGCTATTTCTGCCGCCAAGCAGTAATGTAAGCGTTACTGTATTCCGGTTTTGAAGGGTAAGGGTGCTGGTGAAATTACTGGCACATTGGACTTGTCAAGTTAAGTCTCAGGTTGGTCTCAAGGTAACGGGCGCAGTGGCAATGCCCCTCAGATCTTTGCGATTTACAGCTCTGAGTGGCACTGCAGATGTTATGTACAGGCGTGTAGCTTACCATCAGGCGTACGAATTGTTCGTCACATCACTTGATATTATAAAAAACAAGTTGCGTTGTCAATGTACGGGACGCTTAAATTTGAATTCCTTTTTGAAGTATAGTTTTATGGAAAATAGCTAATAACCTTTTCGCCGAAAAACATACGTGGGCACATACAAGTAATTTCAATTGAAACATTACACAATATCTTTTTTGTAATAATGTCTTGTTTATCTATTTTTAGATTTATGCCCCAGGGAATATATCTAGATGCCAACACTGTGCCACCAGAGGAACTGGCCAGAAAAATACACGACATTATTCAAGACAAGAACAAATATTATAATTTTTTCAAATGGCGCAGACATTATAGCTTCCATTCCCCCAGAGAGACCGGGGATTCAGATGAAGTATGTGCATTTTGTGCCCTTCTCAATAACAATGAACGAATGAACAGAAAAAGCGTGTATAGATATATTACAAAGTTTTGGGTAAATTAATTGTTTGTAGCAATGAACATTGAAAAATCAATAAAATAGAAATAAACATGACTATTTTTACGGATCAAAATCTCGTATATTTGTGTTTTAAACAAGTCAACGTTTCAGGCCCTTTACAGGTCTCACGGTCACGGCTGACTGAGATGGTAAAGCCATCAACAAGTTATGTCGGATACTAATGTTAATTGGTTTGTTTGAAAAACATATATACGCGTTTTGGATCCGCAAAAATAGTATAACAATCGCAAAAACCTACGAACTCGAAAAAAAAAAATTTCTTTAAAGTGATCTTATAACATGTTTCCTTATGACATTTACTGAGCCTATCAAGCATAATGATTGCAGCCACAATTTTAGTAATTGCAGCAACTATTTTGAGTAATGAATTTAATCATATTGTGATCGATCCTATCCAGTAATTGATAAAAGTCTATGTTTTTAATGGACTCTGTTTAAATCATTACACATTGCGTGGGGTCTTTCTTCTTTTGTTACCAAGTGAGTGACGAGTAAGTCGTGTGGTTGGACCACTCAGAACTTTAAATCACAAAGATCTCGCTCTTCAATTTGATTTTGGTTTTTGTTCCGTTCGTCCTAATCTTTAACTTTGGCGCTGGCGCTAAATAGTATAATGCTATTATTAAAAAAGTATACGGCTGCCATAGTAGAAGTTTGGACCAAAACGTAAAGGAATAGATTTATCAAAATTAACGTGCGTAACTAGTAGCAGTAGATTGAAAAAGTTGGGTCACGGAAGTATTGGCACCTATTTTTGCGATTTTAAATTTTTGAAGGGTGTAGGTGAAGTTACAGGAACATGGGACTTGTCAATTTCTATCTCAGGGTGGCGGGCGCAGCGGCAGTGCGATTTTTGCGATGTTTGCGGTTTAAAGTTTCACTGCGACTATTATGGGGACCAGATGAACGATTTATTAGTTCCGTCATTAGTTACCACAAAAAAACTCTAATATTACCTATACAATGATTAACATGTTATATATCCGTTTGCGGTTATTCACCAAATAATGTTCACTAATAACAGGTTTCTTACGACGACATGAGTTCTTTATTTGGTTGACTGTGAACCTATGAGAAAGTACACCATGGTTAGAAACCTGTAACATTCATTCTTTTATATTGAGAGCATTTTATTTAGTAATTGTTTTAGTCACAGTTACATTTTAGTAACAGTAGAGCTCCATGTAAAAGCGTTCGTTCAGGGAAGTACTGCCACCTTCTATATCTGCCGCCAAGCAGTAATGTCAGCATTACTGTGTTCTAGTTTTGAAGGGTAAAGGGTGCTGGTGAGGTTACAGGCACTTGGGACTTGTCAACTTACGTCTCAGGGTGACGGGTGCAGTAGTAGTACTCCTCAGATCTTTTGCAATTTAAAGCTCTGAGTGGCATTGCAACTGTTATGGATATGCTATATATAACTTACCATCAGGCGCACGACTTGTTCGTCCCGTCACCTGATGTTATAAAAAAAATTGTCCGTACGTTCTTTAGCTACTGTAAAAGCTTTTTTTACTAATTACAGTTTCCTCTAAACCGTTCAAAGATATTTAAAAAATAATTCATATTAATTATCAGTCTGAGCGTCGCCAGTGTCCTTAAAAAAAGGACATAAAAAACAAGTCGCACGGCAGAGATATGGCTACGCTCCGTTGAATGACCTCTGGCTCGTATTCTGATCACGGTAAACCATATTGCAGCGAACTGTAATTTATTGTTATGGTTACCGGTTAGAGATGAATGCCACTTTTATTATTTGAAAGTAACCGATGAGTACATCTGAAAAGTGGTGTGCATTGTAGCGACTTTGTGTATTAATAGTAGAATTTGAGTCATTTTTTTCACATAGTTAAGTGTTTTTATTGAATGTTTCACCACTTTGACATTTAATTATTTTTTTGTAAAATTACTCCACTAGTTTCTTAAAATTATTAACACAAAAATCGAACACTGAGAAAAAATTCACAAAGACTTCACTGAAAACGAGGTTTTTTCATACGTCTTGTTACAAATAGCTGCGTGGAGACCATTTTGGTAACTTTTAAATATAATTCTTTTATTTTGTGTTTATCCTAAGTTATTTTATTTTTGTTATCATTCTGTTATATATGTTTTGTCCTAAGGTTACCAAATAAACAACTTTTCTCTCTTTCTTTCTTTCTTTCATACGACGAATAAGCCTAAGGTAAGCCTCAAGTAAATGTTTAAAGATATAATAATAACATTGACTTACAAATAAATAATGATAAAATATTAATTAGCACCAGAGATACTAACGGTTAAAGTATTTATTTTAACATTTCTTTGTAATTTATATTATTCTTTATTCTCTATTCTCTCTTCTATTATTCTCAAGCGAGAGTAGTTCTCTATGCGAGAATAGCAGTATATCACGCTTTATATCGCTCTCGCGCAAGTCTCCTCCAGTCGTGCTAGCCCTACTGGTGGTGAACAACACGCATGTCCACAGAAGTTGCAGTACCACTCTGAGCTTTAAGATCCGAGGGGCACTGCCACTGCGCCCGTCACCCTGAGACATGAGTTGATAAGTCCATGTGCCTGTAATTATAATTATATTTCTTGTATGAAAGCACTAAACAGTGACGTCATGAATAACCATTGTTGTTTGTTTCTTACTGCAGGTTTTAGAATGTCATTTACATAGAAATTTCCATTCTATTTTAATATTTGAATAATATATAAAGTATCAATCTACTTTTTAATGAAAAGAATTTAATGTCCATACTGAAAATAATTTGTTATACCTTTACTGTTATCCCTGACCTTCAAGTACGACTCTTTCAACTCATAGAAAGGGCGTACGTTCGGAATGAATGTGACGTAAGTAAGATAATAATGTACTATAACTTCTTGTCAAAACCCGACCTCAAATGTTAGCTTATCAGTTTTTGCTGTGTTTTATATTCATTGGAATTACATATAAATCTAACGGAAAGTAGGTGATATTCAATAAATTAAATTGATCCCCTGATTTCCCACCCTTAGACGTGGAATATTTTCTTCAAGTTTTAATGGAACCACTGCTTAGGTACCCCTTTGCAATAAAAAAAAAGAATCAATTCACAAATAACGGAGTAATCGTTTAAAATACACAAAAAAAAAATTCAGACGAATTGAAGTCGATGGAAAAATATTTCAATTGATTAATTGAGTGATTTTTGAAGTTAAAGTTTTTTTAATTGCCTTGCAATTTAATTGTGGATCATAAAACATACGCTTACTGCATTATTCCAATGATATAAATGTTACGACGCAATACTGGCTACGAAGGCTCAGAATACTCCGCCAACATAAAAGGCGCATCATTACGTCAAACCGAATGTGTGTCAATGACGTTCAAAGGGGTACATGTGAGTACGCATATGATCAGCTGATCGCATAGTTTCGGCTCACGTATCACCATTGTGACATAGCAGTGTTGATATTTCATTTATTTAAAGAGAAGACTTAGATATTAATATGCTGCGCAATTAAAAAACGGTTTCTGCGATTGTCAGTATTTAGTGATGTCAAAAGCGAAACTCAGTCACATTTTTTTATGATTCTAAGTGACTGGACTCCTGTAAGCGACACAGCTGTCCATAACAGCTGCAGTGTCACTTAGGGCTGTAACTGACTTTTGTCCACCATATGTATGTTTAGCAGCAGTAGAGGTCCTTGTGAAAGAGTTCGTCCAGAGAAGTACTGCCTAAGGGTAAAGGTGCTGGTGAAATTTTTTGAGGGTGACGGGCGCAGTGATAGTGTTTCTCAGATATTTGCTATTTAAAGCTCTGAGTGGCACTGCAACTGTATTGGACAGGCGTGTAGCTTACCATCAGGTGCACAACTTGTTTGTCCCGTCATTTTGTATGATAAAAAAAAATTCACCAGCACCCTTATCCTTCACAACTAGAAGGCCCTGGACGAACTCTTCGATAAGGAACTCTATTACTACTAAATATGTATATGGGGGACAAAAGTAATTTATCAGAATTTACTGTGTTACTGTAATCATTAATAAGTTAAAATAAAATTGTTTAGAGCTTCTTGGCAGACATTCTACACTTGCAGTTCACCGCCCTGTGACTGTACTTTAATATTTATTCACTCTCAAAACTCAAATGTTCCAAAAATATATACCCCATTACCTAATCGGCGCCAAATGGTTTATAAACAAAACCTTTTCACTTCTCATGCTCTTAAAGTTCGTATTTATGCTGTGTGTAGGCTGGATAAAATAGGATTTTATGCTCTAGTGCATAAAATAAAATCTTCGTTTAAAACCGAAGCAATGACGCCTGGGCCAGCAGCCACGTACATTAGCACTTGATAAAATGAAGTTTTACTTCTATTTTTTTAATCCGTGTTATATTACAAAATTAAAAAAAGTAGGCATTAGTAATTCTAATAAGTTATAAGAAATGAAAATAAAAGCTGGTAAAATATAACTGAGCATTATGTAGTCCGATCTGAGTCACGTGTAGAATTGATATTCAATTTTAATTAAATAATCGTTGATTTGTAATATTGCTGTTTAATTTCCTCGTAATCGAAGTGAAAAGCAGAGTGTATAACTCGTTCATAAAACCCATTTTACCTTCGACTTAAGTATCCATTATATACTCGTCTCGGGTAAAATGACGCGTTTTGTGCACTTGTTGTACAATCTACTATTTACGTAAAAAATGTACTCAGTTACGTGATATGTAAAAACAAATTTCGGTGGACAACTAATTTGAAATAGACGTAAGAAAAGAAGACAAAGCGTATTAATAAATCAATGTCAAACGCGGAATAAACACTTAAGAACTACATCTTCAGCATAGCGTTGTCATCAACCTACACATAAGTCCTACTGCTGTGCACGGGTTCTCCTCTAATGACCCTCTACGTCTAATAATGGTTCGCATCAATATTAGATATAACTGTTTGTGACTTTAACTTAGACACGGGAACTGTAATGAGCCAGAAACGTTAATTCATAATTTAATAATAATAATAACGCACACATTCCATGGGTTTACTTAACCCGTGATTATGGAGCTAATTCGTGACTATGGAGCCATTTCGTGACTATGGAGCCATTTCGTGGATATGGAGCCATTTGGGTACTGCCACTACGCCCGTCACCTATAAGTTGATAAGTCTCATGTGACTGTAATTTCACCAGCACCCTTACCCTTCAAAACAGGTACAGAATAAAGCTGACATTACTGCTTGGCGGCAGAAATAGGTAAAGTGGTAGTACTTCCATGGACTAATTTTTTCAGAAGAAGCTCTACTGTTACTAAAAACTCCCTTCTTCGAAGTGCCGGATTAATTACTGTCTTCCTTCACTGCTAAAACGATTGATCGTTTTCCCAACTGGGCTATCATCGCTACATTTTTCTAGGCGTCGTTTGAATTGGAGTTTTCGATAATTAAAAAAAAAAACATTTACATATTTCATTTACTCAAATGACATTGTAATCTCAAACAAATCAGTCACTAAAGTTTTGGGTAACTTTTGGTCGTAATAAGAATAATTGTCCGTAACAGGTTATTTGAGCCAACCTCGATAACAACTTGCGACGGTTGGTTTTTTGTGACGTATCGCTTTCTGCTCGTTGCAGCACGTATCACTCGTTCGATCTTGAACTTGAGTCCTTGACCCCGGCTGACTGTGACAGGCATAGCCGGGGAATACCAAATCTCGCATTTAAAAATTTAAAACATACATTTTTATTGAATGTCCGAATGTTTAACCACCTTGATATTTAATTATTTTTTGTGAAATTACTCCACTAGTTTATTATAATTATTAATACAAAGATCGAACACTTAGAAAAAATTCGTTGGATCCGGCCGGATTCGAACCGACGTCTAATAACAAACCGTGCCAGACGCTATGCCAACGAAGCCATGGAACGAACCAGCGGACCTCACTCAGTTTTCTATGAGCTTATTGTCGGATCTTTGTATTTGGTTTTCAATTTAAAACTTGTGTTTTAGAATGTGGAAGAAGGGAGAGTCTAAAACAGATATCCAAAATAACAGAATAACCTTCAAGCTCTCTTTTAAAAAAAGTTTTTTATAATAGAATGGAATAGAATAGAAACATAATTTATTATTACGCCACGTCACAAAAATACACAGTAAGAAAGATAAAAAAAGGGAAAGCTAACTAAATAAAAAGACAAAAAAATAAAATAAAATAATATCATTATAATAGGTAATAACAACGTAGCAAACATTAAAATATTCAACACAATTTGAATGTCATGTGGGGCATGTAAAAGGATCCACTCAGCTAATGTCACTCCCGAGAAAAGGCCGTGACGCTGATTTTCAGCACAAATTAGAAAGATATATTTTCAGTGGACCCTAAAATCGAATGAGTACCGGACGTGTGTGTCGCGTGAATAAACTACAATAAATGACGCAATTATTTCTGTAATATGTACTATGTTATATAGTTTCGTACCCAGCAGTGCGATTTATATGACTTGATGATAATGAACTCTCTAAGCAATGATAAATAATGGGATAATCATAAGTAAGTTCGGAATAAGGAATTGCAGGTTTGTACTACCCTGTAGTCTCCTTTACATAGGCCTCAGTTCCACAGCAGAGCATTGGCCAAAACAAAACAATGAGTCATTAAATTACACAGTTGATCGCGTTCACCATTACTAATGTCTCTAACAAGGCCGCACCATGCTTTGATCCGGGTTTTCCTCCATTATTTCCTTTTAATTAAGGAAGGAATTAGGCATCCGAAAACTCCATTGAGACAACAATTCTTTACTCCGCCATTTTAAAATGATCTCTTCATATAAGTACCACTCAACTAACGCGACGCTCTTTGTAAGTGTCAAAGTGTTGTGGAGATATTCTTCTTTATAACACGACAAATTTTAAGTGAGTTCTCAGACATAAACAACTTAAGCTGTCCCGAAGGTCTTTAACAACTTGTCAATCTATTATGTGGTTATTATATGACTAAGATAAAGGTTAAGTGAGCTTTTTATTAGGTGACCTCGAATAATGAAATTACTGGAAGCTGTTAGTACGTCTGCATATTAAGAGTTGACGACTCGGGGTTGGACCCCACACATTCGCAGTTTTTAGTAATGGTATCACAACAGGCAGTGAGTATCACCGTCACCTGTACAGTGTATATTGTTCGCCAGCACCCGCGGCACAGTAACGTACGCTTAAGCGTGCTGGTCTTACGCTACAGTGTGGTCACAGTGTAGCATGAATACTTATTGGTAGTTATGTACTTTATACTGCATGGTAAAAAATCGATTTGTAAATCGACTGGGGCTTGCTTTAGGCGATTTAGTCAAATAACACATCTTGTTCATTCTATCTGATAGACGGATTGTCGCGCAGAGGTTACAGGTTCGATTCCCGGGTCGGGAGAAATATTTGTATGGCCTACTTTTATTTATCACGTGAGTTTGGGTGTAATTGTGGTTGTCTATGTGTGTGTCCATGGCACTCGCGACACAGGCTTTCCCTAGTGCGGGGCTTATTTTATTTTATTATTATTATTATATCTATTTTAGACTCTTGCCTCTCCCAAGGCCTAAAATATTAATTTATTATTATTATTATATTGCCAGCTTTTTTTATTTGGACGATCCAGATGAAGGTATCGATACCGGCGTGGTCGCCATTTTGAGAAAAAACATCCGCTTTAAATATGTATCAGTGTCCAGAAAATGAGTTAGACCAGGCTCCTTAGTTAAGTTTGTTTTTGTAACGTTTTCGGGATTATGTAGTTAATAATTATATATTTTTTTTAAAATCTCAAATGTTGGCTTACCGACTTTTTTATTGGAATTAACGGAAAGTGCGCGAAAACGGATTCATTTCAAAGTTTGCCATCTTTAGAAGTGGGATATTTTTAAAAAATTTTGGACCAATATGCAGGTACCCTCTTTGAAACAAAAATGAATTATCAAAATCGGTTCACAAATGCCGTAATCGCGTAACATATGTACATACAAACAAAATACCTTCGAATTGAGAACCTCCTCCTTTTTTAAAGTCGGTTAGAAATAGAATAACTAATTACAACACCTTTTCAAAAAGAATATCTTACCGGCCCCTCAAAATGTCAAGTACTTTTAAATATAAATGGAAAAAAAAAATTGTTTCATCACCAAAATTGAACATCGTCACCATAATTAGGACATTGCAGAAAAATACACAAATTAAATCAGAAAAAATTTAATTTTGGATTACATTTTTGCACAGACCATTTATAAATTAAGTTAATTTTAATTTATTTTCCAACATTCTTTTGTAGCCAACAATAGTGTTTTGGCCACAAATCAAGATATAACATTTTAAATTAAATGATATGCGACTATGAAACAAAAAGATACTGAAGGAAGATCATGCGAATTCTATACTACCTACATATGCCTGATTACACTTCACGATTAGCTTCCTGCATAGATGTTCAACTCTAGGTATAAATATGTTAATTTACATTGATCTAATCAGGTAACCGTTATAGGCGTTTTATCGCGTGTGAAATTGAACACAAAATGCATGTAGACACGTTAGGCCTTATAACGTACTTTTGTTTTCAGCTATCGGTATCGAAAACTTTTACCGGTGTATTGTATATTTTTCCTTACCTGCATGCATTTTGTGTTTTATTTTGTACACCCTGGCCCTGGGTTTATTTACTGAATCGAGATTTATACAGACTCTTATAAAAAAGTGTGATAATACTTTGAAATAACACGCACAGATACCCACAAACACGAACATTAGCGCATGCCTACATGCATGCTTGAAAACCCGCATGTCCATGTGTACATGCATACAAACAAGACCCTAAGAGCGGTTACAGACGGTGGTTTTTAGCAGCGATGCAAACGCGATGCAATCGCTAATCGTCTACCTTTACACATGGGCGCAATTTTAAGCAGCGATACAAATGCGATGCAAGCGCGCGACTGCATCGATACAAATGCGCGATTGCATCGATACACTTCACGGGGTTCATAAGCTATTGCATTGACGTAATCGTACGATTGCATCGATGTAATCGCGCGTTTGTATCGGTGTAATCGCCTATAAATCACAAGTGTAGCGATGCAATCGCGCGTTTTATTAACGCGCGTTTGCATCGCTGCTAAAAGGGACCGTGTGTAACGACTGTTAAACTTGTAATAAACGTTTCGTGTAAGTATAGTGTATATTTAAAAATAATAGAACTCTAAATTGTAATTTTAATTAAGGAAACTATTAGTGATGGAAAGGTTGTCCACTGACTGACCTTCGTTTTCATGGTGAAACAAATAGGCTGCAGTTTTATTTTTAGTGCCACGATGATTTCAAGTAAAATGGACTCTACTCATTTTCGCATATTGAGTTTTTGGGGTTTCGCAATGGATGCACGTTAGAATATTGTATTTGTTTTTTTTTAACAAACTACTGTCAGTGACCATGGTACCTGCAAAGAGCCCGAAATGTTGGTTTGTTTGAAAAAACATACTCGTATATACCAATGCTATTTAAGATTTAAAAAATTGTTTAATTTCGGAAATGTAAGAAAAAATACGTAATTAGTGACTTTTTATTGACTGGGCCTTATTAGGTACTCTTATTACCACACAATAGCCACTATCTTACGTTATATGTATAGACATATTTTTAAAATGATTTTGTTACATTAAATTCATTTTCATGGCAATTTTTAATTCCAGTGGTTTTAAATAGGAACTCTAATTAAAACAGGACTTGGCGTAAAGGTCTTGTATCCGGACCATAAACATAAAAAAAAAATCCGGTGCTCTCATTTTATTGTTTTCATGTTGACATGAGAGCAATAAAAAATATTTTGACATTGACCTTGGACGTCTTTAATATGGTTGGGATGTATACACCAAGGTCGACCTTTCCCTGCGTTCTTATATAAATTAGGGGTATTATAAAATCTTAGTTATATTCGGATATACATAAGATCTTTAATTTTTTTACGGCGATGTTGATGTGGCTTAAATAGCAAAATGTTTTTTGAGAGATTAATGTAATAAGGCCTGCTTATTTATTCAAATGCGTCCACTTTGCTGATGATACGTAAACTTCAAAGCACATCAAGCGGTACAATTTCTCTTGAATGAAACATTATGTAAAAGATGTCTATGGTACAGTTTTCTATTTAGGTTCGTAATGCTTGCTTGGAACCCACTGTATATACTCAGTTTTGAAATGAAAATCGTGTGGCGTGTTTGAG
The DNA here is from genome assembly GCF_003589595.1 of Hyposmocoma kahamanoa. Classification (NCBI taxonomy): domain Eukaryota; kingdom Metazoa; phylum Arthropoda; class Insecta; order Lepidoptera; family Cosmopterigidae; genus Hyposmocoma; species Hyposmocoma kahamanoa. The sequence continues at coordinate 4,976,517 of NW_020653731.1, forward strand.
TATACTTTTGGTTTTTGTTTTTAAATCTCTTTCTTTTTAACCGTTTTAAAGGAGGAGGAGGTTCTCAATTCGTCTATATCTTTTTTTTGTGTATGTTACTAGATTACTCCGATATTTGTGAACCCATTTCGATGAGTCTTTTTTTGGGAAAGAGGGTATCTCAGTGGTGTTTCCATTCGAATTTGAAGAACAGACTTGAAACAGAGTGGCAAATTAGGGGATGAATTCAGTTTATAAAATTTCACCCACTTGCCGTTAACCAATTTCAATAAAATTTGGCACATAGATGTAATTCCAATGTAAATAAAACACAGCGAAAACGGAGAGGCAAGCTTTTGAGGTCAGCATTTTAGTAAAAAAGTTATAATTATTAACTTTTCTTAACTAATTATTTTACCTGCCGAACGGTCACCAAGCTGAACTGTCACGCAAAGGTCCCGGGTTCGAATCCCTGACCGGGAGAAATATTTGTATGGCCAATGTTTATTTCTCTTGTGAGTTTGGGTGTAATTTGTGGTACCTAGTCTATCTATGTGCGTATCCATGGCATGCGATACAGGGATTCCCAAATGCGGGGCTATGAGTGTGTGCGTATATAATATCAAGTAACGGGATGAATAAGCGGACAAACACACAAAACAAATTGGTTAAAAACTATTCAAGATCGGGAAAGATGGCATAAAGTGAAGGAGGTCTAAACCTTAGAGGTTGAGAACGGCTAAAGAAGAAAAGAAGAGCTTTAAGTGGCAAAGACCTGATACGTTCCATGTGCCTGTAATTTTTTTTACGATACCAAGTGACTGGACGAACAAGCCACGCATGCGTCTGGTCTGTCCATAGCAGTCGAAGTGCCACGAAGAGTTCCAAACCGAAAAAATCTGACGAACACTACTAATGCGCCTGTCACCCTGAGACACAAGTTGACAAGTCTCACGTGCTTGCAGTAATGCTCACATCACTGCTTGGCGGTATAACTAGGTATGATGGTAATACTTCCCTGGAAGAACTCTTCCACACGGCGCTCAACTGCTAGTGAAGCAGTCTTTCGAAAGCGGAACGTAGTAATGCTCACATTAATTCTTGGCAGAAATACGATATTCCCTGGACAAATACATTCTTATGGAGCTCTACTGCCACTCACTTGTTGTTTTAATATAGTTCATTTACATTTAAAAGAATTTTAAGCTTATACGATTAAGACAGTTTACATGCTTCTTGTAATGTAAATCAATTGTCCCGAACAGAGATGGGCAGTGGATCAAAAACTCAATGGTTTTAATCGGGTTTTTACCCACTTCTGTTCATAATCACGGGCAGAAACATTGTGTAAAATAATACAGAATTTGGTGTATCAGAAATTTCGATGAATGCACATCACGATTCGATTTTTATGAAAATCGATTCAAGTGTTACACGATACTGAGTTTTTGTGTCGACTTAATTCAATGCGATTTTCAAGTGAATCCTAATAGAAATAATGAATATTTAATAGAAAGGCAATATATGTAAGCAAGCAATAAACGTTTCATAGATTTCTCGTAGATGGCGCTACGGCTAAAAAGTTGTTGAAAACCAAATACAAAGATCCGACAGACAAGCACATAGAAAACTCGTGAGGTCCGCTGGTTCGTTCCGTTGCTTAGTTGGCATAGCGGCACGGTTTGCTAGAAGACGTTGGTAGGAATCCAGCCGCATCGAAGGATTTTTTTCTAAGTGTTCGATCTTTGCATTAATAACAAACTAGTGAAGTCATTTCACAAAAAAATAATTGAATACCAATTCAATACGAATTTAATTACAGATGATAGCGACATCTCTAGCCAGGCCTGGTAGCTGTAAAGTTACCTAACTGGATGACGAAATACTTTCATAGATTTCTCATAGACTTCTTATAAATGGCGCTACGGCTAAAAGTCGTTAATAAACGTTTTGTAAAAATATCACTACATTGAAACAAAACTCGACTTACAAATATTTCGATTTCGGGCGTTAATGGGTTTTAACCCGATTAAAATTCGGCATTAACAAAGCGCCGGACTAAAACCCAGACGCTTGTCCATCTCTGGTCCCGAGCGTCTATCTATATATAGATTAGGTTATTCGGTATACTTACAAATCAAAAGGCGAACGACAGCCGTTCATGACGTTTCAAAGCGACGAGCGTTCAAAGAAATAAATTGCCATAATTCTTAACTCATGTATTCGTGCAGACACAGGTGGAGCTACTGACAATAACATAATAAGTATATAAATATCTGTGTCTGTGTGTACAGTTTCACAGTGCCCGGTCAAACATTAAGCACACAAACAATTGAAAGCATGTTATTGCCTATGTGCTAATATGCTCGTTTATTTATTTATTTATTTATTTATTTATTATTTATAATTTGTAGCATAACAGACAAGAAATCCAAAGCACTACAAACATAGGTATGATAATAAAATAACACACATGAACAACACAATAAACATACATATTGGACATATTACACAATTGTACTAGCAGGCATCATAGGCTCCAGCACTTGCTTACATTCGCTCATCAAACATCCAATCGCGCTATCAAACAAGTCTAAATGTGGTGCCGCCTCAAGAACGGAATTGAGAAGTGTGATGGCGCGCAGCACTCGTTAAATACTAATTATCGGAAAACTATCCATTTGAAAAAGAAAGTATTTTTCCGGATATAAATCGCGCATTTGTTTATTTAACCGACTTTAAAAGAGGAGGAGGTTTTTAATTCAAATTTCTACCGTCATGCAGTAATGTCAGCATTACTGTGTTCCGGTTTTGAAGGGTAAGGGTGCTGGTGAAATTACAGGCACGTGGGACTTGTCAAATACTGTCTCAGGGTGACGGACGCAGTGGCAGTGCTCCTCAGATCTTTGCGACAGCTCTGAGTGGCACTGCAACCATCAGGCGCATGACTTGTCCATCCCGTCACTTGATATTTAAAAATTTTGATGATTCTTTTTGTGTTGGAAAGAGGGTGTCTGGGTATTGGTCCCATTTAAATTTGAAGAAAAATTCCACCCCTAAGAGTGGCAAAATAGCGCGCTTTCCTGTATCGCGCAGACTCTTATGTCACGTTACCCTTATACAGTATAACATCATTACGTCATGTAGCAAATTCTAGGCAAACAACGTACACGGGTGTTTTTGCATTATAACGTTCGTACTCTCAAATCCAAGATGACGTTAAAAAAATGTTTTTTTGTATGGTGACGTTATCGTTCTCAGTGTGTGATGTATTTGTGTTTTCATTAACTTAGGCATAAGATTATAATTGTTAAAAACACGATATGGAGATATATTCCGAATTACAATTACTATTATTATTGTAATAACTCCACTCGTTTAACTTCTGGATGTAACTGAAAAACGCTCATTTACGAGTATACTTGCACTCACAATATGATGGAAAAAACAATGAAATTTGTAAATCGAAATTTGAAAACCTGTAACCAAATGTGCGCCGAGCGAATATTCCCAGTGGTGTGATTGGAAGTAAGAGTAATTGTGCCAAAAATATATTAATATTTATATGACACTACAGGCATGCGAAATATAGTAATGGTCCCTAATGGCGTCTGTATTACAATTTATCGTACTTTAATGCACTATTGGCGAATTATTGCTAATTTTATGATAGCACATTGTTGTAACCACAGAACAATAAATACAATAGAAGTGCTTAGTAGGTGTGTCACGCGTGCCAACTACACGGTGTTCCGCGTACTTGACCCCAGGTTGCCATTTTCGCTTTGTACGTTTTGGTCGTGTCATTTATCTCGTGCAAAACCTCGAAATCGTAGAAAAATGCCTTATTTAAAATGATGGTCACACCTGCAATATTATCCATGGTGCTGTTTCACATTATAATATTTTTTTTCATTTTCTGTTTATCGTAATAGATTTTTTGTTATAAGAAACGAGAATTATAATGCTGCAATACGATCGACTTTTATCCACGTTTGTCGTCTTTCAGCCTTTGCCACTGGCAGAAGAATAAATAATATATATATATATAATAGTAGGGAATTTGAACTTTCAACGATATGTCAACTGGGTAAAGTTTAAATTATATTAACAGTCCAGAATTTGTTACATCTTTTTAAATTAGAAACTACGACCAATCATTATCAAAATTTCATAGTTGTTGTTGTTACCTTGGTTTCATAATAACCAAATTTATGTATTATAAAAGTACGAGTGCCATTTTAAAGCGCTTTGCCTATCAAAATCCCTGACAAATTTTATCACTGATCACTGTTTTGACGTTATTAAAGTTTACAACGGTAGTTTAATGTTTATAATCATAGTCTATATTAAACATCGATAAGTATGCAACAAAGAAGTTATTTCACTCAGCTGTGTATTTCACAGCAATATGTTGTTAACAATATGAAAAAATTTTCTTCGATCACATATTCCTTAAATAAGAAACATTGGAAATTAAACTATATTTTATTAATATTATTAATAAAATATAGTTTAATCAACCGTTACCATGGGACCTGTAAAGGGCCCGAAACGTCGGTTTGTTTGAAAAAACAAATATACGCGATTTAAATCCGGAAAAATAGTTTCATTCCTATGTATAACAATCGCGAAAACCTAAGAACTCGATAATATTATTAATATTAATATTTTATTTTATAATATTAAGTATACTAAATATCACGATGTTAAGCTATAATGATTTTCAATTATTTTTGTGAAATTACTCCACTAGTTTGCTATAATTTAAAATTATTAATACAAAGATCAAACACAAGGAAAAATTCCTTCGCTCCGGCTACGGCTGGACAAGAACCAGCAGATCTTATTAATTTTTCTTTTATTTTAACAATGTCATTTTTTATAATAATTATGAATTAAAAGGAAAATTTGAACAAAATTAGAATATATTAATCAGTACCGCAGTCTTATGTCTGCTTAGGATTTTTCTTGAAAGGAAGAACTGGACCCCAAATCCGTGATATGGAGAAATCATCTTCCCTGTTGAAATTAGGATGTTTTTGTAATTTCAATGGCCTGTCAGATTTTGGGTAGAAAACAAACTTCTTTTGTCTGGATCAGGCATTAATTGTCGAATTTAATTGAATGTCACGGCTTACACGTGTCATGTTCTTTTCTTTATTTTTTCAAATACGAAAACAAAATGAATACCTATTTTAATTAAAGTTTCAAGTGCAGTAATAAAACAGGAAATGAATTCGGCTTTTTGCAATAAATATCTTATGATAGTGGCGATAAAAATGCCGTAGCATTAGGTTTTTTATAGATGCATCTGGGTAATTGTTATTCGGTTCACTTCGCTCCGTTGCAGTAGTAACTGTGCCCACTGGCCTGAGGCAAAGCATAATTAACAAGGAGTAAAATGAGTTAAAACAAACAGTTAGTTCGAGTTCTTAGGTTTTCGCGATTGTTACACATAGGAAATGAAACTATTTTTCCGGATTTAAATCGCGTGTTTTTGTTTTTTCAAGCAAACCGACGTTTCGTTTCGGACCCTTTACAACCGTGACCACGGGACCCGTAAAGGGCCCTACATGACGGTTTGTTTGAAAAAACAAATATACGTGATTTAAATCCGAAAAAATACTTTCATTTTGTAAACAGTTAGTTTTCAACATTTTTTTTTATAATTATTAACACAAAGATCCGGCTGGATTCGAACCAGCCCCTTCAGCATATCGTGTCCGACGATTTCCCAAACGAGAAAGAAGATTTTACGAATATTTCTATGTCCTTGTTGCAGATCTTTGTTTTTGGTTTTTAACGACTTTTTTGCCGTAGCGCCATCTGTGAGAAATGTACGAAAGTCTTTTGTTCACTCTGCCAAAGCGGTAAAAAAATCGTGGTATTCAATAAGTTTATTATTATAGTCCATTTTTGTTTTTTTTTTAATTTGATGTATCTATGTAGAACGCTTGTGAGTCAGAAAAATTAAGCCAAATTAATAAGAAGTGAGTCTAAAACCAATAATAATAATAAATTGTTTATTGAATAACTTATTGTGCAAAGGAATAACTAAAGACTAATTATGCGTATAAAAATTTAGATAAAAAGTCATTGTTGTATGTACGCACTAAAAATCACAACTGATCAAAAATCAGATTTTCTATCATAAGAAGTGATATGTGACGTTTATTTAGTTAAAGACACTAATATCAAAGGATATTATTTAGTAATGTACGGAACGGAAGTAACTCAATTCTGAATTTTTTTATTACATCAAGCGACGGGACGAAGAAGTCGTGCGCCTGGTAGTAAGTGACACGCTTTAAATCGCAAAATCTGACGGACACTGTCACTGCGTTCATCATCCTGAGACATAAGTTGACAAGTCCGATGTGCCCTTGCCCTTCAAAACCGGAACTCAGTAATGCTGACATTACTTTTTTGGGGCAGAAATAGTTAAGGTGACAGTACTTCCCTCGACGAAATCTTTCACAATCTTGCTACTTGTTTACTTGTTAGCTTACTAGCTTTTTGGAGTACACAGTTATTCATTAGGATTATAAAAAAATAAAATTAATGTGTTTTAGAACAAGACTTACTGCCATAGTATTTGCAAATAAAGTACTCAGTGCAAAAATGCTCTTTTTCTTGTGCAAAGCAAAACATCTTCAAATTCTTCACACTTGGCTTGCGACAAACGGTTCACCGGCATCACTAATCAGTTATTTCCATATTTAATTTAAAAATCGCTATGAATTTACACCGTACGTTTATACGAAGTAAAAAAATAGTGGAACTAATAGTCACAGTAATTACTTATTATATTATAAACAGTTTTATGTCTTTTATATATTACGAGGGCTGTCTTCTATATTTCGGGATTAGAGAACAATAACAAATATTTTTATCACAGAAAATCACTTTATTGTTCCCCAAAATATTCCCCATGAAGATCAAAATACTTATGAATGCATTTAAAACAATTTTCGAAATACTTTTTCCACTCTAATCGTCACATATGACTTCTTGAGGTACCTACAAAACACGCGTTTTAAATGCACTAACCGCTTCAGGCGTCAAAAACGTAGACCTCGATTTTTTTTTTATTTGCTGGGATAAAAAGAAGTTATTGGGTACCAAATCAGGATTATACGGCAGGTGACCCATCAAACCGACATTTTAAGTGATCAAAAATTGTTTGACCCGATGTGTCAGAGCTCGCATTGTTGTGGTGAAGAATGATCCGTCTTCGGCGATTGGTCTTTCTTATTTCTTCACTGACAACTGGCAAACAGCTGCTCGGATGTCAAAGTGTTTTGAATACATTTGCTGCCAAAAATGTCAAACTATACAATGGAGACGTGGTTAGCCAGATCGCAACATTAGGGTTGCCAAATCCCGAAATATAAGAGGCAACCCTTGTATACTCATGGACAGATTTAGTGCACCGTTAAAAAAGATTGAATTATGATATCAAAGTTCTTACGAAACACTAGTCAAATAGAGTCCCCATTTCTTTAAGGCCTCAATTTTCTGCTAATTTTCTTGAAACCACTGTCCATTGCAATTATGATAATATTTGTTATATTGCTAAAATCTAGCTGCAACGGTAGTCTCAGTAGAGTGTCAGTGGAGTGGCAGTGATAGCATTCATTCAATTACTAACGATCGATGTTGCCTTACTAAGGCTCAACTCACACTGGCGCTTGTGACACATTGACGCTTCGACTCTGCGCTAGTGTGAGTTACGCTTAAGACTACCATGGAAATTCCTACGCATATCTTAATTTTTATCTCGATTAGTCAACAATTTAGTCTTCAAATTAAACATATATAATATTAGTAGACTGCGCCACCGTGCCATCGACGCCATGCCATTGAAGAGCAGAATACGAAAAAATTGCAATGCCAGTTGAATAGTAGTACAATGGCTAGCCATTGAACTACACTACTCTTACCATTTAGCAGAATACCAAACGTACAAAATCCTGCTATTGACACTCTATCGATAACCAACGGAGGTGATATAAAATTAGCAGACTTTAGTAGCAGTAGAGCTCCTTGAGAAAGAGTTCGTCCAGTAAAGTACTGCCACCTTACCTATTTGTGTCAGGTAAGGGTGCTGGTGAAATTAGAGGCACATGGGACTTGTCAAGTTATATCTCAGGGTGACGGGCGCAGTGGCAGTGCAACTCAGATCTTTGAGATATACAGCTCTGAGTGGCACTGCAACTGTTATGGACAGGGGTGTAGCTTACCAACAGGCGCAGAGAAAATGCATACAATAAATACATACATACATACAATACGTAAAGTGGCATTACTTCCCCGGATGAACTCTTTCACAACGAGCTCTACTGCTAATAAATTAGAATTTTTTAATAAATAAAAATTGGAAGAAACGTTCCACCTCTAAGGGTGGCAAATTAGGGGATAAATTCGGTTTATTGGATTTCACCCACTTTCGATTAACCAATTTCAATAAAACTTGGCAAATAGATGTAATTTCACAAACTTTTGAGGTCACCTTTTTATAAAACGTTATAATTTATTATCCCTCAACTCATTGAATACTTTACAAACTCATCGATTCGCTAATTGAGTTTAAAATAATATTAATATGACGATTTCAAGTTTACTAGGTCTATTTTGTATTCTGCTGGCTTTCTACAGTGTCCACGGGGTTATTGAAAGTAATTGATGGAGTAATCAATTATTACATTCATTTATTACCCTTCCAGTAAAGTATTTAAACATTGACAAGTTACGAGCTTCGTTTTGGTATTCTAAGATTCCCCAATTATTTCTAATCTAAATATTTACTGTAGCGGTACTTTAATGCGTCATATTTCGTCGAATTTAATGAGAGATCATTTTTTATTCAGTCCGAGAATTCGTTTCAGTATTTTTGATACTTTGAATAAAGCAGTCAAGTTGTCTGTATGCGTCGTTTATGTTTTTTTTATGATATAAATTGACGAGATGAACAAGTCGTGCACATGGTGGTAAGAGACATGCCTATCTATAACAGACGCAGTGCCACTCAGAACTTTAAATCGCAAAGATTTGTGGGGCATTACCACTGCGCCTGTCACCCCTGAGACACAACTTGACAAATCTCGCAAATGCGTGCAGTAATGTTCACATCACAGCTTGACGGCAGAATTAGGTATGATGGCTATAGTTCCCTGTATGAACTCTTTCACAAAGCGCTCGATTGCTACTGAAGTACCCTTACATTCCGAAATAGGAACGCAGTAATGCTCGCAATAATTCTTGGTAGACGTACGTTCTGAGACGTAGAGTTGACAAGACCGTTAAAACTCAACGGCAGTAGTGTTCACATGGCGGCAGAAATAGGTAAGATGGCAAATACTTCCCAGGACGAACTCTTTCCCTTGGAGCTCTACTGCTAAAATCTGCTCAGTGGATCTGTAGCTCAGTTGGTAGAGCGGTCGTCCTAGCTTCACATACAGACACAGGTTCGAATCCTGTCAGATCGAAGGAATTTTTCTTAGGATTCGATCTTTGTGTTAGTAAAAAACGGTGGTCACCTAACGGTTTCTTTTTATAATATCAAGTGACGGGACGAACAAGTTATGCGCCTGGTGGTAAGCGACACTTCTATCTATAACAGTTGCAGTGCCACTTAAGATTTTTTATCGCAAAGATCTTCGGGACACTGCCACATCGCCCCGTCACCCTGAGACATAAGTTCACCAGCACCTTACCCTTTTAAACCGGAACGCTGTAACGCTCGCATTACAGCTTGACGGCAGAAATAGACGGTGGCAGTACTTCCCTCGACGAATTCTTTCACAAGGAGCTCTACTGCTACTAAAGTTTGACCTACCGCCTCTCAAGCACAGGCAACAATAAAGTAAGCATGTGAAATATTCGACTCATCCGAAGAACAGAGTCCGATGTGATTATATAGCGAAAAGAGAATTAAGGACTATCCACACACATCAGGGCAGTGTCCGGGACGTGGCCGGGGCGTGCTGGTTTGTATGAACTGCGGGCCCGTCCCGGCGCCGGCCCGGACACGGTCATGTGTGAACGAGTTCATACAAAATATACGCAACGATATTTTTTTGAGCCCCTGACGGGGCACGGCCCGTCCACGTCCCGGGCACGGCCCGGATATGTGTGGATAGACCATAAGTACGCTACGAGAATAATTTCGTTATTCATACTAAGGCCTATGTAATGCTGTTTTGAGAAATTATATATCTTATTTCGTTTCGGAAATATAAAATCGAACAACGGTCGATCTGACATCCACAGCGAAGAAGAATCCATAATGGTTAAGTTTAATTTGAAATTTTCAAAAAATTTTTCGGTAAAGGAAAACATCTTGAGGAAACCTGCACGTCGAAGAAGGTTCACAACCCTCGGAAAACGTGTGAAGGACCCAACCTGAATTGGGCCAGTGTAGCGGACTATGGTCTAAACTCTCGCAGAGAGGATACCCGTATCCAGCAGTGGGACGTATAAACCGGTTAATGATCTGATCTGATCTTTTGTGTTATTAATCGATTAAAGTCTGAAATTTACTTTTTAAATGTTTCATTTACACTGATGCCGCACGGGCTTTTGGCCAACTCAATATGTACTACTGTTGATAAACCTTAATTATAAAATAAAATAAATAAACAAATAACAATCAAAAATACAACAAACTTTTTTTTTATTCATGAAAGGCAGATGATGAGACTCCACCTGATGTAAATGGAAAGTGGAATCCAAACGTGAAGGTATGTAGTGCAGTGTTGATACAATCACTGCCCTAGCCACCTCCGTCCTGCATGCCTACAAGATGACTCTTCACGTCACATTTGACGGACCTCATATCGTAAGAAGGAGGGAATACATGCGCTGGAAGAGAGTTCCATTTGTCGATTGTGCGAAACCTTCTAATTCGCGATGGAAACCACCTACTTCACGTCTGTTTTCCGCATCTTCTTTGTTTCTTTCAGTAATTTAATGAAATTAGTAAAGACCTTCTTTTGTTTAAGCCTCTAAAATCTATTGAATTCGGTTGCATCGTTGAGTACCGTGAAGCATGAAGCATTATTCCGTCGTACTTGGAAAGGTCAACGCCGTATTAGCATGTTCGACGTGTTGTGTATTTTCACTGATTCGAAAAAGGAGTCAAGTTTTCATGTTTGCTTTTTTGTATTTATGGTGCGTCATGCATTAGTGACTTTGTTTGATGATTGTAGTTATACAATAGTTAGCCTATAGTCCCGGGGACGTACTACCATTACTGCCGTCAAGCAGTAATGTGAGCATTACTGCGAGCCGGTTTTGAAGGGTAATGACAACTATGTACGTCTCAAGGTGACGGGCGCAACGGCAGAGCCCCAAAGATGTTTGTAATTTAAATCTCTGTGTGGCACAGTTATGGACAGGCCTGCCGTTTACCACCAGGTGCACGACTTGTTCCTCCCGTGACTTGGTATCATAAAGGAAAACCCCACTGCTTGGGCTGGAGCTGTATTGATTACCACGCGGACCCAACGGATTGGTAATTTCACACACAATTGCTTTGCATATGTGTGCGTATTTCCTCGCGATGTTTTTTTTTTCACCGAAAAGCTCACGGTAAATTTCAAATTAAATAAATTCCGAAACATTGATAGCAAGAGAGTGTAAGCCCGGATTAGAACACATGATTGCATGTTTTTTTTTTTGCATATTTCGCGATAACTTGCACCACGATAATTTGTGAACCGATTTTGATGATTCTTTTTTTGTTGGAAAGAGGACCTCAGTAATGGTCCCATTTAAATTTGAAGAAAATATTCCACCTCTAAGGGAGACAAACTAGGTGATGAATGACTTTCGAGGTCGGTTTTTGAGTACCCAGTACTGTGATTATATTGCAGCAAGTTGAACTTGCATTTCTCATATATTATTGTAATTCTCATATGTTATTGTTGTTTTGTTTGACAAGTAAGATATAGTTAATAATTAGATAGATATATGTGTATAAGAGCGTGCTCGCCAACAAACTGCTTCCAGTTTGATGGGGGATAGTGTTGTGTAAATGTATACCTTTGAAAAACATATAAAAAAAAAAAACAACGCTCTGCTAATGAGTGGTAGGTCAAACCAGTAGGCTACCAAAGCTGTTTAAGATCGTTGTTTCATAGCGCACGTTAATGCCTCCAACATGAATGTATAGTATTTTGTTACTGTCAACATCGATAAGACCTGTGTTTCCACAGTAAATGAGATATTAATGACTTTTTATTAGGAATTACAGTATATTCTATTCATTATGCTAGATGTGGTCCACATGTACTTTCTTGAGATTTAACAATGTTGATCTCATGAAAAATGTTACATTTTAGATTAATGACCGTCTGACGTCTTAGGGCACGTTCCCACTATGTCGTGACGTGTCGTGGCTTGTATATTTAAATGAAGTAAAACATGATTAACTGTCGTTCACGACTTTTTTGGCGTTACGACGACAGACTGTCAAGACAATGGGAAGAGTGTGACGACTGATAATAGCAACTTCAATTCTGTCGTGCAAACGACAAGGCGGCTGGCGTGAACCGATCAATTGTCGTCACGCTCTAGTGCGAACAGCTAGACACGACAGTCGTTCGAAGACAAAATAAACATCCACGGCTCAGTCACGACAGATAGTCGTGATATGGGAACAGGCTAGATGCGACTTTCGTCTAACGACAAATAAAACGTTACGACTTAATGAGAACGCGTCGTTAGGGCTCCTACACATAGACACGATACGACGTCGCGTCGTGATAAGACGAGAGATGACGATAGAGATGACTTTGTATTCTTCTGATGTTTTGTCCCACAGTACACGACGCTCCTCGACTAGGTTTATTAAATAATCAACCTCAATGTCGTCTGTCATCTTTGAATATTAAATAACAAATGAATGCGGCACTGGGGAGCGCACTGTGAGTTTCTACGATACGACGTTGTGGTGTGCGTCGTGACACATTGCGATATCGTGTCGTAAATTTTTACGTTGCTCGTCGTAGATTTCCACGACATGACGTCGCATCGTTCTCCGATGCAAAAAGGGGGGCGTTATAAGTTTGAAACTTTTGTCTTGTTATCTGCGTGTCTGTGGTATCTCGAAGCGGTTTTATGAATTGAACGCTGATTTGATCTGTTCAGGTATTTAAAGATCATTAGCTCTTTTCTCAGTCAGTGTAGGGATCACAGTAATAAAATTAATATTTATTTTATGTCCATTTATCCGATCGACTTGAAATTTGGTGCTATGACATTACAATAACGTTCATCTGACGCTGCAACCAGGACAGTCTGCAGAATACTCAACTCTTCAATCCTTACAGTAGAGTTAGTCTCGATGAGTTGTATATGGGGGTTTTTTAATGCTTAATTTATGTGTTATTAACGCCTTAAATGGCGAGTTCCATAGTCTCAACTTATTTAACATAAATTATATTCTCAAAAAATGTATGTAGGATCTTATGTTGGGTCATCGCAACCAGTATTTTTTATGATTCAGAAACAAGGACAAAAATAAGGAAAACTGAATAAAATAAGAATTTACTTCTTTAGTGAATTTATGCCAAAAGGTGTTATGATGGGAAAAAACTTATGACGTCATACTTTACGACAAGTTGATAGTATAGTTGGGAATTCTGGCGTCCCCGTGTAGAATAATATGTAGTTTAGTAATTACCACTTGTTTTAAAGGTTATGGAAAACATCGTGGTTAAACCAGTATATCGGAGAGCACTAGAGCTATTATTAAACACGTGTGAATTAGCCAATTTGAACAATGGCCATGTGGCCGACTATACATCCTTAAAAGTTGATCCAGTCTAAGCAGTAGAATGTATACATTTTTTTTTAAATAGCACATACCGTTACCTTAGAACTGCCTCCGTGGCCGAACGGTTACCATGCCGGACTGTCACGTTCGATTCCCGGGCCGGGAGAAGTATTTGTATGACCTACATTTATTTCTCTCGTGAGTTTGGGTGTAATTTGTGGTTGTCTATGTGTGTGTCCAAGGCATTCGCGACACAGGGTTTCCCTAGTGCGAGGCTATGTTGAAAGTGTGCGTTATTATTATTATATATTATTGTTGTATTATATTATAATTTGATAACAACACATACTTTATTTTCCTAAATATATACAGTAGCAGGTAGATACATAAAAAAGTAAGAAAGTTTATAAATAGAAAATTTCATCGAGTGCCCTGGTGCATCGTGTCCAGAAGGCTGTCAATATTTCCCCTTTGAATTGCTAAACTTACTCTTTGGCGAAAATAACTGCCAGCCTTGTGGTCACCACAGGCTTCTATTATAATATTATATTATACCTAAGTACATCAAACTTTCAATAGCGAATACAAGTAACCATGTGAATTGCCACCATGAGATGACGTAGTCGTACTTTGGTGAAGTTTGTTCGATAATTATGCGTATTTTTGAACTTGTGCCATTTTGAAATATAATTTGAAGGAAAACTGACACAGCACCACTCTTGCATGTGAAATTCTTGATGGTGTCTACTAAATGTCATTAGTTAATATAATAATAATAATAATAATAATAATAACGTTGTGAATAAGACTTGACATCCTTGTTGACCTCGGCCAACTGCGTCATTGTTGGGCAATTCCGGCTATCACAATTGAAATTCCAAATTATTTATTTATATTTTAAATAGTCAATGAAAACACAGCTTTATTATATACATTATACATGCCGTGTGGCTCTTGGACGGTACAGTATAAAAATCTTTTTTTTTTATGACACCAACAACGACGAACATGTTGTGCGCTTGATGGTAAACGACACACCTAATCGCACAGTCACCCTAAGACATAAGTCGACAAGTCCCATATGCCTGTAATTTTACCAGGACACCCTTCAAAGCCGAAATGCAATAATGCTCACATTACTGCTTGGCGGCAGAAATAGGTAAGGTGGCAGTACTTCCTTGACCAATTTTTAAACACTTCACTTTTAATTGAATTTTGTATGGACATAATATACCATCAGGTGGTTAAGGACTTATTCAACATCAATTAAGAACATTAAGACTAAAAACAATTTAGAAAACAAATTTTCTAAATTGGTTTTGGTCTTAGTATTAGAAAATGAATTTTGAGTTTTATTTTTCTATATGTAGCCGCATCATACTGTTATAAAGAAATATACTCATCAACGTAATTGAAACTCAAACATTATTTCTTAAGTAAGCAAATAGCACTTGACATAGTCACGCTGTTTGTATCGAACCGCAGTAGTCGCTAGAAATCTCTTTTGTGTACATTTTGCAGTCATTTTTAAGTTTTAGTTTTATATTTAAATTCTAAATTTACATGTCATTGTTTTAGGCGCCTTTTCTTTACTGTGTTTTTTGTTTTTTTGGATTGACAGCTGTACTAATAAATTAATAACCTGTAAGTACATTTACTTTGGTCTTGCTCACTCTTTGTTAGCAACCCGAACCCATTGATGTAGTCCGCTACACTGATTAAATTCTATTGTTCATTCATAAGACAAATTCTCCTGGGAAGAATGAGCAAGAAACTCAAGGGGTTACTTTTGTAAATATACGTTTGAATACATTTATGACTTCTTCTTGGTGTGACTCTGACGTTTATATTTGTGAGGACCAGTACTTAGCGACTGATACAGCATTATCAGTGTCGTTGAACAGGTCCTGTGCAAGTGTAGGGACACGCGGGACAGGACAAAAGAGTAGTTTAGTAGCAGTAGAGCTCCTTATGAAACAGTTCGTCCAGGGCAGTACTGCCACCTTACCTATTTCAGCCACCAAGCAGTAATGTCAGCATTACTGCGTTCCGGTTTTGAAGGGTAAGGGTGCTCGGGCGCAGTGGTAGTGTCCCTAAGATCTGTGCATTTTAAAGCCTCGCATGGTACTGTAACTGTTATGAACCAGGCTTGTAGCTTACCATCAGTCGTACGACTTGTTCGTGCCGTCACTTGATGTTATAAAAAAAATAGAAAAAAAAGATGTGCCGTTGTCTGGAGTGAGATACCACATAGACATGCGCTCTCCGAGCTACCGATTACAATATTTAGTTCAAACATTTTTAGATCAAGACCACCTGCAAGAGCTAAACGGGTCACTACCATGGATTTTTGTCATCCAATTACGCAGAAGCTGTAAATAACCTTTTCTCAAATGCGCTCGGAAATGTTTGCATTACTTTCAAAAAACGAACACGTCATCAAAAGTTTCGCAGACTTACTATTAAAGTGCCTGGAAAAATAATAACATTTTTCTTTAGCGATTGTATTGTATAAATTTTAATGTTAATTAATATATTTTTTAATTTTTTCTATTATACATCTTCCTCTCTTTGGTCTTTTATTATTTCCTCACATTGTTTGAGAATAATTCTACACATGCCTCGGCGGGAACGGGGATTACTTCAACTGTATCTTATACTCTTCCAGCAATCCCTTACTTCCCGGCCTCTGCAATAATGTACTATTAGTACACAGTTTTTGTTTCATCATAGTTTTAAACGTCGTAAATGGCAAATTCTGAATATCAGCATACACCCCTGGATGAACTCTTGCATAAGAAACTCTATTAAACTTATATACGTACTTTATTTAATGTAGTCTGTCTTATTTTTATGACTATCAATGTGATAAAAGCACTTTTAACGGATGATCACATGTGTCTTTATTATACCAAGGATACGAAAATGGAATCGATCTACATTTGTATGAAGCGCACTTAGAATTGTCGCTTAAACTGAATAGAACGCAGTATTCAACTCGAGCACTAACATTATAGCTTGTATTTACGAGTAGAATTATTTCTATTCGGTCAAGGAGACTGGTATTGACTTAGGCAATAACTGGTTAAATACATAAATACATCAGCGGGAGGACATTTTGCTTCACAACTGATTCGTCGTGATTCATTTGAGTTCTTATATATCGAGCTCTTAGGTTTTCGCGATTGTTACACATAGGAAATAAAACTATTTTTCCGGATTTAAATCGCGTATAATTGGTTTTTCAAACAAACCAACGTTTCGGGCCCTTTGTACAGGTCCCATGGTCACGGTTGACTGTGTGTGATTGAAGGCGATTAAAATCCGGAAAAATAGTTTAATTTCCTATGAATTCTAATAGTTTGCATTTTTTAATATATAAAAATACCCAAGAATACCCAACAAGACGTTTTACTTGCGGACATACAGAAATAATACTTCGTTTTACAACCTCCTTGTAAGAATGTGTCAGCTTTACAACGAGATATCTATGAAAAACATCGATTTGGATATTTTTGATCCAAGATCCAGAGTATTTAGACGAGTAGTAAAGCAACTTGTATAGATTTTCACCCATTTCCTTGACGCTTTAGTATTAAGTAAATAAGTAAATTAACAGCAAATTTAACAGTAGTTCTTTCTTGTTACTATAGATTGATGTGTCAACATAAGTAGGGTTACAATCTAGTACAGAACTTTGTTATATCATATCTAATTTGTATCAATGTAATTTGATTGTTATCTGTTTTGTTGTCCATGTAATAAATAAACAAATAAATAAATAAAATTAACGGACTTCAGAATAGGAGGTTTTCAATTCGACCGTTTTTTTGTGTTTATGTTACGCGATTACCTGATGTGTCAATCGATCTTGATGATTTTATTTTGTTGGAAAGAGGGTAGCTCAGTATTGGTTCTATTTAAATTTGAAGAAAATATTTCACCTTTAAGGATGGCAAACTAGGAAATGAATTCGATTTGGCGCACTTTCCGGTAACCGATTCCAATAAAAATAGAAGTAAAAAACTTGACAAACAGTCCTGCGAGGTTGTTTGGATTTTAAAAATAATTTAATGTAACATATAGGCATACGTCAAAAGTGTCTAGGGACCAAGCACGTTTTTGCAAATTAAAAAAATCTATTGGTGTTAAAAAAAATTAAAAAACCTGATTTTCAGTAATTGGCAAAAACGTGCTTTTTCCCTGGACACTTTTGATGTGTGTTTTGTGTATACAGACAACATGCCATCGAGTGTATAATCAGAAATAGAGACGAAATAAGGGCAATCCGTCCCTGGCATCTCATTAGGCAAATATTGCACATTTTCTGACGCGTATAAATAGTGAATAGGCAAGTTTGGGCGCGCGTTTGGTGTGCAAATTTATAGAAGATAGGTCTAATAATACGTCTGTAGTGATTCCAAGACAGGATCGACTAACTTTGTAACGACGGGGCCCTAAAGGTAAGGTCCCATGCAAAAAATGCACATTTTAGTTTTTTCCTACTAAACTATTAGAATGGCAAAGTGTGATATGACAATATTTAATTAGGACAATAAGATCTCTCGATTGGAATTTTTTTGAGAGAGGTATCGTGAAAAAAAATCCATTGTCCGCAATACCGCTGATCCGACCCACTGTGTCGCAAAGTTAAAATAACTATAGTGTATCTTCCTGTCCCAACTTACCACTTTTCATGTACTTAAGTAATTTCCCGAATCCCGAACAGGTCCAGGACCTAAAAAATATTGTTGTAAGGCAGTCTCTATTTTCTGTCTATGTTCCACGATGTTTAGGTAAAAAACTCTACCTTTTCCGATCCCTGACAATGAGTTGTGATTTTGTTGTATGTTGATTGAACACGTCACGTATATTTGTCTGAAGTATTTACTTAGAGATCAATCTAACGTTGTCGGGTATATGTGTATATGTTTTATTGTTTTTTACCCAAGCCTTTGACCGCCGAGAACGTTTTAAAGC
The DNA here is from genome assembly GCF_003589595.1 of Hyposmocoma kahamanoa. Classification (NCBI taxonomy): domain Eukaryota; kingdom Metazoa; phylum Arthropoda; class Insecta; order Lepidoptera; family Cosmopterigidae; genus Hyposmocoma; species Hyposmocoma kahamanoa. The sequence goes on from NW_020653731.1 coordinate 4,995,259, forward strand.
GTTTACATTAACTTGGCTGATACGCCAATGACGTCTTAAAGTGTCAATGAAACCCTTTAATATTCAATTGAAATTAATAAATAAATATTAAGATACTCACCGCATATTTCGTGTTCTTGGTATAAAAAGCCACATTTGAGCATACGAAAGACGTAAAAATAACCATATTAAAATATACTATAAATAACTATATAAATAAATTTTAAGGAGAGATAGAGCTCCCTGTGAAAGAGTTTGTCCATGGAATTACTGCCACCTTACCTATTTCTGCTGCCAAGCAGTAATGTCAGCATTACTGTGTTCCGGTTTTGGGTAGGGGTGTTGGTCAAATTGCAGGCACATGGGACTTCTCAACTTATGCTTCAGTGCCCCTCAGATCTTTGCGATTTAAAGCTCTAAGTGGCACTGCAACTGCTATGGACAGGCGTGTAGCTTACTATCAGGCTTGTTATTTTTTATTTTTTTATTTTTTTATTTTATTTTTTTTATTTTTTGTTACGACTTGTTCGTCCCGTCACTTGATATTATAAAAAAAACTATGTATATGTGAAATTTTAAAAGTCTCCTATTTAAGCAAAAGATATCGACAAATTTCATTTGTAGAATCTTTAAACCTCTCTAATGAAAAGTTCTCATTTTCCAGTTGTGGCCATATTAAATTTGATTCTCGGTAAAAATCAATTGGACGCTGATAAGCATTAACGTTTTAACACACAAAAACTCAAAAATGGAGATATTAATGCCCAGTTATAACTTATCGTCTCGTCTACATTTTACAGAAAATTAAGTGATTTGAAACCGCCTTAGAAAGTAATAAAAAATTACTGAAATGCAAAAAATGGATTTTATATACAAATTTTGCAAGCTGATTTGACACCACTTTTCCTTGATACTGACACACTGGTTTTAACCTGTTCTTAAAGCGATGCATCCAAATTAATACCCTTGATAAGAAATTTTAATTAAACACAATGTTTTGCCATCTGCTGAATAATCATTCTTTACAAAATACGAGTTTGAGAAAGTAAGGCATCAATGTCACTGTGGCTAAAAAATACAGGTCGGTATCGTAATGACTATACTTTAGGTGTCATTTTCTCAACACCATGATCGTGTTGTTTAACAGGTTATTGCTTACCAACCTCCAATTTCGAAAAATTTTGTTTATAAACTGAATATAAAGATACATTAATTTAGAAAATTTGACGTTACATGAAATGAATACGGACAAGAATTCAAATTAACTATCCTCTGTTTTAAAGTTAGCTGGATGAAATCGCTTTACACTATAGGCTCACCTGCGTACTATTTATACATTTTTTTTATAATATCAAGTGACGGAACGAACATGTCGCGCGCCTGATGGTAAGCTACACGCCTGTCCATAACAGTTGCAGTGCCACTCAGTGCTTTAAATCGCAAAGATCTGAGGGGCACTGACACTGCGCCCGTCACCCTGAGACATAAGTTGACAAGTCCAATGTGCCTGTAATTTCACCAGCGTCCTTGCCCTTCAAAACCGAAATACAGTAATGCTGACATTACTGCTTGGCGGCACAAATAGGTAAGGTGGCAGTACTATCCTGGTCGTCTCTTTCACAAGGAGCTCTAGTGCTACAAAATTTTTCTAGTAGTTACTAGTTCATTTATTATACAGTCGTATAACTGAGTTATAATTAAATGTTACATATACACATGTACTTCTCGCCCTTTTCCCATTGGGGTAGGCAGAGACAACAGCCTTCCATTGCTACGATCCTGACATATTTGTCATAATGCTCCTCGATTGAGGGTAATTTTGACCTAGCCTTTCTTCAGGACGTCCTTTGTTTGGTCCTGGCAACTTTCATTATAATTGTTAGTTGATGTATAAGATATACTGTATACTATGTATATATAAGTGCTACTGATAGACACGAGATTTCTTAAACAAGAGGGAGAAACGAATTTATGGGATATGTACTATGTCATATTTATATTTATTGTTTTTAATTTTATTTTAATTATATGCGTAGAAATAAAATATAGTCAAAATCGAAACTTTCTATAAATTGATGTGTCAAAAAGTGTAAGACATTAAATGTCTTGTTTTATATGGAAGCGAAAGAAGTGTCCGTATCGTAGCAAGTGAAGGTTCGCAATCTCTGTCTACCCCACTAGGGCACAGGCATAATTATATACGTATCTTAAGTGTTCTTCATTTAAAAAATATATTACTAAGAATTCTTCATCATGGATAATTAATTCTACAGTGTAGAAATATTTCCTTCGAAGATTTTGTATATTAGCTCGTTAGACGTCTTGGTATTTAAACAATAATATTATGTTTAAAAAATTTCTACAAAAATGTAAAGAAGAAATTACGATCATATTATTATTGTCACTTAATATCGCATTTTAATTTTTTTCTCAGGTTAGTTATTTCTGAATAATTAGTTGTAAGTCCCAATTTCCGTATTTTAGTACCTCTAATGTCGAAGCCTAGTGTTTTTAGTTAGTAAAATGATGTTTTTTTAATAACATGTTTTTGTATTTTAAATTGTAATATAGTGACATTGACAATAAATTATTTTATTCTGTTCTATTTGTTGTGATTGTGAAGTTCATTTAAAAAATAATTTAAGATTATACGTCCATTTTTGTTTTAGTAAATTTGAATAGAAAGCAGTTTAGAAATATAGACTTACCCAGTTCCGCCCAGAAATGAAATTTGAAATTTCCAAAAACAACACGAAATTCGAATAGGTACACCAAATTTAAATAAAAGTTTCACAATTATTCAAAATATGTGCGTATTTCACTTCGGTTCACAGAACAAAAAAAATATAAATTTTAATTTTTAATTTTGAAATTCGAGGGCCGGCCGTTCGATTTTCAAAACGCGTCTGCCTCCGCCGGCACACGCTACATGTGGTCGATAACCGGCAAATGACCATAGTGCGCTTTACACCTTCCATATCACCTGTCTTTTAGTTACCAGTAGGGTTGCCACCATCATAGTTTTACCATTCTAGTTTTAGTGCAAAATACTAATAGTCACATATTATTTTGTGTTTGGTAGTAAATGTTTTGATGACCTTGGTAGCCCAACGGTTTATACTGTGGACGCTGGGCGAGAAGGTTCCGAGATCGATTCCCGTTAGGACTAATGTGGGAAATGAACTTTTCTAAATTTTTTCTGGTATGGGTGTTCTGGGAAATGCCCCAGAGTAAATTCCGTTGCATGGTACTCATAGCACAGGGAATTGCTGAGTTTGAGACCAGGCAATAGATGTATGTGGTTGTCTGGCACATTGTTATGATTTTTATTACTATTATATTAGTATACTATAATATTGTACACGTCCCACTGCAGAACAGAGATCTTGGAGGTTCTCGCGAACCATTGCACAGTGTGACCTAACGTGGGAGTCTGATAAACCCTAAAATATGATACCTTTAAAAATGTTTAAAATTACTTTGACGTGTGGTTTTGTGAGGAACTTTTCCTTCATGGTTCAAAGAAAAATGAAAAAGAATTGCTCAGGGTTTGAAAAGTTTCAGAGTCTCGTGCCGAGAATAGAATCTGATAGATAGATAAAACATTTATTGTCTTGCATCACACACACAACAATATAAAACGATTAAAAGAATCACAAAGAAATCAAATTGAAAGAAAATATAACAAAAACAAACAGCAATACAATAAATAAAAAAAAACTTTAAAAACATAATCTGCAGAATCGTAATCAGAACCTGCATGATACGTACAAGTAGTGTTGTTATGACTAGATAGCATTAATACGAGCACTTTTTTTTGATAGCCCTAACGAACGCATAAAGCACTGCAAACGCATGCGTATAATAACACACGTATATAATACTATTCGACCTTGCCTTGACAGGGACACTTACTGCCGACATCTAAATTACTTTATTTCGTAACTTTTGCACTATCTGGTATGGTAATGTTAGTTGTTTGGAATTTTACGCGTAATTATAAATCCACTTACTAATTACACAAAAAATAAAAAATCTACAACTATTGTGGTATATAAATTTGCAAAAAATCCATATACGAATTGATTATTATATCACACAATATTTATCAAGTTGCGACAATGTAGTAGCAACTATATTAAGCTTACATAAGTGCACTTTAAGACAAACACATATATACCGTATATATACCGTAGTAAACATTTAATATTGTATGAAATGTGTCGGTCGCCAGAACTTGAAGATTTTTACATAAAATTACTTAGCTGTAATTATTGCGTCATTGCAGTGCCATTACTCTGGGGGTAAACTAAGCCTTGCATTAAATTTAAATATTATTAATATACAGTTTGTATTGTAATAGTTTTGACAACAAAAACTTAAATTCTTTGATTTGAGTCAACCCTATGTCATAGTAAAACACAAAGTACATTCCTGCAGGGATCTTAAAGTGCAATTTATTTTAAGTCGCAAGCCCTAGTTCGGCGCATCTTTGCACGTAAACCTCGGGTCATAGTTAAGTGACAATAAACAGTATTTCATCTTTATAAGATTTCATACTTTGCAAAAAAAATGAATGAATATACCTATTGTTAAGTTTCAAATTTAGGAACCAGTTCCAAACCGGTTTTAACAGAACTGGTTCTGACTGACCCAGTACTCGAGCCGGTTCTAACTAAACCGATACCCAAGCCGGTTAAAACTTAATTGGTTGTTACCCAGTTTTTAAATTTTCGTGACCTATACGCAAAAACATTTTAAACAACTAGTATTTTTTTAAATTAGTATGACGAAGTTACGTAATTGAATATTTTGTAAATATTGGTATGAGTCACTTTATTTTTTTTTCTCTAACAGGTAGGAGGTTAGTTTAAATTGTTTTGTTCTTGGGTTAAAATAATATAAACCTATAAACGTCCCTCGTGTTATTATTTCATATCTGGGCAAAGTTTTAAAATAAACGTGTAATGGTATTATATAATCTATGACTTTTTTTATCAAACTGATTTAAATTTACGCAAATAAGTGTATGTGTCCTTTTAAAGGCAAATGATTGTCTCACAGAGCCCAAACAATTGAATTTATTTTTGATGAATTTACTTATTAGTATATATTATTGAAATTTCTTTATTACAAGTGGAGTAAATTATAATTCACATGGACGGCCAAAGAACACGCAGCTGGATGATCTCCTTCGAAGATGTGAGAAATCCCCAATCCGTGGACTATGGTCCGACCTTGCCTATTTCTGTCGCCAAGCAGTAATTTTAGAATTGCTGCGTTCCGGTTTTGAATGGTAAGGGTGCTGGTGAAATTACAGGCATATGGGACTTGTCCACTTATATCTCAGGGTGACGGGCGGCACTGGCTGTGCATCTCAGATCTCAGAACTGCTACTGAAAAAAATGCTAATAGTGTTTTTTTTGGAATGCTTATAATTTTATTTGCATTTTGACACTTGTTTTCAGTTACATTTCTTGGAATTGGTTCTCAGTCCATAAAACGGTTCCTGAACCCGACTTTAAATTAGTCGGATCAGTTGTCGAGTACTAGGTTTTGGGTAATCCAGTTCAGCGAACGTTAGAAATATTCATAATTTTATTTGAACTTATTGATAAAAAGTTAGAAAAGTTTTGAGTCATACGAAACAATGTAACAGAATTTTAGGGTTTTTACTTACTAATTGTTGAACATTAGCTTTACGAAATTAGGAGAAATTTACTATAGTCATTGCGATTCGCTAGTTGCAGACGAATGGTGAAGAATGAAACCTTTGACGCCATTCATAACAAAACTCATGTGCCGAAAAAAAAAATTACGTGTCTTCGTCGAATGTAGCGAAGGTAGCGCCTCCAGTGGTAGACTTGTTCATTTCATGTAATTAACGACTATACGAAAGTTGAGTTGCTCTTATACGTGGTATGTGACACTTATTCAATTCACCTGGCCTTGTGTTGTTTTAACAGAGAGGATATTTGGCGCCAGTTTTACTGCTATTTTTTTGTTGAGTAATATTTACAAGTATCTTAATTTGCACTGTCACCTCACGGCCTCGGAGTCTTATTTATGAGAGTACAGGTCCTCCAGAATGGCAACGTTTTACCGACTACATAGTATTTGCCTTTTGACGCATGTATTCCACCGCTGGGTACAGGTATTCTCTAAAATTGCCAACATTTTTGCGACACGAGATTCTAATGCCTCTTTACAGGCAATAAATACTATATGCGTAACTTAGGAATTAAAGTCAAAGCTCTTAACGCTATAATAACAGAATTTTATTATAATTAATATTAAATTAAAATAATTATATAATAATTAGAATAATTATTAGAATTTTAATTGTCAGTAACAGCAGTGCTCCTTGTGAAAGAGTTCGTCCAGGGAAGTACTGCTACCTTAACTATTTAATAATGTAAGTAATATAAACATAACTATGTTCGGGTTTTGAAGGGTAAGTATGCTGGTGAAATTATAGGCACATGTGAGTTAACAACATATTATGTCTCAGGGTGACGGGCAGCGCCCACCAATATTTGCGATTTAATGCTCGGCCACCACGCACACGATTTGCTCGTCCCGTCACTAAAGAAATATATTTACTGTTATTTCACACACATACGCATAAATTGATTATACTTACCACGACAATCTGTTGACTAATTTTTATTACTGAGAAAAATGTCGTTGTAAAATTCCCATAAAGCGAACGTCATAAATTATACATAACGGAAGGTACATATGTCCTGTTTCTAACCACCTAAAGTACGCATAATAATTATGTTATACTAATGTCAATGCTTATTTGACAAAGTACTCCAGTAATCACGCGATACTAGTCTCTTTTAATTTGTGCCTTATGCGCTGTGTTGTTATTGGATATTTTCGATTTACATTATATTTGATATTTTATTTAAATAAGGGTTAAGTGTTTTATAGAATGTGTGAAACATCCTGTTCACCACCACCGTATTCAATCATTTTTTGTGTTCCGTGGCTTAGTTGGCATAGCGTCTGGCACGGTTTGCAAGAAGACCGTTGTTCGAATCCGGCCGGATCGAAGCATTTTTTTTCTAAGTGTTATAACAAACTAGTGGAGTAATTTCACAAAAAAATATTGAATATTATTATTATGGTGATTAAACATTCTGACATTCAACAAAACACTTTATTATAGTGAATAGCGACATATCTAGCCAGGGCTGGTAGCTGTAAAGTAGCCTAACTGGGTGATGAAATACTTTCATAGATTTCTCATAGATGGCGCTACGGCTAAAAAGTCGTTAAAAACAGATACAAAGATCCGACAAGCAAGCACATAGAAAAATTCGTTCGTTTGCTAGAAGACATCGGTTCGAATCCGGCCGATCGAAGGATTTTTTTCTAAGTGTTCGGTCTTCGTATTAATAATTAAATAAGCGTTTCTTAACTGTGATCCGTGGACCTCTAAGGGAACCGTGCAATGAAGACCGGGAGTCCGTGGCGAACCTACATAAGATAATGGAACAGCAACCGTCACACTAACTTTTCATAATGTAATTAAGTATAGTTAGTCGCAAACGTATAAGCTAGTAAAAGCTAAACCTAGTTTTTTTTCTCTTTTCGGAAAGGCGGACCCTGCGGGCTCTTTCACATTTTCAGGGGGGTCCATGACTAAAAAAGGTTAAAAAACCCTGATTCAAATTGTATTTCTTCTCATGCGTGCCTTTTTCTGAATTATGAGTTATTTAATAATAAAATTATAATATTTTTATTTCGTACTTTACTATGTCAGTTACACAAAATGTTACAAATAGTTAAAGACGTACAACATAATTTACAAATTATATATGAGCTACCAACTCGTAAACTAGGTGTTAGATCTGTGTTTTAGGATGAGGAGATCCTCTAAATCAACGCATAAACATTTTAAGCAATTAAGGACAGCTAAGAATTTTGTGCTTACAATAGAATTATGCTATACCTACTACTTCAGAAATAAAGAAAAATTAGCTAATAATTTTTCGATATTTCTGAAACCCACAATATATGTTGGCCGAGTCTAGGCCATCGCGAGTTTAGACAAATTGGTACACGGCTAGTGCTACCGTCTACATGTTGGCCGACCCTAGGCCAACGCCAGTGTAGGCAAATTGATTAGACGAGTTTTGTGGAGCTGCCCACACGTTGGCCGCTGTCAGTTTTCATTGTGCACTGAAACACCCTATCTATCGACCCGAGAGATAGGGTTTTCCGGAGAGACTACGGGCTCACCGGCAAGACCAGGGACAGCGGCCATTGCGGCCAAGCCCGACAGTGATACGCCTTTCCGTGCGTCTCTGGCGGACCCGAACTTGGGTATGGACTCGCTGGGGATTGTGGTTACCTGCAGAGACGGACATGTTTGTCTGCCCCGGTTGCATGTTGTAGGGGCGTCTGTCTCGTGAGCAGCTAGCGCGTCTTAGTAGCGGTCTAGTTGAGGTTTGAAGCGAGGAGACGCGCGGGGCACGTGAGTTGCCCTTTAAGTTGGAAGCTATGTCCGGACATTGTCGCAGGACACTGCGACTAGCATCTCCGGCACTAGCCCGGAGAGCTCTTAAAGGATAAGCTCCGGTCCCTCCAGGCACTTAGGTTATTGCGAACTGGAGAGACGTCGTTTTTCGACACCGGGAAGTGCGCTTGGCTTACAGCTCCGCCACCAAAGAGGAGATTTGGTAGTGGACTCAGAGTCGACGGCTTAGCGGTGGCAACCGCTAGTTGTGTAATGCGCAGCGGGAAGTGAGCGTGCCTACAGCTCCGGTACCTATCTGGTAAATAGGGAGGGTACTGTACGGGGCGGCTCACCCGAGGCACTAGCTTCTCGAAGACAGAGGTCTGTGACAACCCTGTACACTGGCTGATCTGGGGTCAGAACCTGATGTTGTAAGGTTCCTGTTGCACAGGTCATAGTGAGGGGCACTATAAACAAAACTTACGTAAATATGATATGGGACTGTGCACTGAAACAACATGGACGACGCCCATGTAGAAGTAATAACTTCTACATGGGCGTAAATAAGAAATTTTTAATGAGTGCCTATAATTATTCCATTAGTGTATACCGAACTCCAAAAACTTGAAAATATCTCGAGATTTATTGAGCGACATTTAGCACGTATTACCGCCACAGACACCAACCGAGTAATGTCGGGCGGACAAACGTGTGTACATCATTGGCCGAGCGCAGGCGAGCGACTTTGATTGAAAAACCAACACCGCTTCTAAGTGGGACGAGTGGTTGCGAGCACCGGCGAGTCGTGACAAGCCACGCCAAATGAGCCTTATATATGTTGGCGCTCACCTTCACTCGGCCTAGCTAGGCGAGCGACACCGAACGAAGGCAAGGCAGGCTGTAGGCAAGGCAAGGCAATGGCAAGGAAGGCAATAGGCTGTCTACATGTTGGTATTAGCCTTCACTCGCCTAGTCTCGGCCAACATGTATAGCGGGCTTTAGATTGTAGTTATGGATATTAGAATTTTTTTAGTAATTTTCATTTTTCCTTACCGTTATGAACTTCTAGTAAGCTTTATAAATGTACAGTGCTATCACTGTCGTTATACCTATTTTTTTTTGCGAAATATTCTTCGGCGGACTCGCGTTTACATAGACCGTTTAACATCTATAATGATTGTTTTTACTTAGTTAGTTGTAACTTACCTGTTAGAATTTAACTTTTCTTGAGCGTACCTATTTTTTTGTATTTTAAGATTTAGGCGCTTACAAATATATTCTAAGTCTAAACGATATAATATGGTACAAAAAAACGAAAATGTAATTTTTGCAGCAAAAGTGTCTTATATAAAAATATATTATAGTCGTAGGGTTTCATTAAAAATTTTTCAGATAACAAAACGTAATTTTCGCAAGGGTTTTGGCATCGAGTATATAAATAGAAATAGAGACGAAATGTCACTTAATTTGTTTGAAAACTATTCTGCCATATCATTATGGTGACATCTGCGCTCCGATTGGCCAGCGCGAATTCGAAACAATTGACGGGTGTCATCAATTGTTTCACTTCAAATCGACCAGTTTAACTTGACCTTTGCTATAATGGAGGAAAAGCGAAAAATTACATATTTAATTACCGATGAAATGTGATTGATTCCGTTTCTTTTGTACTTAGATGTTTTGCTGTTTTTCCCACACCACCGAATGGAAGACCCCCATAGTTAGATATATTATCTTTATTACAATAAATACAGAATATTTTTGGAATATGCGGAAACGTACATACAAGTCAGTTGTTGGAGCTGTGCTATGTCAATTGGTGATTCTAGTGCAAACGAGAGTTGATATTTAAAAGCGATATAAAATCCATTTGCCTGATGAGTTGCCAGGGATGGATGGCTCTTATTTCGTCTCTATTTCTGGTTATATACTCGATGGGTTTTGACAACACTGTGTGTAAATATGTCATAAGGCAGTTGTACTAGACACAAAAATGTCGCTAAGTTCCATTAAAATAGAAACATAGACATGACGACAGATGTAACGGATGATATTTTCCACACTTGTTCGCTATTTTAAATTCTTTATCTTCTATGTATATGTATATTATTACGTGTAAAACTATTATTATCTATTATCCTTTAAGAAGCAAACCCAATGCATGACAGACAATTAGTGCCCGTAGTAATTAGA
>NW_020653731.1:5006300-5023097 GCF_003589595.1 Hyposmocoma kahamanoa
CGTGGTTTTTGTATTAGACCCGTCGTCCATTTATTTGTAAGTCAATGATTTTGACACATTTTTTAGACAGTATCCTAGGTGTAATGTACATTTTTTGTAAGATTATTATTTAATAGTTAACAAATAAACAATTTGATCTAGCAACAGTTTTCCCCCCATTCTCTTCAGGTGGCTCGTCTTAAGAATAGAGTGAACCACGAGTCGTTCGCTAAATGTATTTCTAAGTAACTCAAACGATACAATCATTAGCTACAAAATAACGAATCGGTGTAATTTATCGGGGCGTAATGAGTATTTACTACTCTGCCGACCAAAAGGCAAGCCCATTATCTATCAAAGTGGAACGAAAGATAGCAGTACTTCATCAACTAGTAGGTTGACTTCAGGACAATGTAATTAAGCAATATCGGCGACTGTTGGATGTTTGTTTATTCTATCATGCTTGCGTTCTGTCTTGTAATTGCAAATTTTAGTGTTGAATAGAAATATATCACTCATTCGTTCCATCACTCATTCTAATAGTATTTGGTTTTTTGCATTTCATCGCAATGTTTTCCTTCATCGGTAACGAGAGGTCTCTCTACTAATTATTTATATATGTTTATTTTCATTCAGTCGAAATACCGGACTTTAGGCAACATCTTCTGAATGACAAGTAGAGCTCCTTGTGAAAGAGTTCGTCCAGGCAAATACTGCCACCTTACCTATTTCTGCCGCCAAGCAGTAATGTGAGCACTACTGCGTTTTGGTTTAGAAGGATAAGGAGCTGGTGAAATTACTGTCACGTGGGACTTGTCAACTTATGTCTCGGAGTGATGGGCGCAGTGGCAGTGGCAGGTAAGGTAAGGTTGGCTCTCTCCCGATCACACTCGCCTCCTTCTGCAACATCACAGCTTCACAGAAGGAAACCACTGCCTCATGGGACTCTTGATTCGCCTTGATTAGCGGCTATCTACTATGCCTGGCGGAGAGAGATCTCGCCCGATCCGGGCAACCAGGATGTTCCGCTCGGACCATGTGGGGCACTCCTCAAACGTATGCTGGGCGGAATCCTGGTCCCTACCGACACCACGCAGCCAGTTTCGTTCCAGTCGGTACACGGGGCGTTCGATATCATTGTAAATTGAATAACACGGGTAGAATACCGAAAGTCACATGTGGTTTTTTCTTACTTAGGGTACGAGTGGAAAGGCGATTTTTTCCCAATTTTTCGAAGCATTCACGTAGAAAACTTTGTTCGTATTAATGCCTGGGATCACGCCTCTTCGGGTAACATAATTAAGTTAACACCCCGTAACATCATTTAAAGGGTAAATTTACCGCGTTTCTGCCTTATTTGTTGAGTAGTCGGATGTTTGCACTCATCGTGGTCAGGGGATGACTGGAGAGCTGCTAATTTTGTTAATAGTTTTAACCTTAAACTATCGAAGCCTATTAAGAAAGTAGAAAGAACGGTATAACCTGAGCCAATTCAAGGTGAGAGTGAATAGGCATAATTTAGAATTGTCAGGTGGATATTTTATTATCATTATGAAAATTTTACTCTAAGCCCAAAAAACCGGATACGTCCGGAAAATGGTAGCCCTACACATAAGAAACTTACTCGTCCCATTACTTGATATCTTAAAAAAAATTACACAGTCACCGAATTAAAAAATATAGGGTAAAGAGGTACAAATATGTAACTATCCACTCGTATATCTCTTTTTAACCAAAAAAGGAGGAGGTTCTCAATTCGATTGTACGTTTTTATTTTGTATGTATGTTACGCGATAACTCCGGTATTTGTGAACCGATTTTCATGATTCTTTTTTTGTTGGAAAGAGGGTATAATTTGAAGAAAATCATCCACCTCTAAGGGTGGCTGTTCAGGCATGAAAATTCATTTTTATAAATAGCGCCTAAATTTTATTATAAGGAGCAATCATATAGATTTTGCTATTCTATAATTCAAGGCGCTTTTATCTCTCAATATACTTTGAGTAGTAAGAACCCATTTTTATTATCTCCTGTGGCAAGTCTCGTATAGTGGTGAACTAGGGGATGAATCCGGGTTTGCGCACTTTCCGGTAACCGATTCCACGTACTTTTGAGGTCGGTTTTTTAGTACTCTGTACTGACATTATATTTTTTACTCATGTATAATTGAGATTGAAACAAAAACCATTCGTCGGTGTCAAAGTTATCTCTAGTTGAGTTTTACTGACGTCGTAAACGACAGTTTATGGGCTTGCTTAGTACATGGTTTGAAATATTTCTTAAGATAAACCTTAAGATGAGCGCTTGACATATTTGTCCGAATTTTTACGACTATGTTGCGGATAAGGACTTTTCTATTTTTTATTAATATAGGGAAACACAACTTTCAATGTTTTTTCTTCAAAAAGGAGGAGGTTCTCAAATCCGGCGACTAATTTGTGAACCGATTTTGATGATTCTATTTTTTTGTTGGAAAGAGGATACCTCAGAAAGTCCCATTTAAATTTGAAGACAATAGTCCACCTCTAAGGGTGGCAAACTAGGGGATGAATGACTTTTGAGGTCGATTTTTTATTACTCTGTACTGAGATACAGTCTGTATAAAAGTATAGTATGTCATTTATTTCATATTATCAACGTAAAAGTTTTACAATTTAAAGTACAATGTTATGGGATAATATGATCGTCACTATTTTATATAACAGTAATATAAATATAAAACAAAGTAGCAGTAGGGCTCCCTGTGAAAGAGTTCGTCCAGGAAAGTACTGCCACCTTAAAAGTGCGTATTTAAAGAGCGTTAATTCACCAATGCGTTAAGCCGGTGAAATAACAGGCATACGGCATTTGTCAACTCACGTCTCATGTCGGCAATACCTCCCTAGATCTTTGTGATTTAAAGCTTTGAGTGTCACTGCAACTGCTATGGACAGGCGTGTCGCTTAACACAGGCAGGCGCTCGACTTGTTAGTCTCGTTAATAGATATCACATTAAAACAAATCACTTTTCAGGTTTCTGGGTAAGTGTTTGTAGAATCGGAAACCTATTGTCCGTATGACACTGTCGGGACTTAATCATGTATAAAACATATTTTAATTACCTCGACGTTTCGGACATGTTGCAACGTCTATGGTCTCAAAGGGACTGAAGACGCGGGTGTCAGCATCTTCTAGCCGTGAGAGTTTTTGTAACTAGCCACACTTGGTCTTCATTATTTATTTGTGCAATAGGGTTGTCACTAGACGGATACACAACACTCACGACATCAGGCGACTTGTCGGGCAATACTGTTATCCATAACGACACACGCCTCTTCAATCCCTTCGAGACCATGGACGTTGCAATACGTCCGAAACGTCGAGGTAATTAAAATATGTTTTAGACATGATTAAATCCCGAATTAAAAATCAAATAATTTAAATAATGAAAGTAAACTGTGATATTTTGTGCGTTAAAAAAAACCAGTTCAATACAAAACGCAGGAGCGCGGGTGGGGTTATGGCATATTTATTATGTTTTGTAAACAGTCATGGAATCAAATTTGTTGTATTGTTATTATGTTACAAATAACCCAGTTCACAAATAACACAACTTCTAATTGTCTTGACAAATGGGTACGTGTGTTGCAGGTGATATGATTAGCACGCTGGGATTAAGCGGGAGCTCCTTGAGACTATAAACGAGATAAGACAAAGTTATACTTTCCGTCGACTGCAGCTTCAAGCACTAGGTATTAACTCTCAGAGAAGCACATTAGGTTAAGTGTTATTTAAATTGATAGTGTATTGATTCCTTTTTGCAAGGAGAATTGTTATTTTTGTAAGTAAGCTATAGTGTTTAGATAAACAACCAGCTAACTGGGTAACTAGTAATAATAATATGTTATTGTGATACGATGATTTTATTGTACACAAGCCAGCCCATCAAGCTACACATTGCCGTATCTTTTTCAGTTGTACTGGTGGCGATTTTCGAACAAAAATGTGTAGTCTGATGTGCCGTTGCCCGTACAAGTTGGTGCCATGCTATTACTAGTTATAAAATCGTCAAACAAATCAGCGCGCTCTATTGGCAGTGCCCAAAACGATGACGATTAATTGATTTGCACTGATATTTCGCCACCTAGTGGTAGGAATGCACTCCGTGGATCAGGTGACAGGGGGTGACGCCGGTTGGACGGTTAGGCTCAACTCACACTGGCGCAGAGCCGAAGCGTCGCGACGCGTCATGTTTTTCACCTATAGCATATTCAACTCTATTTTCCCACAATTAAGGTCCAAATTTGTCTTATGCAAATGTGGAACCGCGCGTCGACGCTTCTTCTTCTTCTTCATTGTGGCCCCGAACTCAGTCACGCCGGCCATGTTATTTGTTAGCTGCCATTAAAATCTCAAGCGTGCAAGTGTTAGGGCACGCAGGGCACGATATGAGGTGGGTCATCGTTCGATTGCACCTCACAAACAATCCAGGTTAGAACCATCCGAAAATCTGGTGGGATTAAATTGTTCTTTATTGTTTGCGAAATTGCTCCACTAGTTTGTTATAACTATTAACACAAAGATTGAACGTATAGAAAAATTTCTTCAATTTGACTGGACTTGAACCTTCATCTGTATGCCAATCTAGGGCAACTGATCTACCAACTGAGATACAGATCGAGTCAGCAAACCTTACGAATTTCTCTATGCGTTTGTTACATGTCTTTGTTTATGCATTTAACGGCTTTTTTCCAGTAGCGCCACCTATGAGAAATCTATGAAAGTTTTTCTTTTCTCAACCTCAATAGATACTAATATTACTTAATAGTTACTACGTAAGGTCTCGTACCCACTATGCCGACCGGCGAATTTGCCGGTTCGGTAAAACTGCCGGAAAGGCTAATGACTGTACGATTTATATGAAGGTGTTCGCGTTTGTACCGGAGCGTTTGTCATGGTTTTCTTGCGAAATCCGGCATAATGTGAACACCTAGTTCTTGGGCTGGTTTTCCGGCCAATTCGCCGGTTCGGCATAGTGGGAACGAGGCCTTACATCTGTAAGGCCTCGTTCACACATCACTCTCGTACAAAATCGAAAATACCTACGCTATAACAGCCTACTAAATATGACTAATGAATGACACCAGGCGTCCACTATGAGGAAAGAGGAATTTAAGCAAGCGCTCAGAGAGGTGAAAATAACGTAGCCCGCCGTGTGCAGTCGTGAAGAGCCAAATGCTCTTAAATGAAAGACTTGTATGAGCGCTTGCGCCGACGTCGGCGCACTCAACGGTAGGCACTTATCGCGTAGCCTCGAGTGAGTGACGCAGCCCTGATCATACCTTTACAACTACTAGAGATCTCGCCTTATGAATTGTTATATTGATTTCAATGAATAGTGATGTGTAAGTACCATGATATTCATTTATTTTTCGTGAAATTACTCCTCCAGTTTATTATGATTGCTAATACTGATGAACTGTGAACAAAAAAACTGTGAACATGATAGAAAACCAAACACGATAATTCTACTGTAAATAATCGAGGAGTTACGTAGTCTGCAGACTGTCCTGATTGCAGCATCAGATCAAAGTTGCCAATATTATAGTTAAGTCGATGGGATAAGCGATAGGGACAAGAGCCGGACGATCTCCGAGTGTTTTGTTTTTTTCATAGCACCAAGTGACGGGACGAGAAAGTCGTGCGCCTGGCGGTAAGCGACGCGAGCGTATATAACAGTTGCAATGCCGCTCAGAGTTTTAAATCGCTGAGATCTGACGGCCACTGCCACTGCACCGTTGGTAACCTTGAGTCATAAGTTGACAAGTCTCATGTGCCACCCTCCAAAACCGACACACGGTAATGCTCACATTACTGCTTGGTGGCAGAGATAGGCAAGGTGGCAGTACTCCCCTGGATGAACTCTTTAATCCTTGTGAGCTACTTAGCTCTGCTGGCACTAAAATATGTGTGTGCGTGTGTGAGCGAGTGCGTGTTTGCCCTATCCTTACACTTGATCAGTATATAGTGTGAACAATAATATTTATTACAGCACTCGTAGGAACGTTCTACTTAACTATATAAAAGCGTATACCGGAAAATTATAGTTCTCAATTCGTCCACCCGTAAAGATAAATTTGCTGCTCTGCGCCAAGGCAGAAATTACTTACGTGACAAGAGACCCGGATTATAACTTGATTACATATTCCGTATAGGTAGATAGATATTGTAGTACGTATAGTAGGGCTATAGGAGGTATTTTCTTTATAATTTATTTTCTCTAAATTCCACTTAGTTTCAAATTCACACCGACAACATTCAGCATTGACACAAACCTTAGAGGTTTCTAAATGTAGTAATTGTTTGTAAATATCGTTGTAATTGATGATCTCGGTGGTAGGGACACAGTAACGAATCAAAAGTATTGATGCTGTACTCATGAGTGGTATCTCATAAAAAGTATGGTACTCATATAAGTATTGAAAGCAAAGTACCGATACCTTGAGGTATCCAATTTTTAGTTCAACAAATTTTTCCTACTTAAAGACAGAATAAAACACATGAATTAATAAGTTTTTTTATTTGATTTATGATTTTTAATTGAAACAAATAATAAAAGACTTTGATTAACTCGATAAATTGATCAATTCAATCAATCCTTACATAAATTTATCTAATAATTTGTGTTACTGAAATTTCCCACTCGTCTGTATAATCAGTTAAAAACAAAAATCTATTTGGTAACAGTGCTCCGTTTTTGATATTGTATTGCCTGCTTTTGAGAACAAACGTTCTGAAGAAGGAACAAACTTCGAGAACAAAATTGCGAGGTACTCAAACTTATTGTTTCAATTTCTAATTATTTTTTCATTCTCATTCTTATAAAGAGGCAAATGGTGCCATCATTTCCCTACTCGATGACCCAATAGTTTGCACTATAGGTGCTGAAGCGATGAAGAGGTCCCGGGTTCGATTCCCAGTAAAACTTCAAACCGATCAGTAGGTAGCGCATACCAATAATAACATTTTATTCAAATTATAGGTAATAGGTTTGGACAAGAATTCTAGATAGATTGATTACTAACTTTAATAAGTTATTATAATACCGTGAACAAAACGAAATGAGACAAAAATAAACAAAAATAATTACGTGAATTGTTGTCGTTTGGATTAAAGGTCTATTTTGTTACTTTTCGTTTTTCAGTGTAATGACTGTTTGTGGTTTTTGAAGTTGGTTGAATTTGTTTTCGTCATTTTTAGTAAAGATAGGCAATTAAGTAGCGTTGTGTTTAGTTAAATCTCTACTAAACAATAGACGGAAATGTACTTTGTGATTTAGAACCAAATAAATTACTTAACCGACCACATGATGAAAAGGCATTACGAGAAATGGGAAGATTAAGGCGATTGTCTTAATCGCCAATCATATTATGAAAAGGCATTACGAGAATTGTCTTAATCTTTCCATTTAGGTATTTGAGTCTGAAAGTCATCACTTCTTGTTGAGCTGACGATAAGTCAACGTAAAATATTTTTATTCAAATAGGCCCAATATACTTACTATCATCAAGACATATCTTTATATGAAATGGAAAGATGAAGACCTCCATGCCTATCCGAGAACTTTTGATTTGTAACAGTTCAAGAAACACACTGTACGTGCCTATGAAATTTGAGGTTTTCCCTCGATTTCTATGAGATCTTCTTATCACATTCTGTCTTGGTAACAATGGGACCACCTCGAGAGTATTCAAATAAAAAAAGAATTTTCAAAATCGGTCCACAGTTGACAGAGAAATCGGTGAATACACTGTACATGCCTATAAAATTTTGGGGATTTCGTTAGATTTCCTTGGAATCCCCTTATCACATTCTGACTTGGTGATAATGGACCACCTCTGGAGTGCACCCTTTCAAACAAAAAAGAATTTCCAAAATCAGTCCAGAATTGTCGGAGGAATCTGACAATATACAGCCGAATGTAATAACCTCTTCCTTTTTTTTTGAAGTCTGTTAAAACTTACAAATAAAATAATTTTAAATACTGTATGCAAAAGGATCCCCATATATAAGGAAAGGAAGAAAGAAAAGTAGTTTATTTGGTAAACTTATGACAAAATGATAACAAAAACAAAATAGTCTCATGATAAAACACAAAATAAAAGAATTACATTTAAAAGTTATCAAAATGGTTTCCACTTAGCTTTTTGTAACAAGACGTGTGAAAACACCTTGTAACGCTGGTTTTCAGTGAAGCCGAGTAAATAACAAGGATAATGTCGTTTCATCCAAGAAGATAAAATAATTAAAAAAAAAAACAATAGACGAGGCGAAAATCAAAACTGAAATGCAAATTAAAAAAAAAGCAGGCTATAAAAATGGGTGTACTTGTAGAGTAGGTAGTGTGTTCTCATGTATTTGTGGTCGGTATATTAAGGCTTGAACAGTCGCGAACGACTTTGACGATTTGACCTCTACGCAGTAGTAATAATTTAATACGCCATCTATCGACCACTCGCTTGGACAATCAAATAACGATAAGTTGTAAATTAGAATACAGAAGAGTCATAAATGTTTTTTAGCAATCTATACCTACGTTGTTGTTCCCTCAGAGACATTCGAGAATAAACCATCGTAAAAATAAACATTACATAATAACAATTTTAGGGTCAAAATCGTAATAGCATAAATAATAAAAATATAAGGTGAATCGTGCAATGATTCGATCGTTACATTCTATCAATTAACAACTAATACTACTATTTTCAAATATAAAGGAGAAGTTGAAAAAAGTAGTAAAATTAAAACAAATACTTTTATTCGCTATATTTTAAATGCATTTAACAAACATTAATATTTACTAATTAATTATGCGTCATTGAAAGTTAAAAAACTATTATATATTCAATTTGTTTTACACAACACGTAAATAAACATTTAGATTAATAATAATAAAAAAATAAAAGTGATTACGACCAATACGACTAATTTGGTTTTAACTTATGGAAATTCCAACAATAAGAAGTACACAGTACAGTACAACGATATGTACTTCGCGAGGTTAAACAAATATACATTAAAATAGGTACTTTATTAACTAAATCGTTAAAATTATAAAGCGTCTTATATTGACTAGTCTTTGGTAGTTATTAAAAAATATTCAATGTAAATATAACGAAATAACTAATTTATAAAATCTAAAATATAAAAACAAAGTCAAATGTATCTAAAAAGACTTTTTAATTAACATAAATAAAAGTGAAATTAATAAAAAACAACAACTTTTTGTGGCATAAACCCGCTCAAAAACACACGCGCAGTCACGCAGTCTACCCGTTGCAAAGGAGCGTAGTACTGCGCAGAGCTCGCGGATGGAAAGGAATGATTTTTTTCAACGAAAAACAGTTAACTTATGAACTATATAAATTTAAAAAAAGTGAACAATGCGTTCTATCCCAAATTAAATTATCTATTTTTTATAAACAACGGATGTTTGCATGTAAAGAGAAATTGCTTTTTATTCAATTTAAAGACTGTAAATTTTATTTCGTGGAAATGTGCTTAATAAATTATAATTTTGCTCAATACAATCAATTATTTAAGGACTACTAGTATTCATATATATTTTTTTGTGATTATTGGACTATTATTATTACCAGGAATTTAATTTAAAAAGGGTCTAATTTATCAATTTGGCATCTGTTCCAGGCTTGCAGTTAGCAGTAAAATGTTAAGAAAGCACAGCACGACAGCCAGTGTTGTTATACACCTGAGAAAATAATAAAAATTTCTTAAAAGATGATATGAAGGAGGCAACAGATTTTATTATAAGGAAGTACTCTTTGAGATTCTCTCAGTTAAAGCCACAGCTGAGGGTAGGCTATGGCGCTGGTTTTCAGTGCACTTTAAGGCGCCGCGCAAACATGTTGGATACAAGTAACCGGCAACTGGAAGCGAATATTCTGTTTTTATACAATTGATACAGTTGTAGCAACCACAATTTGTAAAACAGAATACTCGCTTCAAGTTGCCGGTTGCTTGTATTCAACACAAGACACACGTTTGAGCGCCTAAAGCCGAGTAAGTATCGGACGTGTGTGCCGCATATATAAACTAAACAAGGTAACACTTTACTAGATTGCTTTTGCTATGGGTGTTTTCACAGTACACGGAATCTGTCATATTCATTCACACATTCATTCATATAAGTCACCGCGGACCTCGTTTACTTATCACATAACAAACATTTTAGTATGCGCATTTTAAAACATTTTCCCGTTGTAAATATTTTCTTATACCATTTTGTAAAGAAACATGAGCTCATGTTGGTTTGTACAATAATAAATCATCAATATATTGTTCTTAACTAATAGGCACCTCGTTCTTGCTAATAATTCTACTAAGTTTTCCTTGAGATAAAAATACGTGGATTGCATCCAACGGCTTCCTTTAAGCAATCTTCCTTTAGCGCTTGTACAGAGCATCAGGCATGTTTACACAGGCTCTTAACGATTATTTTTACGCCACAAAAGTCAGCCTCACTGCTTTGCAGACTGCGTACCAGAACCAAACCATTACTCGAAACCGTTTTCAGGAGAATTGTCTCTTTTTTTATGCGGCTGCTTTCTTCGCCTCGCGTCTGAGGCAAGGCCTATGGGCGTAGTACTACTAGGTCCTAAAAATTCTAACCTGATTCGAGAACCTCTCTCCCCAACGGCCGTCAGGTCTACGAGCTTTGTGCTCTGCCCACTTCCACTTCAACTTGCTAATCCTTTGACTTATTTCGGTGACTATCGTTCTTGTCGACGGATCTCCATATTTCTGTTTCGATGACGAAGAGAAATGCCGAAGATTGCTCGCACCATAGCTCGTTGAGTGATTTTAAGTTTTTTTATGAGGTCCATAGTAAGTGATCACGTCTCAGAGCCGTAAGCCGTAAGCCGACGACACTGGCAACACGCACTGTTCGCAGACATTTGTATTGCGGACGAGAAGACGTCCCGGAGCATTCCGAAAGTTGCCTAACACAACAATCTAATAAATAATAGTTTTAGATTTAGTACCGACTAACATAATTTTAAGAATATTATTGTTACTAATAATAGTGGACTTTCTGTTGTCTGAAAGTAAAAATAATTGTTATTATTAAAAAGAAATGGAAGTAAGTTACTTTAATATTCAGAGAACCTAATACAAACTAAATCGTTAAAAATAGCTGCACCTGTGTTGAATATTTTTTCATGTACTTTTAATTTTTTCCTATGTAACTACAATCACAATCATCACTAAAAAAAAGTAGAGACATGTTTTGCCTCTCTATAAGGCATCATCAGATTCGACGCTTCCTTTGACCTTGATAATAACATTGTATCAGGTAGAGCACCGACCCTTACCACGTTTTTCTCTTCGAGGTGGCTATTTGGGAACATTAATTCCAGTCTGTCTGTGTAAATGCGTCTTCTTCATCGTCACTATATCGAAGAAGCAGGCGATAGTGATCCTTTAAAGCGGGTTTCGGATATCAAGATTTTATTTTTTTTGATAATTATCCGACTATTATCCATACTTTTGACGTTGAAGAA
The DNA here is from genome assembly GCF_003589595.1 of Hyposmocoma kahamanoa. Taxonomy (NCBI): domain Eukaryota; kingdom Metazoa; phylum Arthropoda; class Insecta; order Lepidoptera; family Cosmopterigidae; genus Hyposmocoma; species Hyposmocoma kahamanoa. Next base: position 5,017,841 of record NW_020653731.1, read on the forward strand.
GGTTCACAATCTTCGGAAAACGTTTGAAGTCTCCAACCCGCATTGGGCCAGGATGGCGGGCTATAGTCTAAACCCTCGTCTGAAAGGAGACTCGTGCCCAGCAGTGGGACATATAAATGGGTTGATGATGATGATGATCCATACTCTTGCTGTTTAACATTTGACACGATTTTTATATGTCACTGATATAATATAAACACATGACTCGACATTGCTAACGGTAGCATTTTATTGTTTCAGTTAATTTTATAAAAATTAAGGAAATTATCATTGATAATTATCGTTGATAATAATCAGTGATAATTATACATGACAATGATATCACTTTGAACCCTGCTCTAAAGTAGTGCTATGTACATTTCTCACAGTAGTTTTCGACAAAACACTTAAAAATGAAGGTCCTATGTTACTCCTGACCCTGTACTCTCGTTCTCCATCCGAAACAATTACTGTCAAATAAGTAATATTCGAGCAAATTAAAAGATAAATGGTGCGAATGAAGATTGATACTTGATATTATGGTTTCATTTGGACAAGTATTACTTGTTTGACAGTAATTTTATTGTTGGGACAGATGACGGACGGACGACGAGAGTAGTGATTGGGAATCACGCGGCCTTGTAATTTAATGTTTTTGCTACTTTTTTTTATATCATACGGATGGGATTGTACTGCGTATGATTAATCATTCCATTTCTTAGTAATAAATGTTTTTGTTTTCGTATTCCAAGGTCAAAATTATGTTGTTCTAGGACACTTAATGAATAAGCAATTACTGTATATTTTAAGGAAATACTAACTAATGTAACATGCTGATGAAAAGCGTTCTGAACTGACGATGAATTGATGATATATGATGACATTTCATAAATTTCTCATAGATGGCGCTACAGCTAAAAAGTCGTTAAAAACCAGATACAAAGAACCGACAACAAGCACACAGAAAAATTCGTAAGGTCCGCTTGTTCGTTTCGTGGTTTTGTTGGCATAGCGTCTGACACGGTTTGCTAGAAAACGTCGGTTCGAATCCGGCCGGATCGAAGAAATTTTTTCTACGTATTTGATCTTTGTATTAATAATTATAATAAACTAGTGGAGTAATTTCACAAAAATAATTGAGTATCATGATGGTGAAACATTCTGACATTCAGTAAAAACACTTAATGATGAAATGATATAAGAAATAATTTCATAACTTATTCGCCTTTTAAAATAGTATGTACGTCTGAGAATAATAATAGACCCTGTGGGTCTGGGTGAATGATTCCCATATAAGGTTCTAATTCCAATTTCGAAATACGTTTTCCGATGATTGTGAACATTCTTCGACGTGCTCGTTTCATCATGATGATATCCGTCACAGAAAAGCTGATGGTAAATTTCAAATTAATTCCGAAAAACTTAGAGATAGAGCCCGGATTTAAACCCACGGCCTCTGTTTGAGAGGCGGTGGTCTCTGTATGATCACATTTGGTATTATTATATCAAGGGTAAGACTTTCCGTTAAACAACTACTGCGAATTTGGAGAATACATTTCTTAGGCAAGTTAACGGGAATCGTGTCATGAAGACCCTTCGGTTCTGTTAAGGGGTGCAAGGGTATGTACATAAAAGTGACGCGCTTGGAAGGTGCCAGAGAAGTGTGTTAGGGTCGTAGCAACTGGATAGTTATATCGGATATCTGTAGTCTATCACAGAGAGACGGGAATATATTTTTTTTTTATACTGCCACTGTGCCCGTCACCTTGAGACATAAGTTCACAAGTCCCATGTGCCTGTAATTTCACCAGCACCCATACTCTTCAAAACCGGAACGCAGTAATGCTCATATTACCGATTGACGGCAGAAATACGTAAGGTGGCAGTACTGCCAGTATTAACAGAATTAATAAATGGTATAACAATGAATGGCGTAATTTCAATATTCAGTATAAAAACATTACCAGTGCAATATATTACATTCTATAACCCTAACCTAACCTAAGGGAAGTATCATTTCTATAACATTAATTTTAATTTTTGACTTTGGGATAACATATTGATTATACTCAGCGAATATTGTATCTAAAGTGTTTACATATAATTGTAATTTTTAAATTGAAAAAAAACCGAACTTAAAAGTTTGCTTAACGGTTTTTTTCGATATGGGATCCCCTCATCAGATTCTGACTTCTTGGTAATAATGGGACTGTTACGGACCCTTTTGTACATTTTACACTTTTTTTCGGGTTGTCATGGTGACGGTGTTTTGTTAATTACATGTATTGTGTCAAGTGAAAACTCGAATTCTATTTGCGGAAAACATTGACTTACAAATAAATGGACGACGGGTCTAATACAAAAACCACGAAAAAATGTCCCAAGTCAACCTATTTAAACGTAGTGACATGTAAAGGAATATAAAAAAGCTTTTAAATTGTAATGTCATCGCAGTACTGTCTAATTTTGCTTGCTTCGCTGTCAGTCAAACAAACGTAGACTAAAGCGTGAATGACGCTCTGTATACGATTTTAACGCCCTATAAGTTCGGACACTTTTTAGCGCGGACCCGACGTCCATATAATTGTAAGTCAATGGCGGAAAATATTTTTTTAACTTGTGATAGCCGAAATGAACCCGGAATAGCATCGTCGGCATCAGGGATCTCCTCGATAGTATACCCTTTCAAACAAAAAAAATTTCAAAATCGGTCCACAATTGAGGCACAAATTGGTAAGTATACTGATATGCCTATAAAATTTGAGAATTTTCCTCGATTTCCATGGGATCCCCTCATTAGATTCTCACTTGGTGACAATGGGACCACCACGAGAATGCACCCTTTCAAACAAAAGAAAATATTTCACTATTGACGGAGAAATTGGAAAACATAGATACAGCCGAACGTATAACTTTCTCCTTTTTTTTTTAAATCAGTTACAAATATACATTATAATATCAGTATGTTAGATTGAAAGTTGTTATATCAATAATTTATTATCATAATGATACTTTATATAATGCACGAATGTGTCAAATGTCTAAATACCATAAATTAATTATATCCGTTGAACGTTATTTCGACCAAAAATATGTATAATTTTTTTTTATTTATTGGGGTCAACAAACTGTTACACATTACCACAGATTACTTAACCAGTTTTCCGATTTTAGTAATTACTACTGCGCCCCTAATTTACCGGTGTCATTACTCACAAATAATGCCAAAATTAAATCAGGAGCACATATAGTAGTATAATTATGGGGGTATGCATATACAGATCCTCCAATAGACACATCGATCGGTGAAAGCATTTACGACAATATACTTCCTTTTTTTGTATATATTATATAATGTAGAAAATTAGAGAAAACATCCCATAGATAATATGTACACACATACACCAATATAATTATTTGCGCTAAATAATATCCATTAACTAATTGTGATATATATACTATGTACACACATCAAAAAAAGTTTGCGATCAATAGCATAAGCTCCTATAATTCTTTAAATTTAACTTTATCAAGAAAAAATCTATGTTGTATGCTTTCTTTAAATAGGAATACCCTGTTTGAAATTAAAATATAAAACTATTTTTTATTATTTATTTTAAAAAATTGAGCCATTAATCATAATGTAATAGTGATAGAAATTTCATAGAAAGAAAAAGACTGTTTAATTAAACTTAAACAACAATTTATTATTAAAAGGTGTGAATTCAATATAAAATAACTCCTCCCCTAGCTCGAATACATGCGAAGATCCTCCTGGGCATGCTGAGGATCAAGTTATCCAGTATTTCCTGGGGTAACCTATCCCATTCTTCAATAGCGGCTTCCCTGAGCTCTGGAACTGTCTGGGGACGTGGCTCACGGTTCCATACTGCTCGTTTAAGAGCATCCCACGCGTGCTCTATTGGGTTTAAGTCGGGCTAGCCGGCAGGCCAGTCTAATCGTGTGATATCGTATTCTTGAACAGCAGCATTGACTCGTTGAGCTCGATGTGCGGGCGCATTATCATCGACCAGTACAAATTGGTGCCCATGGTTTACTCGGAATGGTCTGACGATATCATCAATAGCAACTGCTTTGTACATGTCTGCTGTCATGAAGCCCCAATACGGGATCAAAGGCGTTCTAGCTCCAATCATAATGCCACCCCAAAAGGACACCGATTTTCCGCCTTGCTGAACTGTTCCAGTGGTAGTTCTTTGTCTTTCACGGTCGCCTGGTCTTCTCCAGACACGGACACGTCGGTTATCTGGATGAGTGCTGATTCGGGATTCGTCAACGAAGAGACAGTTTTGCCAAATGTTTTCGTCCTCACCTTCATTTTGCCGAAGTCTAGCCCACTGCAATCTTCGTTGTTGACGTTGCTGGGAATTGAGCGGAGCTCGCCAAGACCTCCGTGCTCGTAATCCAGCCTGGTGCAAGCAATTGCGAACGGTCTGTGTGCTAACTTCAAGCCCAGAGACGGCCCTGACTTCTGCTTTTATTTTAGTGGCGTTGATTGTTGGATCACGGGCTGCCAGCAATCTAATATAGCGCTTTTGGGCAGCTGTCAAAACAGTTGGGCGACCGCTGCGGGGTCGGTCAGCTAAATTCCCCATTCCGTGATACCTCTGCAACGTAGCCACGACACAGGATTGAGATATAGCAAGTCTGCGTGCTATTACTCTCGTGGTGTATCCTTCTTCCCTCAAAGTTACTATTCTAGCTCGTAAAACCTCTGATAATCCTCTTGGCATTTTTTCAATCACAACTTTCCGCGAAAAATATCTTGAATCGCTTATAATTGACTAAATCAGATTTCTGAATGAGCGTAAGCTAGGACTGAAAGCCTTTTTATATGAAAAAACAATTGAACGGGGTCATTGTTTTATGTTCTAATTTATTTTTAAACAAAGAATCTAAAAAGAAGAAAAAATCATAATGTAATCTACAGTAACAAAAAAGATTTCAGTTTTTCGAAGTGATCGCAAACTTTTTTTGATGTGTGTATATCGAGTTTCTTTTGAAATAAGTAGAATTTGATCTTTGAACTTAAAGTACTTATAAGTAATTGCGCCCTGGTTAAGGAATTTTATTTATTAGCTGATTTTTTAATTTATTGACAATGATCTTTTTGAAAATGCAAACGCGTGTGCTATGAATATCAATGTCATTAAATGCATTTTTAAACGAAATTTTTAGCCTACACAATGGTGATCGCTTGCCAGCATTGGTACGACATTTGTGAGTAGCAAACAGGTGATGAGTCCGTGATGAACGC
>NW_020653731.1:5023107-5026829 GCF_003589595.1 Hyposmocoma kahamanoa
GCAATTGACGTCTGGAGTGTAGATCTAATAAATTATATTTTTCAAGAAATTGGACATATTTAATTGTATTACCCTTACATTTACAGTTTATCCAACGTACAAATTTTTTCTACACTCTCTCAATGTTACTTGTGTATTTTTTGTAATAAGAATTCCAAATTGGCACAGCGTATTCTAATTGTGATCTAACAAGGTACTTATATAAAATTAAGAAAGAAATGTCCCCACATTTTAAATTCCATGCTGGAGCGCATAACAAAGCCGTATGATTTGAATGCTTTATTGATGATACTATCAATATGTGTATCCAAATGTAACTTCGAATCAAGTATCACTCCCAGGGCTCTAATAGATTTAACGTCATTCAGTTTTAGTTTGTTGTTATATAGACAGAACAACACTCATTAGGATCGTTTCGCGTTTTTGGCTCCGCAACACAGATAGCTCCTAGCTTCTACAGAATTAGAAAGACCCTTGAACTATTAAGATCGTGCTAGAGGAACTAGTTCCTTTCGACAGTCTCGGGAATTCATTCCTAACAGTTCGTAGTTCATGAACTACTTGCGCATCTAGCTTGTTCCCATATCACAATTATCTGTCGTGATTGTGTCGTAGACGTTTATTTTATCGTTGAAGGACTGTGGTGTCTAACAGATCCCACTAGATCGTGATGACAATTTATCAGTTCACGGAAGCCGCCGTGTGGTTTGAATGCACGATAGAATTGTTTGAAGCTGCGATTATCTGTCATCACATTTTTATCGTGACGTTTTATTTTTTGTCGGACGACTGTCGTTCTAGCTCTTCCCATTGTCACGACAATCTGTGGTCGTAACCTCAAAAAAGTCGTGAACGACAATTAATCGTGTTGTTCTATATGTGAACAACTTCATTTAAATATACAATTCACAACACTTTAAACTACACGACTATCTGTCGTCACGACATAGTGGGAACGCGCCCTAAGAGAATGTTAAATTATCCTCCTACGGTATACTAACAATGTGTACAGTTTTTAACCGACCTTAAAAAAGGAGGAGGTTCTCAATTCGGCTGTATTTTTTTGTGTGTATGTTACGCGATTGCTTCGGCATTTGTGAACCGATTTTGACGATTCTTTTTTTGTTGGAAAGAGGTTACCTCAGTATTGGTCCCATTTATAATATTTCACCTTTAAGGGTGACAAACGGTTTCACGCACTTTCCGGTAAATGACTTCATTGAAACTTGGCAAGCAACTGTAATTCCACGAATTTTTGAGGTTGGCTTTTTTGTTTTTTGTTTGTATCTCGTGACAGTTAAGGGCTCTATATAACTTGCCATGCAAAATCATCAAATGTGTTACGCGTTCGCTTGAGATTGTCGACACCGTAAACTTATAGCAAAGGTACAAAGGTGCTTAAGTCGAGTTTGCGCTGCGTACACTTAGCACACTTAACTTAAGGATCTCGTCACACATGTGCACTTAAAAGTAAGTACATCAGCGTCAAAATGATCGCGCCGCTCACATTTATAATAAAAACAACTTTATCCTCAACAACGTAAGGGGCTCGATTGAAATTGAGATTCGTCTAAAAACAGAAGGGCTTAAAATCATTAACTTTAGATTAATTTTTCCATACATACTGGGGGTGATTCAGAACCTTACGATAACTAACCGATTTCTTTTCATTCTTATTCATAACACCCAAATCGAACGTCAAACTGTCGTTTTCGAAACCGAACCGAAATGACGTCACACCCGTATGATTAGTCGATTACAAACGTTATTCAGAATGAAAGTTAATGAACGTCCTATTGTTTACAAAGCAAGAATGTAATATGGAAGTCCCTTATTATTTTTAATATTTTATTAATTTATTTTAATGCAAGATTAATGCATTTCTACATTTTAGGCCTTTAAATTCTTAAAAATGTATATAAAAGGGTTTTCATTTTTCTTATAATCTATTACACCGACTAGCTCCGTAATCGCTTTTGGATAACCATATCGTATCCGAATCCGTATCGAATTTTTAACTCGGAATGTTCTAAATAGCCCGGAAAGCACCCTTTGATTCGAGAACGATATCCAATCGAAGGATTCGGTAAAAATATCGAAGAGTTCTGAATCGAGGTCCATCATTTGAATATACGCTGACTGTATCCACGCATGTTCAGTGTAAAAATACAAAAGAATTAGCGTTTACAGTTTATTATACATATGTATAGGTGAGTTCTTTGTCTTACTTTAATCGTTTGTTTGTTTGTCTTTTTTATAGATGGTTATTTCTTTTTTTTTTTATAAAAAGATGAATGTATTATTTTTATAAAAATTAGCATTTTACCTCAGTCTTCCCTGGTAGAAAGTGACGATGAGATCAACGTTGAACCATAAACACCAATTTAATATCTATTCACTTTCGCCTTGAAAAGGCCGAAGTTATAGCGTTCAAGGAAAAGTCTGCTGGCGGGGAATTCCACTCCATAACCGTTCGCCATATAAATGTACAAACGTAACGCTTGGTACGAATCTTTGGAATATACATAACATAGAGGTGGAACCTCATCTTATATTTAGTCCCGTGACAATGGAAAGGGGAAGGCGGAATTAAATCGTGCAATTCCATCGCATATTCTCCGTGATGTATCTTGTAGTATATCGATAAGCAGGCAACTTCACGGCGGCGGTGTTCAAGTCTCTGCAGCTTCGCCTGCACTAAACCCGAGTCATCTAAGCTTCTCAATGGGGCTTGCACGACAGGGCGCGATATGTGCGAGAGCGACATACAATGCTAGAAGTCGCTTTCACGCTAGCCGTGTCTTGTCGCGCTAGCCTTATTGGTACGCTTTTCAAATGAATTACTTTGTAATGAAATATAGATACATACAAGATAGATATTTTTTATTTTTCTAACATATGGTGGCAATGAATAAATGAATATGAATATGAATACAGAACATTAGCGGTTAGTCACAGAATGATTATCACTAATTACAGGTTCATCATCATCACAGTCAACCCGTGACCATGGAGCGTGTAACCGTTCCGAAATATAGGGAAAATAAAAAATAAATTATACTGTGGTAAGAAACCTGTAATTAGTGATTGATTTAATGATAGAATGATTTAATGGATTATTTCAAATAATTGGTTTATCCATCAGTAACGTAAACTAACTGTGGCAGGTAAGACCCGGTGATTTCATTCTGTTGGAATTACGGCATTAAAAAATAATAAATAACCGGCTAAGAGCGTATTGGATACGCCCATGATAGTGTTCCGTATCCCTTACGTATTTCGATGTAAACACATTCCGTGTTTTATTTGCGTTATAAAACCAAAGAGACGGGACGGACAAGTTGCGCGCCTGGTGTTAAATGACACACCTGTCCACAGCAGGTGCAGCGCCACTCAGATCTTTAAATCGCAAATATCTGGAGGGCACTGCCTCTGCACCCGTCACGCTCAGACGTAATTTGGCAAGTCCCATTTGTCTATTATTTCGCCAGCACCCTTACCCTTTAAAACCGGAACGCAGTAATACTCACGTTACTGCTAGGCCGCAGAAATAGATATGGTAAGTCAGTACTTCCCTGGACGAAGTTTTCACAAGGAGCTCTACTGCTACTAAACAATCGTCTTCAGTGTGTCAACTTTGGCGGATATATAAAAATGTAATTTCAACAATTATCACTGGAGTGTCTTTGCTAAAGAGTTGTCATATATTTTCATGGATGATT
>NW_020653731.1:5026839-5057042 GCF_003589595.1 Hyposmocoma kahamanoa
CGTACCTTTGAACTACCATTTTTCAAATACGATTTTACGATGCTATTCAAATGAATATTGTTGAAAAAAGTGATGAGACATTACGTTGAAAACTTCGAAATATACGTGAAAGTGTTACTTATTCGATTTATTGAGTGATTGCTTTAGAATTTTAACCATACAGGTTTGTGTACTTTTTGTTGAAAATGGATTGGAACAGACTATAATCAGGGCTCGGCCGCGTCTGCCGTGCCGCCCCCAATGTAGTGCGGTCCGGGGCCATGGCCGCCTCTGCACCCCCCACGCTACGCCACAAACGGTGTCCCTAACAATTTTTGTGCTGTAGCGTCTCACACACAGTGTCTCCGCGCAGCTATGTTTCACTTACCAGTTTCAAATATGTTTAAATTTAAAAAAAACTACCACAATCATTAAAGACATGTGTCTCTAGGATGCGTGTCTCTTTTAAGGAGATGTTTTAGCCATTGGGGAGGTCACAACCGTCTTTGACTGGCTGGTTTCGTCACGATATAATTGTTTCACCGTTAGCTATTAAACATTCATTGGGGAACATACTACAAACTAAAGTTTCTCTAATAAGAAACTACCACTCTCCCATTAGGGTATCATAGATAATTGGATAGATAATAACATAACTTTTTTATTAAAAAAAACCGACCTTAAAAAGTTCCATCTATTTACCAAGTTTTATTAAAATCGGTTACCGGAAAGTGCACGAAACCGGATTCAACCAATAGTTTGCCACCCTTCGAGATGGAGTATTTTCTTCCAATTTAAATGGGACCAATACTGAGGTACCCCCTTTCCAAATGAATAATCGAAGTCGGTTCACAAATGCCGGAGTAATCGCGTAATATACATGCAAAGAAACAATCGAATTGAGAACCTCCTCCTTTTTTGAAGTTGGTTAAAAAGAAATTATAGGGGTAAGGAATCACGCAATTTTTTTAATATAAAACGCCTATATTTTATATTCAAACAAATCATTGTTTCGGGCCCTTTACAGGAATAATAGTGAGCTGTGACCATGGGACCTGTTGTAAACGCTCGAAACGTGGGTTTGCTTGGAAAATCAAATATACGCCATTTTGATTCGAAAACATGTTTCATTTCTTATGTGTAACAATCGCGAAAACCTAAGAACTCGATGAATTGATAACAAAGGTTTTTAGTTTAACTATGGGACCCTACAACGTCTTGTGGTTGCCCAGGCTAGTAAGTTAATTGAACCGTCAGGTAAATGACCAATTATTGTTTAGGGGGTTTTTATGGCAGTCTCATTTTTGTGGAAACTTAAGGTAAGCGACAATTAAGATTGTGGTAGATGAGGATTAAACTACTAATTTTTATGTTTAATTATTTTATAACGTTATAATGTTATACTACGTTGAGACCTATGCTGGTTGGACCCGTGGCCTACGGTACAATGCGACCAAGAGCGAGTTGCTTGTATTCAAGGCGGATAGCAAATGCTTTAATTATGTCCCGGAAGTTAAGTTACTAACTCACTAAATTTAAATACCTTGGGTATTGAGTCATTGAGTCTTTGGAAGATAACACTGACATTAAGAGAGAGCATAGGGAGTTGGCAGTGAGGGGCATCATGTTGGCCTGTAGGTTTGCAAGCGTTAACTATCTGTAGTCCGAAATGACATTTTCCAGAAATAACAATTGGTCGAAATTCATAACCTCGAAAGAAATTTTAAGAGGAAAATGTTTTTTCTTTTAAACCTAACTTAACCTAACCTAATCGAACCTAATCGTGTCTATGCGATAAACATTCAACATACCCTGAAAGAACAACTGTTTTGTTATAACTAAGGTTTTCGGTGTAATGAAAATTCGAACAAACGTTATTTTGGACAAAAAAATTTTCGACTTTGTTATGGGTTGCCGTTTGCAAGGTATACTAACGACGTAAAGTCATCGCTTAAAGCTTACTGCCAGACCATTTACACCTGCAGCCTATGGGTCAACTACACACGGAAAGCTCTCAGCTGTCTAAGAGTCGTGTACAATAATATATTCAGGATGCTGTAGCGACAGACGCTCATGTAGATGGATTTGCCGTCATCATGAGACAGAGAGCGGCAGCCTTGATACACAGAGTGCGTAGCAGCGGTAACGGCATCGTGAGTATTATTGCTGGCAGGCTCCAGGGTTCATTTCTTGAACACTGAACCAAACGTCATGTATATATGAAACCCAGTACATATTTTTCTCTGTTGTACTAACCAATATGGATGAATAATCCGAAATAAAGTATTTGAATTTGAATCTGAATTGTACAAGCGCAGTCAGCTATTTTGCACGATTTAAGCATCACTGGGCTAGCTTAGTAGAAAATTAATTTACTTCCATTCTTTAGTAAACATTTTTGCAAAAATTATTACTGTATCAATGTATTTCATTACATGTTTCGTTTGAAAAAGGAATTTTTAATTCGCAATTGATTCTGATATCGACTCCTGTATGTAGCTAAAAAGTTTCAGCATAAGTTTTTGCTCACAATTGTCAATAGGAACTCAAATATATTGTGGTCAACTTGTTAAGCAGTTTACTGACCCCAATTCTTATCACGCTACATCGCGGCCATACTAAACATGTGTCCTATGTGGACTATAGTCAGAATATTTCTGCGTCAAGAACGCATTGTAGAGTGTGCTGACAAGTGGAGTTCAACCCTGACAGTAATATAGGGTGTTAGTAAAAGCAATAAACATCTCTTTAAGTTGATAAATGAGTGAACATTGAAGCTATCAGCGCAAAAGTAGTGCAATCCACATTTTTTTCTACATTATTATTTTAATGATACTAAAGTACATAATAATAATTATTATTATGTTTGGATGCTGTTTTCATGGATAAAAAATAATTATGTATAATTACTATATTTATTATTATTATATTATGGTCATATATTATTATTATTATCATATATAAAATGAATTTGGCTAATTTTAATCTTCTATATGCATTTCATGGGGTTACACCATTTTAGCGCTGATAGCCTCACTTTAGACAATGGCAAAGGGAACGGTCACAAAAATTGAGTGAGTCTAAATTTAACTCCGTTACATCCAAGAAAGTTGATTTCTTTCTAATTTTAACTGAGGATCCCTTAGAAATTGCGTAAACAATTTAAATTCATTGTAATATATTGGCAATAGGTTACTGGAGTACTATTTAGAGGAGTTGGGCCATTAATTACCAAACAGTGGTGGAAGTACAATTCAGAAGTGAACGTCCTTTTTGACCTTTTTTAGATCGTACAAAAAGTTAATTAAATTGTGGTAAGGACGAAATAACACGTATGTGGTGTTAGTCGATTGGTTCAAAATAGTACCCCCGGCCTACGTAATGTACCCTTGACGAGCGTTTAGTTACGGCTTTGAAAGTTATATTGAATTGTATTAAAAAATTCTATTGCGTTCGCAACAACATCAAATGTTTGCACCCATTCCAACAAAATCGGATGTAATTTAATTAAGTTAAGAGCCCGCATAATCTAAACATTTTCCAACTTGCATTTCTGTTTCGCTATCATAAAGCACCAACGACACGAGCAAATTAAACTTAACATTCCCAATAATTTTTAAAACAACCGCTTTAAGTTCAAATTACTTCGACTCGAGTCGCTTGAACTTTGTTTCACAAATTAGGTCATGGATTAATTGGAAGGAATACGAGGACAGCTCTGTCGATATTTCACGGGACAGTATAATTTATATAAGTCAGCGAAGTGAAGTGTCAGTGGCATTCCAAACGTCTCACTGGGTGTTTGGTCTTGACATATGATTAAATGCAATGGGAAATAGAACTATTTCGTTCACAGAAGATACAGTACCATCACAACATATTCACTCATAAACTGGCCCCAGTATCTTCATGATAGGTAAGTAAATTGTAACGGAAACCGTCAACACAAGGTCGCTGCAGTACACACTAGTAGCAGTAGAGCTCCATGTGAAAGAATTCGTCCAGGGAAGTATTACCACCTTACCTATTTCTGCCGCCAAGCAGTAATGTGAGCATTACTGTATTCCGGTTTTGAATGGTAAGGGTGCTGGTGAAATTACAGGCACATGGGACTTGTCAACTTATGCCTCAGGGTGACAGGCGCAGTGGTAGTGCCCCTAAGATCTTTGCGATTTAAAGCTCTGAGTGGCACTGCAATTGTTATGGATAGGCATGTCGCTTACCACCACACGCACGGCATGTTCATCCCGTCAGTTGGTTTATAAAACATACTGTTTAAGAGTTCCTGTCTCGATAACAATATATTTTCATTGGAATCGGTAGGCGATAACCAATAATGTGTCAGCTAAAATAAGCATTATTTTGGGAAAATGGCACCTAGTAAAACACAACAATTTAACAATTCTGGAGCTGACAATGGTAAAAGTTTTCATTTTGCAAGTACATTTTAGATTAAGCTATCAAAAACAACGAAAAAATGTAGGTGTCATTTTCGCAACACTCTGATCATATTGGTCGACACGTTATTGCTTCTCTGCATCCAATTACATCTATGTGCCGAGTTTTATTAAAATCGGTTAGCGAAAAATGGATAAAATTCATTAAACCGGATTCATCTCTCTAATTTGCCACTCTTAGAGGTAAAGTATTTTCTTTAAATTTGAATGGCACCATTATTGAAATACCCTCCTTGCAAAAAAAGAAGAATTATCGAAATCGGTTCACAAATTTAATAAATGTCTGAGTAATCGTGTAACATACACACAAAAAAAATACTACAGTCGAATTGCGAATTACCTCTTTTTGGAGTCATTTAAAACCTATACTTATGTGGCGTATCTTTCAGATGCGTCGTCATCAATCCTACTATGGGTAGGTTGTATTCCCACGAGAATCACCCGCGTGCGAAATCAATGATGCGTTGTAAACTTCGCTGAATATCTCAAACTACGTCACTGAATATTTTAAACTACGTTTACCAGTTACCACATGATCTTTTTGGGATTTTGTATTTGAGGATGAGGATAGGTATAATTAACCTTCATATCGTGTTCAAGGACAATCGCTTCAAGAATTAACTACCCGGAAGACCAGAACTAATTTAGAAAATGTGATTAATAAATAAATATTACGCAGACAAGATCAAATATATCGCTCTGATTTCAAAGGAAAGAAACTAAAGCACTTGTGTTGTGAAAATCGGAAACAACAACGGTCCCACGAACACCCACATTCGAGACAATTTTTTACGCCCTATATCGCGGGTGCCAAAAAATTCACATAGACAACCACCTTTTTATTACATCCAAACTCATAAGAGAAATAAACGTAGGTCATACAAATATTTCTCCCGGCCGGGGAAACGCCATGAAAACCGGGGTCAAAAAGCTCGTATTCCAAATTAGTCCTACTGGTAATCGAATCCAAGACCTTCTCATCCAGCGGCCACAACCACACCGTTGGTCCACCAAGAACTACCCAAAATAATAGAACGATCTGCCATCGATCATAAGCTCATCGAAGTACTAGAGTATTATAAATCACCAAGAAGTTTTCGAATGGTGTTCTTGTATAATACCTCTAGTAGGTATAGATCATCGAGTATATAACCAGAAATAGAGATGAAATAAGGACCATCCATTCATAAATATCAACTCTAGTTTGCGCTGAAATCACAAATTAGAAAGCTGTAATAGTACAGCGCCAACAACTGACCTGCGTGTACGTCTCCATATATTCTAAAAATATACTGTATTTATTAATTTAAAAAAAAAGTTAAAGATAATGTCTTTAACACCGGGGTGCTGTTCCATTCGATAGTGTGGAAAAAAACAGCAAAACATCTAATTACAAAACAAACGGAATAACATTTCATCGGTAATTAAATATTAAACATATATTTTTTTAATTTTTGTCCATTATAGCAAAGCCCAAGTTAAACTGGTCGATTTGAAGTGAAACAATTGACGGCTGGCTTATCGGAGCACAGTTATCCCCGTAATAATTTGGCAGAATAGTTTTCAAACAAATTCAATGGTATTTCGTCTCTATTTCTGGTTATATACTCGGCGGTATAGATCTAAAGAGGTGGGTTACTTTCTTACTGACCAATTACATTTGAATGATAACTATTGCGCATTTTCTGAGATTTTCTTTTCTTTTTTTAATTTGCACGCTTCTAAGTATAAGCGCCCTTTCTTAATTAAAAGCATCTAAGAGCTGAGAATGAAAGTAATCCTCAACAATTCGGCAAATTAAGGATTGACATCAAAGCCGTTTAAGTCTTTCACATAACGCCTTTCGCGTTTTTATGTTATTGACATGGGGGTACAGTCAGACCGTTCTGATAACAGCCGCATATACATATTTGCTGATATTTACTAAGGATTTAACCCGAATGACTACAAGGTTTTGCAAGTCTTGAATTTGTGCTTGTGTTTGCGCTGGCTTTCTCTAATCGACGACCTGGAACACAGTTGTGCTACTAAAAAAGCAGAACTGCGCTGATTAAGCTGTTTTACTTAGTTACACGAAATATATCGGCAATAGACTCAGTCGGGAGGCGTTCGGTAAAATTATCACAAATTTTCATGTGTAAGAAGGTGCCCCTTTCTCTCAAACGAAGGGCGTACGACCAATGTGTTCAGCCGGTAATGGTCTGTGGTACGTTGGACCCTCACACAGCAATGCATCCAAAAGCTCAAAAAAAGATGAAAATCGCCTCTCTGAGTGACAGAATAAAAAACATAAAAAATTCGGACTCGCACTAAGTTATCTGACATGGAGCGTTGTTGTTACTTTGGTTCTGCACCACGGAGGAAAAAAAAAACAATGGAAGTGTCTTAATCCTCGATTACTATGAGAACCGATGTCGCCAAAACTAACACATTCTTAATTTGAAACACTAAAAAAACTTGATATTAATTGGTCGTATCAAATTTAAAAAAAAAAACACATTCTGGATTGTTAATATATTTAAACTTTACCCAGTTGACATATCGTTGAAAGTACAATTCCATCAATATCTATTCTTGCAAGTTACGACGACGTTCTGATATTATATTGGAATTTCAATCAGTACTGCTGCTATCTAGCGGTAAATTGCTGAACGACGACGAATTGGAGTTATTAATGTATTAATGCAAAAAAGAAGGGACCATATTGCAGGGGTATAAGCTTTACTTTCGTTTCTTGTGTCAAAAAAAATATTTCGATAAACAGAAAATTGAAAATTTGTTAAGACTTTCCGATGATATAAAATAACACTAATCTTTTTGGTGAAGCTATCATTTTTGCACTCTAAAAAGAGCACAATAAGGCATTTTTCTAGTATTTTAGAGAATTTGCACGTAATGACACAACCATACCATACAATAAGACTGAGCTCAGATAGGTCTTTCGAGACCTTTAGTTGGCACGCGTCAGATGCTAACCAGTTCTACTGTATTTATTGTTCTGTGATCTGCACAGACAGAAACCTACCATAACTGTTCAAGAAGTACATATAATGCAACTTGCAACTTGAAGACTCCAATGACTTTCAGCAATTGGTTTCAAAGCTATCGTAACATTTAAAATCTCCAACAGTTGAATTGATGAATTCCATTCTGAGTGCCAGTAAACAAACAACGATCAATGGCAGGGAATTTTAATCGGAGTTGGAAACAGGACACGACACATGTATTTCAGAAATATTTTGTAACCAACAAATACTGGGTTTTACTTATTAGGGACGCTCGTTTTCCTTCTACGGTTTTCATACTAAGGTGTGTTGTGTAATGGCAGAATTGAGTTTTCCTCGTACTGCCCGAGGGGGTAGCAGGAAGGAATAAAAGGAAGTAAGAATTTCCCTCTAGTTTTGACACTTTTCTTGTTTACACTGAAAAAAACATTACATTATAGAAAAAATAGACAAAGTAGTCAAAGTTTTTTTTATGCTATAAAGTGACGAGATGAACAAGTTGTGCCCTTGATGGTAAGCGACGAGCTTGTCCATAGTAGTTCCAATTCTCTCAAAGTTTTAAATAATAAAGATCTGAGGAACACTGCCACTGCGCCCGTCATCCTGAGACATAAGTTGACACGTCTTATATGTCTGTAATTTCACCAGCACTCTTACCATTCAAAACTGAAACGCAATAATGCTCAAATTACTGCTTGCCGATAGAAATAGGTAAAAATGAGTACTTCCCTGAACGACCTCTTTCGGAGCTCTACTGCTACTAAGGCGCCTTCTAGACAAGCATTTACTTTGAAATACTTGTATAGAAGGTGCCTTTTCTCTATCTCTTTAAAAAGACCCATCTTGAATTTATCGAGGAACAATACCGCAGGCAGAGAATTCCACTTCATAACTGTCCGCATTAATAAGATTTTGATTATGATGGGCAAGAACATCTTCTTGACAAGGCGGCGTAGTAACACGCCTCTACAATCGAAAGTCCATTTGTATTGCGAAATAGTATTTGTACTTATAAGCGTAAACTTCTTACGGATAAAATAATATTGTCAGTCATAAGTAAAAGAGGCTTTCTGAAGGCAGACGACGACTACGAGACGGCAGTAAAATTTCGACGTGTACTTTGACGACATAATCAAAACAAATGACGGTATAATGTTTAGAGTAGATTGGCACAATAAACTTGATCGCTCTTGAATTAATTTCGGAAATATTTTGACACAAGCTAGGTTGTCAGGATCCTAGCGATACAGAACTTTTACCAAGAAAAAGTTTTTTATTATTATTTTAATAAGAAAAGAGAAAGTTTTTCGTGTATTATTAGCAAGGTTCCAAGAAAAAAGAAAGTTTCTAAGAAGAAACATTTCTAAGAACCAGTTTTTGTCGCTTACCACCAGTTATGCGCCTGGTGGTAAGCGACAAGCCTGTCCATAGCAGTTTCAGTGCCACTCCGAGCTTTAAATCGGAAAGACCATGTTGACATGTCCAATTTCAGCACCGTTACCCTTCATAACCGGAACGCAATAATATTCACATTATTGCTTGGCGGCAGAAATAGGCAAGGTGGCAGTATTATCCTGAACGAATTGTTTCACAAGAGAGCTCTACTGCTATTAAAAGTATCTTTTCGGAGTTTGTAAAATATAAAATGTAACTACATGGAGTCGAATCCGGGTTTTAATCCGGAATTGCGTAACATACACAAAGATCAGTCTAATTGAGAACCTCCCTTTTTGAAGTCTGTTAAAGAAAAGAAATTGCTTACCAATTATCTCAATAAATGTAGGAAAATGAAGCACGAAGTAATATTTGCGCTAGGATACACCCGCCAATTAGTGGCTACTTAATTGTTAGCATAATAAGCGCGAAATTATGTAATTATGATCGGCTATTAAGCAGATAGCGCACGTTGCAAAACACGGAATTAAGAAGCAATAGATTGTTTAAATTATCAACACAGTTATGAACTACTCTTTCTTTTTTTTATAATGTTAAGTGACGGGACGAACAAGTAGTGCGCCTGATGGTAGGTAGTTACTACACGCCTGTTCATAACACTTGCAGAGCTTTAAATCGCAAAGATCTGAGGGGCACTGCCACTGCGCCCGTCACCCCGAGACGTAAGTTGATAAGTCTCATGTGCCTGTAATTTCACCAGCTCTCTCAAGACCGGAACACAGTAATGCTGACATTACTGCTTGGCGGCAGAAATAGGTAAAGCAGCAGTACTTCCCTGGAAAAACTCTTTCACCAGAAACTCTACTGCTACTGAGTGCGATTTAAAGCTCTGAGTGTGTCGCTTACCACCAGGCGCACAAACTGTTCGTGTCGTCGCTAGGTATCATAAAGAAAATATGTTCCTGTTTTGTATTAATCGAAGGCTGTCCTGCCCGTCCTGTCTCGCAATATATCTGTAGTTTTTTTATCTACGTAACACTCACGCCGATAAGTACACGAGTATATAAGCGTATAGAATTCATTACTTAGTAGCGAAAATAGGATCAATCCTCTATTGTATGGAGCGCGCATACTTTACTATGTATATCAAGTCATTTTCGCTTTAGGCCACAGTTAGAAACAAGGGCCCAATACTGTTTGGTGAATTAAAATAGTTTTTGACGACACTGACCGGAATGACGTTAAATATTTGAGAACGGTATAATGCTTTGCTGTTAACGGATGTTAAAATGGCAAGGTTTACAATACGTGTTGATTATATCATAGTATATAGTATCATAAGTAACTAAATTTATATTTAATGAACACTGTAATTTATATTTTGAAATTAATAGTAGATTTAATCAATGTTAATCCTATTATGGAACGCAGAACTGAAATTAATTTGAATTTAATTCTTTTTTATGAGACACAAGTGACAGGACGAACAAGTCCCACCTGTCCACACGCCTGTCCATAACAGTTGCAGTGCCACTCAGAGCTTTACTGCCACTGCACCCGTCATCCTGGGACATAAAGTCGACAAGTCCCATATGCCTGTATAGTTTCATCATCACCCATACCCTTCAAAACCCGAACGCATCACTTTACTATTTGGCGGCAGAAATACATATGTATGGTGACAGTACTTCCCTGGATTCTTTCACAAGAAGCTCTACTGCTCCTGCTACATTTTGAACAAGGTTTACAACCTCTGGGAACAAAGCGAAGTCTCCTTAGAAGAGACCCCCAGCCTGCAACGGGACGTATGAGTTGATGGTATTGATAACGCGTGACTGTCTCCGTGGCCGAATGGTTATTGGTTACTATGCTGGACTACCACGCAGAGGTCTCGGGTGCGATTCCGGTCCGAGAGAAATATTTGTATGTCTACATTTATTACTTTCGTAAGTTTGAGTGCCATTTGTGGTTATCTATGTGTGTCCATGGCAACATGTTTCCCCAAGAAATTATTCTAGGCATGCAAAAAATTTGACGTCACATGATTACATTAAATTATAAGTATATTTAATTAATATAACATTATAATACGTCAGTAATAGTAGTCAATAGTACTTAAATTAATATAAATAACAATACAAATACTGAAAAAAATCCTTAATATAATAATATATTTATTTATTTTATTATCTTTCAACCATTCGTATAATTTTGTTTTAAATGATTTAATAGGCAAGTCTTTAATGTTATTTGATACTCTATTATAAATTCTAAACACATACACAAGCTTTTGGTCATATTTCTAAAATAATAGTCTGTTAGAATCTCTATAACTTCGAGGATTGTTGTCAATATTTTTGATAAATAAATGTATACAGTAATACCCCGCTGTACGCGAGAGTCGTGTTTCGGACAAAATCGCGTTAAGCGAAATTCGCGTATATCGTGGGCGTTGTTTTTTTTTGTGTGGCCCGCCTGGTGTTATAGTTTTTTGGTCGCCATATGGTTTCTAACTTCACCTAACGACTAGGGATAGAACGACCAGGGATAAAACGGGATATGATCGAATAAAAAGCTAAATATTGTAACGAACGTGCTATTCGAACGAACCCATTTTTTTCTAAAACTTTTATCTTCGTCTCCAGACTCAAGCTCTTACGCTCTTCTTTCTTTCGTAAAAATTATCTTTTACAATTGCCTGGATAACAGACAGTACCAATGTGATTACAAATTAAGGGTCCTACCAAGAAAGAACTAACTGTGACAATGCACTTTTAGTAACTGAGAAGCTACGGATGCAAATTGGCTAAATCAAGGCATCCGTGTAGAACGGGGCAATTTAGCGCGAATTTTGAGAATCGCGCATTGCGGGGTCGTGCAAAGCGGGGTGTTATTATATTGCTTTTTATAAAAATGGTAGCCTCATAAATGTATAAGTCGGGCAGGGGTAACAAACTAAGATTTTTATATATAGGTCTACAGGAGTCAAGAGGTGACTTACTTTCATTGTACGTATTCATTTTTTTAGAGCTACTAACGGTTTATGTAACAACTCTGTATACTACTTCCCCAGATAAGTAGCCCATGACGTAAGATTAAGCTAACATATGCGTGATAAGCAGAAAGCACGGTGGACATATTAGTCATATTACGCACACATTTCAAGGTAGAGGCAAATCTGTTAATTCTTTCACAAACATTTTCAATGCGTGAGTTCCAATTTAATTGTTTATTAATAAATTTTGTTTCGCTTAGCTCGTCATTATTCAATTCTTTATATTAATTTGTTATTATTAGTAAGTTTATAATTAGTTTTTTTATAGTTATTAAAACAAAGGTCGAACACAAAAAAGGTCCTTCGATTCGGCCGGATTTGAACCGACGCTGACGTCAAATTCAAATTCAAAATTCAATTTCAAATTCAAATTCAAATTCCAAATAATCTTTACTTAACATCTTCTAGCAAACCGTGGCAGACGCTACGCCAACAAAGCCACGGAGCGAACCAACGGCTCTTGCGAATTTTTCAAAGTACAAAGATCCGACAACAATGTCGGATCTGCGAAGCGAGTAAACTACTCGTAAAATGGGATTGGGCGGGTCACGTCTGCCGCATATCGGACGAGTCTTGGGCGAAATCCACCACAGAATGGATCCCCAACAACAGACCGCACGGCAGACCGCGTCGATGGAGAGACGAGTTAGACGCGCACCAAAAAGATTAGATCTCAGTGGCGCAAAACAGACAGGTGTGGAAAGACGGGAGAGAGGCCTTTGCCCAGCACTGCGGCCTTTGCCACTGCTGGGCAAAGGTCGCGACAAAGCTCAACCGCTCGTTTCATTCGTAAAATCATTAAACCTCTCTCCTGAAAAGTTGTCATTTTGCAGATGTGGCCTTATTACAGCAAGGGTGCGAATTCCTTTAAGTTTTAAATATTTAAAAAGTTCACAAACCAATTACGTGACACTAATAGTATTAGGACGACAACGCCAATTATAGTCTAACTACCAGTTAACGGGGAGCATGAAATCAGTTAATTACAAAGCGACCAAGCACGTTGCAAAATTCAGTGGTAATGTTTTCTTTAAATGTAATGCTCAATTTAAAGTTTAATTTGCTGGGAACTTCACTTTCCCAATAAACGTGTTGTCTATATTTAAGTACTTAAATGTAATATAGCTCCCGCCTCCGAATGCGGCCAACTTCCCAACAATTTAAACGTGAAATCATGATTCTATTCATGTAAATGTGACATACTAACTTTTGTATGTATGACTTTTTACATTTTATATTATGAGTTCTTCCAGGGAAGTACTGCCATCTTACCTATTTCTACCGCCAAGCAGTAATATAAGCATTAATGCCTTCTGGTTTTAAAGAGTTACAGACACACGGGACTTGTCAACTTATTATAACAAATGTCTTATTATAACTAATGTCTTTTTGTCAAAAGGGGCGACGGGCGCAGTGACAGTGCGCATCAGATCTTTGCGATTTACCTAAGGCGCACTATACGTTTTCGTGATGAATAAGAAAAAATACTAGAAATGGTCGAAAAAATACTAGAAATAAATAAAAGTCACAAGGTGCAAGGTCGGGACTGTACGCGGGATGGCTTATAAGGTCAACGTTGTCACCTTCAAAAATTAATTTGTCTGCCTGGTCGTGTGAGAACTGGCATTATTGTGGTGCAGGATGACATGGCGTTTACGGTTATTTTTACGGAGTTTGTCAATAACATGCGGCAAACAAATGGTCGTGTACCAATCACTATTCACGATACAACGATTCTCCAAAGCAACAGTAGCCACGTGTCCAGTTTTATTTAAAAAAAAGCAATCATCCGCTTAGAGGCACTTTGCACGCGCGACTCTTTCGTTAGTTTCGGCTCATCTCGAAAGACCCATATGCTCGATTGCTGCCTTGTTTAGGGATTGTAAATATAAATCCATGTTTCATCACCTGTTACTATATCCCACACCAAATTTGCCGCCCCTTCGTTAAATCTGGTAAGCATGGCATTGCACCAAGTGACGCGATCCGTTTTTTGAGCCTCAGTCAAATTGTGTGGGATCCACCGAGAACACAGAAATTCGTCACTGAGATTCACACGACCGCGTTTGATTTCTGCAAACCAGCTATAAATAGTCGTCTTGCATGGTGCTTCATCGCCAAAAGCAGTTTGAAGCCAAGCGAAGCTCCGCTGAGCTGTTAAATTACACTTAAAGTCGTAGAAAATCACACTACGAAAATTTTCACGAGTTAAGTCCATGGTGAGGTACAGTCATATGTAACAAACTGTATTCTACAGCCGAAGAGTTCCATTTTCAAATGTTGTAATTACAATTAAAGTATTCAGAGACTTATTATTATTCTAGGCATCTGTTTTAGATTCCGCCTCTCTCATCTATAATTTTATTACAATAATACTATTGTAATAAAAATATAGATGGGAGCCGGAATACAGTGTTGATTATACAGTGTATATACCACAGACCACATAGTAGATGTCTACACTGTATATGATATGAAATAAAAAAGCAGCATGTTTTGATGTAATGTTCTCTCTTTCATTACATTACGGCCAGTATCAGTTTATGACGAATGGATTTGGACATTTCACACGTAGGTGAAGGAGTACCACTCCGTGACATCGTACCCCAATCACTGTTATCAATTGTCCTATTGTGTGCTACATACAGACGTTCGCTCGCGTGCTTATTCTGATTACCGATTCTTGTGACGTCATACGGAGTATCTACCTACTAAAGTTAACGTCATAATGATTATCAGACAAAGAAGACATAAGGCGGGTTTTTACAGACCGTTAATTTATAAGTGAAATAAGAATATCAAGAGACATAGATAGGCCTGATGACATGTACATATATCGTTGCCTTTATACAATACCGCAGTATTGCAGAATACTATGATTTTGAACTAAGCATACAGCGACGAAACTTTATCGTGAAGTAAAGCACCCATGTCCTTACGTCAAAAAATGGCAACATGACGACGATGTGCCCTAACGCGCTTGGTCGATTTCATCGCTATTTTATCGTTGACAGCGGCCCGTCGCCATTAGCCTTGTGCCTGATCGGTCTTTATAGGGAGCGATCCTATCTAGTTCAATCGGTCAACTGAACTAGGTCGGTCTTCTAGGTCATTTAGTTCATCTAGTTCGCTTAGTTCTTCTAGTTCATATTGTTCTTGCTCGGACATTGGTCCGAGGAAGAACAAAAAGGACAATTTCGAAAAGGAAAATTTGTTGTCAATACAACGAACGCTCCAAACTAGTTATTTTATTCACACGAACTATTATGGACTTCTAGTATTATGAGGTCTACAGTACACTGTGCTAAATATTTAAAAATACAATTTGTATGGAGTCGGTTTGATTGTCCTTCATATTTTACAGGTTTAAGACTGTCATTCTAACTAAATATCCTTTTTTTTTTACAAAAAAATTACTTAAAATGGTGTGTTAAAAAATCAATATTTATAACAATTTGATATACACGTAGGTTGATATTATACATGCTGATATAATACATACCTAGCAAAAATATGAACACTTTTTTACAACCTTACATATACATGTGTATACATAATGTACGGATTAGAGACTTAAAATGAGCTGGCAACGTTTAGTACTAAAAGCTGTGAAAGATCGCTAATTGCCCCGCTCGCACCGTTCCTACTGAATAAAAGACAGGTGAACTATTTACACAGACAGTTCCTAGTTCGTACTGAACTAAAAAGACCGATTAACTATGAAGACCACGTAAGACGAACTAGTTCACGTCGGTCAGTCTCGGGAATACATTCCTAATACTTCGTAGTTCACGATCAATACAAGCCTAGCCGCCAGTGCGTCACAGCATTCAACATAAGCACTGCTTTTCTTTGCGGAATAGCGCTACAACACGAAATAATAAGTCGGACTAATTAGATTTTTTTTTCGAAAACATCGGCTCATTACCAAATATTTCATCCGATCGGTAGAAATTTTTCGTGAAACAGGTAATATTTGAGTTAAGGACGATCGTCTAAAATTAAACTGGCTTCAAATATTTGTTTCATGTTAAAACGATATTGATAATATTTATGCTTTTGTTTTTAAGTACAAAACATGTCAGAGAAAAATAATATTACGTTTGTAGTTGTTGACAAGGCCTTTATGATTAAAATAACTTTATGTGTCAGTAGATTATTAAGACATAAATTAAGCCATGCTTCTACATAATAAGAAGGCAAATTCTATTAAGACGAAGTTATTGACTTTTTTAATGTTTTTTATATACATCTCAGTTTATTTTTGAGTTGCTCTTTATACGCATGTGATTTTTTAAAACCAACGTTGTGATATTTCAAATAAAAAAAGAAATAAGTTACGTTCATTTATTAAAAATATTCCAAAAATAAATTTGTTTAAATTTCAAATCGGTCTCCTGAAAAAAAACTTATTTTTGTGATACAGCGTTCTTGTTTAAAGGCAGCGATGTGTAAAGTAGACATAAGTTGATGATAAAATGTGAAAAGAACATTGAAATTAGTCGACAAATAAAATGTTTATACGGAATCCGAAATCGGGAAGTTACCAAGGAAAGGCAATATTTCTTTGTGATTTCACAACCACACAATAGTGCCGCCAAAACCACTAATGATAGTTTAGCTAATAAAAAGGCATGGAACATTACCACTGACTGTAACCATTAATATCTCCGTTTTTAGTGGAGATATCAAAACACGAAAGTCAGGTTCATTTTCAATACGTCAATGTGAATACATCCACACAAACGCAAGTTATTTTACATATTTTCAACATAAATACATACAATTTGAAATTTGGTTACATATTATAGATAGATAGATAATACGTTTATTCTGCACAAATATAAACAGAAACAAAACATTTACAATCATTTCACAGAGTATAACATAAAAGCACATAGAACATTCATTATTAATTATATACACATTTATACAAAACACATATTGCGAGAAAAACAAATACTGTGAGAAAAACAAACAAATACCATAACAACTGATAAAATTTGAATGTACTTATGACTACAGTTTGTGCTGAAATGGCCCTGACTCAGCATAAATACTGTAGACCGAGAGAAGTCAAACAGTGCTGGTTTTCTGCCAGTACCATATGGTGAGCGATCGCAGCCCAGTAAGCCATGCCATCAAAGTGCATCACACGCAAATATATATACCTAACTCTAAATACTATACATATATATATCAAGCAAAAGTGTAAGATGTAAAGCAAACAAGGTAAATAGTGTAAGTAATGAAGGTAAGCAATATAAATAATAATGTAAATTTACAAACATAATATTAAATTATAACAATAGCCACCAAATATGAGTATGTATAGGTACGGAAATCTAGGTTTACAGGTATCAAACGCATTGATTAGGGAAATATCTATGTAGCGAGACACATCTGCTCTGACGATAGATGTTTTTTGTATTCACGCTTAAATCGTTTTTTATTATTGGTGTCACGCAATGGAGGAGGAATATCATTCCAACACTTACTGGCGCGATACCTGAAACCGCCGCAAAAAGCAGTCGTTCTGTGTTTTGGGATGTTAATAACATTTTTAGAAACTAATCGGAACTTATCCCCCCTTACACGTTGTGACCAATTAATCTTGTGGTATAGATAATCAGGTTTCCGGGTTTTAATCATATCGAACATTAGGCAGGCCAAATATAGCTTTTGACGGGCCTCCATTTTCAGAATGCCGAATTTGTTTAGATAAGGCGTGATATGTGTGCGAGGAGGAATTCGAAAACAATAGCGAGCACAAGAATTTTGCACTCGCTGGATCAGTTTTTTCGAGCTTTTTTTGAGACAGCCACTATACACCGTGATGCAATGGTTCAGCCTAGATAATACCAGTGCCTCACAAAGCAGAACTCTCAGAGCCTGGCTGATATAAGATCTAAAATTGTACAGTACTTTGAGGCGACAGAAACAAGAGCGTGAGACGTCCAGTACATGGTTTTCAAAGCGCAGCTCACTATCCATTTGTAACCCAAGATTTCTAGCTGAGCTAACTCTTTCTATAGCCACACATCCTATAACAATCTGTGGGTCAGCACCAATAATCTTTTGCACCTGACTACGGGAGCCATGTATCAAATATTTTGATTTAGTAGCATTTAAAACGAGGCCGTTAGAAGAACACCAAGCAGAAATACAACTCAGATCATCATTTAACCCATCAACCATAGCGTTCAAGTCATCAGCATTGCCTGAAATGTAAATTTGTAGATCGTCAGCATATAAGTGAAACCGACAATTTAAAATACATTTAGCCAAATCACTGCTGTACAAAATGAAAAGTAAAGGTCCAAAAATGGAGCCTTGCGGAACGCCTTTCCAGATTGTCTTAAGGCCCGATTCGATGTTGGTACCATCAGAGTTTTGTATGACTACCTTTTGATAACGTCCATTTAGGTAACTACTAAACCAAGATACTGAATTGTGGTCAAAACCATAGTAAGACATCTTTGCAAGTAGCATTTGAATGTTAATAGAATCGAACGCACGCGAGAAGTCCAACAAACATAAAATCGAACCCCTACCAATGTCTTGAGAAGCGAGGATGTTGTCAACGACATCAAGAAGAGCTGTTGTAGTGCTCCGTTGCTTGCGAAATCCACATCGAAGTGACGGAAGGATTTCATTTCACTCTTCACAATAGCGCATAAGTTGGCCATGGACTACCTTCTCTAAGATTTTCGATAAATAGGGTAAAATACTGTCTTAGGTCTTAGGTCTTTAACACTAGCGGTATTATTATTTTTAGGAATCAGACGAATAATGGCAATTTTCCAAAGAGAAGGGTATGTAGAAGATTCGATAGATTTATTTATGACAGCTGTTATAACACTTAAGGTTCTTGGTAGTGTCATTACTAACATATCCATGTTTATTTCATCCACTCCAGTGGATTATAACTATCTTGTAACATAAAATGTTGATATAAACGCACGTACGCACATACCCATGTACGCACGCACAAACACAAACACACACTAAACACACACACACACATTTTATCGTATTGTTTTTCTCACAAAATAAAAATATATATATATAAGCTTTATTTCATTAAACGATAACGCCAGAGGACTGTCTGAGACGATGAGTAGCGTCTCTTTAACCACGGTTCTAGCAGAATACCAGCGTCGTGGGAAACTGCCGCATTTATGCCGAGCCAGCGCCTTTTCACTGCCATGACTTCCAAAACTATTTACTTACATTCCTTTTGTTATAAAAATGTGTAATTTTTAAGATGTTCAACATAATAATAATAATTATGGTGTTAGTTTTAGTGGGTCCTATGTAAATAAGCTGTCATGGAAGTGAATAAAGACTTTATCTATCTATCTACTTGATTGAAGCAGTAAACAATTTGGTATCAAATATTCTGTAATACGATTTGGTATAAAATATTATAGTCGTTAGGTTAGATTGAACCCTTTTATATCTCAATTTGAGCGATAGTCCGTACTGGTCATAAATTATAAGAATGTTTTCAGGTATATTCAGGTAAGCAATATGATACTAGGTAAAATTACTAAAACAAAACGCTTCCAAAATTACGAGCTATGCTGAATACGGAAAGGGACACCGTGCAACACCAACGGCTATTAATAACGCCACCACGAATTGCGGATCATGGCTTAATGCCGGAAGGAGGCTCGGAAAGATAATAAAAATTGTGGACAATGTGGTCACTAGATTTTCTTGTTATTATTTCCTTTATAGCGGTTACTAGATTTGTGCCAGTGCCAGTTTTATAACAAGAATAGAAAAATTATGACGATCATCGCCAGTGTCAGCCCTTTCTGCAGCACTCACAAGCTTGCTGCAGCACTCACAACTTGCTTTTAATTAATTAGCAGCTGTAAATTGTTTATTACATTTATTTATTTGATTTCCTTCTTTTTATTATTTTGTTTGTTGTGTTTTGTATTTTTTATCTTCTTTTTTTTTGTTACTTATTATTTTTTTTTTTTTTTTTTTTTTTTTTATTGCGACTCGACAAAATGACTGCACCGCGCCTGATGGAAAGTGCGAATACAGTCCAGAGATGAGAGTAACGGAGAGTATCTTCACTCCGTCACTATCATTTTGCCGGTCTGGCCAAATGCACTGGATGTACACCAACTGATCCCTGAACGCGATTCGCAAAAGCGTTTCACTGTGGAGGGTTTTCCGCCGTGTGTACTGTGGTCGCTATCCAGTCGGCACAGAGCCTACCACAATGCTAAGCAGATGGACACTTGTGACGCCCTCGGTCGCCTCTTACGACCCCCACGGGCATGTATGGGGAGGCGACAATGTATTCTTAAGCCGTCGCCCCACGGCTATTTTCTATTGTTCTGTGTGCTTGTGGAAAGTCAATAGACGTATTCTATTAGTGAATCGTTATTTTCGAACGTAACGTCATGCCTTAGACGATGGAATGGATCACATACTCAGAAAAAAATCCTTCGATCCGGCCGGATCCGAACCGACGTCTTCTAGCATGTCATGCCAGACGCTATATCAACTAAGCGACGGAACGAACCAGCGGGCCTCACGGACTCTCTATGTGCTTGTATCGTATCTTTGTATTTGGTTTTTCAACGCTAGTGGAGTAATTTCATATAAAAATAATTGAATATCAATTATATAAAAATTTAAAGTCACAAACTATTTTTTTTTATCAGTGTAGTTGATGCGGCTTTGGCGTAGCATGGATAGGGATATTGGGAAGGTACAGGAAAAAGACTCAGACATAAACTATAGCCTGATGAAGTGGAGATAAATATGGCGTTACCATGGCTTATTGGACATTTATTCAAACTGCCTCCGTGGCCGAACGGTTACCATGCCGGATTGCCACGCAGAGGTCCCAGGTTCGATTTCCGGGCCGAGAGAAATATTTGTATGACCTGCGTTTATTTCTCTCGTGAGTTTGGGTGTAATTTGTGGTTGTCTAGGTGTGTCCATGGCACCCGTGACACGGGGTTTCCCTAGGGCGGGGCCATGTCGAGCGAGTGCGTTATTATTATTATTATTATTCTACTTGGTGAACGACTTTTTTCAAATGTAAATACTGATTGATTTCAAATCGACGTGTATGCGTGATTGCTTATTTTCAACCGACTTTAAAAAAAGGAGGACGTTCTCAATTCAACTGTATTTTTTTTGTATGTAATATACATACATCGCGATAACTCCGGTATTTGTGAACCGATTTTCATGATTCTTTTTTGTTGGAAAGTACCTCCGCAGTGGTCCCATTTCATTTTGAAGAAAATCATCCACCTCTAAGGGTGGCTGATCACGCATGAAGACGCATTTTTATAAATAGCGCCTAAATTTTGCTTAAGAAGCAATTATTTTAATGGTTGGTTTTGCTATTCTCCAATTCAAGGCGCTTTTCTCTCTCAATATACTTTGAGTAGCGAGAACCGATTTTTATTATCTCCTGTGTCAAGTCCTGTATAGTGGCGAACTAAGGGATATTTCAGTAAAATTTGGCAAATAGATGTATTTCCACGTACTTTTGAGCTCGGTATTTTTAGTACTCTGTACTGAGATTATGTAATTTATTATTACGAAAATAATAATGTGAAAATAAAATAGTTTGCAAACTTGTAAGTATTGTGAATTAGAATGTTCTTTGGAAAATAAGTAGAAGTATTAATTTTGTAACTATACGTCTGAGCAGAGTGGCTTCCATTAATTTTAGATATAATTTTATCATCTCAGTTAGCCGCAATCATGAGACTTGAAAAGGGACCAAATCGATGCTTTGTTTGAATTATAAAAAAAAACCGCCTTCAAAAGTTGGTGAATTACATCTAATTGCCAAGTTTTATTGAAATCAGTTACCAGAAAGTGCGTGAAATCAGATTCTTTCCCTAGTTTGCCACCCTTAGATGTGGAATATTTCCTTCAAATTTAAATGGGACTAGTACTGAGGTACCCTCTTTTTAATAAAAAAGAATCATCAAAATCGGTTTACAAATTAAAAAACCGGAATTATCGCGTAACATACATGCAAAAAAATACAGTCTAATTGAGAACCTCTTCTTTTTTTTCAAGTCGGTTAAAAAAGAAATATACACGATTTAGATCTCAAATAATATTGTAATTTCCAATTTATAGCAATCGCGGAACCAAACTACTCGTTAAGTTAAATTTATTATGAAATTGTCGACATTTTTCTAGTAAGAGTAATGTCGTTCGATTGCAAAGACGCTGATGGCTATGTTTAAAAATGCTTTTGTTACATTGAATCATCCCGATATCGAATACCGGATATGTAATTTCCAGAGTGTTCAGCAGTGCGTTAACCGTCCCGGACCTTCGGTCGATCATCATTCGTAAGTTAATGGTCGGAATTAAGTTACGTAAATCCCTAATTTATTAGCTGGTATCCCTTAAATGCGTGTTTAGTACATGAAACCAGATAAGATTTACCATGGGAACAAGCTTGGAAATACTAAAAAATGTATATTACCTGTTATATAGTAAATTTGGTTAACGCACTCACAATAACAAACTGACACATGTGGAAAAGTAAAATTTTCTGGGAAGATTTCATAAAAAAAAAATCGTACGAAAACTGACATACTATTATGTAAATAAAACTATTCGTCGGTTAAATTAAAA
Source organism: Hyposmocoma kahamanoa (assembly GCF_003589595.1). Classification (NCBI taxonomy): domain Eukaryota; kingdom Metazoa; phylum Arthropoda; class Insecta; order Lepidoptera; family Cosmopterigidae; genus Hyposmocoma; species Hyposmocoma kahamanoa. Next base: position 5,049,375 of record NW_020653731.1, read on the forward strand.
GGTAAGCCTCGTACCTCCATTAACGTGATTTTTTGAGTAGGCAATCTGGCATTCTGCCCGTTTGACATTTTGCGTTCTTGGCATAAAGCGTCAAAACGACAAAAAGCAAAATTACTAGAAATAATTATATGACAATCTATCATTATATAAATTATATTTTAAGCTTTAATTGCCTGATATTGCGCTTAAAGGGACAGACATAAATTTGTATTACAAAATTTCAATTTTCGCTTAGCCCATCTTCGACCTGGATTGACGAGGTTGAATGGTCTGCATTAACGAGGATGGGTGAGGTGAGAATTGAAATATTTGTTGATCTAATATTGAACCATATTGCTGCCCATATAGAGTATTATACTCTGCATATTATGTATCATACATTTTACAGATTAAGTCAAAGCTAAAACACTTTATCTGGCTAGACTGCATCCATCAAAATTATGTATGTATCACAATTTCTCATTACATCTCATTCTCTTATATCGGTAAAACAAAAAAAAACCGTAATATAACAATACAGTGTGAATTATTGTGTAACAGAACACTTACCTAATAGAGAGTAGAATAAATAAAAACATAATTATGCTACTAGCGTCTTTATAAATAGCGGGTTTTCATGGTCACACTTATTACAAGTAACCCCAACCATTGTATAATAAGACAAGTAGTCCATCCGCATGTTCGAACGCACGTATGGTTGTCACATTATTACCAAAATAATACAGGTTGTAAATATAATTTGAAGATATTAAGGTAATCATCACCGTATTCTCATGCTATATTGAAATAAATGGAGGTTTGTAACACGCTTTTCGATATTCTTTAGTTTATACGTCACCCTTAAAAACCCTTAAAAACCTTCCTAAAATAAGTAAAAAAAAACCTTTGTCAAATCTAGTACTCATTATATATTTTCATACCAGCATCGCGGATTGATATTTCGATATGGGAGTATGATTATTGAAACTCGAGTTTGTTCAGTCATTTATAAATAAATTAAACCATAAACACAACATTAAACACGCCGACTAGTTGAAGTTATTTTTAATATCTTCAAATGGTCGATAATCTTGCTTGCTGCGCTGCATTAGAAATCGAGATAAACTTCACAAAAAATTTGTAAAGTTCCCGAATAGTCCAATAATTAAAACCACTTATTATAGATACAGAAATTTCTGTAACAATTTATTAAAAAAATTGAAACGTAATTATGAAAAGACTCAAATATTAAATGCTGGTCACGACAAAAAACGATTATGGAAGGTCATCAAAAATATCACGAACATGACTAACTCAAAATCGTCTGCCCTGCAACTCATTGCTAATTCTGTCAATGCAGAGCAAACTGTTAACGCAGCAAATTCTTTCTTCGCTAATATAGGGAAACATTTAGCTGAAAAGGCGCTAATCAACGCTCCACTTTCGACGTCGACCATGACCTCGTCTCATGCCACACAATTACACTCACTCGCCTTACTCGAAACGGACGAAATTGAACTTGAAAATATTATTATGACGTTAAGAAATGACTGTGCAACTGGGATTGACAAAATTCCCTGCTCTTTCATTAAACAATATAAGGATTGTTTGATTCCACACCTCACCTACATTTTCAACCTCTGTTTATCAACAGGAATATTTCCCAAAGTTCTGAAATTAGCCCTTGTGAAACCTATTCACAAAAGTGGTGATAAGTGCAATGTTAACAATTATCGCCCAATTGCTATATTGCCATCTCTTTCTAAAATACTTGAAAGAATAATTCACAAAAGGCTTGTACATTACTTAGAAAATAAGAAACTCCTATCGACCTCCCAATTCGGGTTTAGACCAGGACTATCAACAAACGACGCAGTTCACGAACTGACTGATTACATTGTAAGGAATCTAGACTCTAAGAATAAGTGTTTGGCTATTTTTCTAGACCTGGCAAAAGCTTTTGATACCGTAACCATCCCAATTCTCTTAAACAAGTTAGAAGCACTGGGAATTAGAGGAATTCAACACAAACTTTTACAGGACTACCTTTCTGACAGAAAACAGCGAGTGACGATTGACAGAATTACGAGTGATGAATTGCCTATTGAATACGGTGTTCCCCAAGGAAGTATATTAGGGTCGATCCTATTTCTTGTCTATATTAACCAACTATGCACTCTTCCCCTCTCTAGCGGTAAGATCATCTCCTACGCCGATGATACAGTCCTACTTTTCAGTGCCTCAAGTTGGAATGACGTATTCACACAAGCCCAATTCGGTTTTAACTCGGTAACCGAGTGGCTCAGAGTAAATGCACTTACACTTAATACTGACAAAACCAAATATATGACATTCTCATACAACATCCTCTCTCGACCTGTCGAGAATACTTTCTCAATAGTAGCTCATCATTGTCCCAGTCCAAGGACTCAAGTTTGCGGCAGTGGTTGTCCAAACTTGGACAGCACAGTCAATATTAAATATTTAGGTGTCATAATCGATCAACATCTCAATTTCAAACAGCATATTGTAGCGCTTACTGCTAGAGTTCGGAAATTAATATATGTTTTTAAAAATTTAAGACATGCGGCTAGCGGTGAATTACTCAAATCAGTATACTTGGCCCTCTGTCAATCATTGCTACTTTACTGCATTACTTCATGGGGCGGCGCACATAAAACAACTCTGTTAAACCTAGAAAAGGCGCAGAGAGCTATTCTCAAAGTCAGCAACTTCCGTCCTTTTTTCTACCCTACCCACAAACTCCTAGCCGAGTGCGATGTCCTTTCTGTGCGGCAGCTGTTTATCTTGCAAATAATTTTGAAAAAACACTCAATCACTCCATTTGAGTCTAAGTCCTCATCCTGCCAAAGACGACTCAATACCTTCTCTTCTCGTGAACAACTTCGCACATCACACTCTCATAGATTCTTCTGCTTCCTTGGTACATTACTTTACTACAAATTAAATTCAACATTGCATTTTCATGCCTTGAATAAGATGGGATGTAAAAAGACCGTCAAACGCTGGCTTAAAAATAAAAACTATGATGAAACAGAAGGTTTACTAGAAGTTATTTCATAATTATATTGTAACAGCTAATTGTTTTATTCTTAATTAAATATAGCTATTTTGTTTTTAAACACTAATATAATGAATCTGTGCACAAACAAGATGCTTAAGATACAGGTAATAATGTACTTAGTTTAGGCATCGCAACTATACTGGTAGGCTTCTAATAATTAATTGTATAGCTTTATGATTAGTATAATAATTAAGGTTTAATTTTTATTTATTTTTTTACCAATTGCATATTAGCTTCCCTTACATTTGTTTTTGTTTTTTTACTTATATTTAGATTAAGTTATATTGAAATAAATTTATCTTTATCTTTATCTTTAATCGTCAATCGACAAGTGGATAATCTCAGTACAGAGATTATTAAAAATAGACCTTAAAAGTCATTCATCCCCTAGTTTGCCACCCTTAGAGGTGGAATATTTTCTTCAAATTTAAATGGGAACACTACTGAGGTACAATCTTTCCAACAAAAAAAAAGAATCATTAAAATCGGTTCACAAATGAAGTTATCGCGTAAACTACATAGAAAAAAAAAACAGTTGAATTGAGAACCTCCTCCTTTATCGAAGTCGGTTAAAAACCGAGCGAACGCGTCAATTCTATAAACGAATGGCGCGCGTGACGGCCCTCGCTTTGCAACGCGAGCGCCTCGAGAGATGATGCTAATATGTGCGCCCGTTCACGGCGCGCAGCGGGCGTAGACACATACAGGCCGCTCTGCTACGTTTGTACGGAGATAACCTGCTGGTATTTGTATACTATACCTCAACACAGGATAATGTAATTAATGATTTTGTCTTGTTAATAAAATACTTTTATTTTTTACTTTTCAATTGTAAGCTACATTTTATTTTGAGTTCGTTAATCACTTGTTAGCTGATCACTTTATAGCCAATACTCAATAAATATTCAGATTGCTCTTAAGTGCTCGATTGGAATGTATGCAAAAAATGTTTTTTTTTTCCCGATTCCAGAGTCATCACTACTATAAAAGTTGTTTGGCTTCATGTAATGAACATTAATTTTATTAGCTGATTTATTTAGGTCCTTATTTATTAGCCGGCATAAAAAGGATGCCAGTTAATAAATTAGGATCTTATATACAAGGTGTTAGATAGCTGCTTGCGAACTTTTATAGGGGTTGGTTGGTGTCGCAAATAGATTCCGCTTTTACAGACAAGAAATTAGATTAATTACCCTTTTACGGTTGAATAATGTTCATGGATAAGTTTTTTTTTGTTTACACTTTTTTTCTTGGATAAATTATGAATTTATAAAGGGTATACAATACACTAAATATGCATATTATGTAAAGAAAGAATAGATGAAATATTTCATAGGCGTTGCACAAAGTGCCCGATGGACACAAACTGATACGTGGGGCGCATTATAAGTTTCCGGAATGAATAAAAAAAACTATATATGGTCACAAATGAATTTTTTTATTTGTGACCATTTATTGTTTCTCAAAATATTCTCCGTTAGCGTTAATGCACTTTTTCATACGAATGAACCAGTTTTGGCGGTGCTGCGAGTACGGAGTTGAGGAGCGTAGTCGCGCGGGGGAGGGGTAAATATCGGTACAGGGTGTCTACCTCGTTTCTCCGTCCGACATGCGTTTGAAACAGTGTCAAGTATGAAGCATGATTCGCATCACTGCCACTTTTAATTTGGTCGAGTATTACTTATTTGACAAAACATGGATCTACAAGGATAAATTAAATTTCGCTTCTGCAGTGCGTCGGGCATGTTCGCTGGGGTAGGTGTAGCCGATTTCATGCCATCATCAGAACTCGTATAGCCTCGTTTTGGGCTCGCCTGCGAGATAACAAGAACTCAATATTGAGTGCGCTAGTGGAATTTGTAACCGGTTCTATTTTTCGGCACTGAATTACTGTGCACTGCACTGTTAACATCAGATGGTAGTTTATTTTAGGAAATGAAACTATTTTTCCGGATTTCAATCGCGTTTATTTGTTTTTTCAAACAAACCGACGTTTCGGGCTTTTACCCAGGTCCCATGGTCACGGTTGACACGGTCAACAAATATACGCGATTTAAATCCGGAAAAAAATTTCATGTGTAACAATCGCGAAAACCTAAGAAATCGATAGTTTATTTTAGTCTATTTTATTGTATATTTTTGCTTTTTTTAATCCAATGGTAAAATTTGGAATAAAGTTTTATCTGTTAAGTAGATATCGTATTATTATTTATATTTAATGATTCTGTTGTATATGGGTTTTTATGCCTGAAATAAATGTGTATTATTATTATAATTTTGTAAAGAGCACTAGAAAAATGTGCTAAGTATTATTGTCAATTGACATAAAGTTTGTTTTGCTATAGTTACTAAAATACATTTCCATTCTGTTTCACGGCAATGTAAATTAGGCATCAGACATAAGCATTTTGAAATTTACTCATTGCCCTAGCAACAAACTAATAATATATGGACCAGCATAGAAGTAGTAGTGTGAATGAATTAGTCCAGGAAAGTACTGCCACCTTAGGTTCAAAGTTCAGGTTTTGAAGATGCTGGGGAAAATACAGACACATGGAACTTGTCAACGTATGTTCCAGAGTAAAGGGCGCAGTGGCAGTGTCTCTCAGATCTTTGCGATTTAAAGCTCTGCACTACAACTGCCGTGGACAGGCATGTCACTTACGACTAGGCGCATGAATTGTTCGTTCCCTTGGTATCGTAAAAATAAAAAAATATTGAAGTTTTGAAGTAAATTACTATTATTATTATTTGCGAAAATCTTCATCAGAGGCTTTCAGAAACTCCGGATTTACACTACCATTAGCTACTTAACACCTTGTATGAAACCAAAACACGACCATTAATTGACTATACTGATCGGACGGCGACCTTGGAGGCTCAGTGGGTAATCACACTAAGGACAGTCCCGCAATTCCGGGTTGAGTCACTTTAAGAAATGAAAGTTTGAAACGAGGAACAAGTATTTGGATTAAATATATAGTCTGATGCCTGTATAATTTAGTAACGGAACTTTTCTAAATTGATTCTAATCTGTTTCTGGACAGTACAGGTCGGTACAGTACTTTGGAATATTTTTCATTCCTTTCTTATTCGTAATACTGAAGATTCTCTGGTTTATGACAAGGTAAATTAGTGTCATTGTCCGGCACAAAAAAATAAATTTATTTTTTTCAATTCTATAAGATTTTAAATAGTGATGATGATGTTACGAAAGATCCAGAATAATTTACAGGTATTCTTGCCTGTAAACTATATTTCATATTGAAAGTTTGTAACGAAATATAAATCGAGTCTTAGGCTTTCGTAATTCCTATATATTGGAAATGAAATTGTTTTTTTTTTGGATTTAAATCACGTATATTTGTTTTTTTTCTAATAGGCTAATATGTTGGGCCCTTTACATGTCCATAGAGGCAATTGAACGAGAAAAATGTTGTTTTACAAAGCGAAATATAAAGTTACTTATTCACGTAGTTATAGAACTAGAGATTCTATATATTTTTTTAAGGTTCCAATTGGCGGGACGAACAAGTCGTGCGCCTGATAGTAACCTACACGGCTGTCCATAACCGTTGCAGTGCCACTCAGAGCTTTAAATCGCAAAGATCTGAGTGGCACTGCCGCTGCGCCCGTCACCTTGAAACATAATTTGACAAGTACCATATACCTGTAATTTCACCAGCACCCTTACCCTTCAAACCGCAACACAGTAATGTTGACATTACTGCTTGGCGGTAGAAATAGGTGGCAGTACCATCCTGCACGAAAACTTTCACAGCTCTACTGTTCTAACATAAACGTATAACTGTTTACATACGTAGAGGTTATAATTATTAACACAAAACTCGAACGCTCAGAAAAAATTCCTTCGATCCGTCGGATTCATATCGATGTCTTTCAGCAAACCGTGGCAGACGCTGTGCCAACTAAGCCACGGAACGAACCAGCGAACTTCACGAATTTCTCTATGTACTTGTTGTCGGATCTTTGTTTTTGAAACTTCAATAGAAACTTAATGGGTAGAGGTGACAAATTTGATTGGTTAGAAACTGGACGAATAAGGCTATCTCAAAGATAATTCAAATTAGAGCCAAGTTTACTCGCGACAAACCGCGGTGATCGCTCACCAGTCAAAAGATCTAACTGTCTAATCTACTAATCTATTGCGATGGTGATGATCAGAAAATTTAAATTTAAAGTTATGCCACCACCACGCACCACACGTTGATGATATAAATTTCCATTAAAATTACAATGAAAGCCATCAAAACTATGAAATAAAAGATTTTCGCCGTTCGTTACTTTAATTATTAGAACAAATCGAGAATATTCCTAGTCATAGTCGTTTATTGATAAGAACAAAAAGTTACAAGTCACAAAAAAATTACAATAACGAATTATGAAATTGATTTCAAGAAAAAATTAAAACGATAATTAAACCTTAATAATACATAATTCATTAAATAATAATAAAAATAAGCTACACAAAAGCAATAATGAAAAGAAATAAAAATACAAATAAAAATATTATCAATTACATTAGAATTGAAGCATTGGGTGTAACAAGGGCGTGGCACGTAAAAGTGAGATTCGAGAAAATT
>NW_020653731.1:5057142-5094650 GCF_003589595.1 Hyposmocoma kahamanoa
CCCAATGCTTCAATTACGTCAAATTGCTAACAATACATTAATATAATATACAATTTGAAGTAACTGCAAATTGTACAAATCATGAATTTTAAATTAATATTTTATAATGTTGTTATGATAAATTTATAATATTATTATGTGTTCATTTATATGTTATTACTTTTTTTTATGTTCATTAAAACAATTTGATATTTGGCATTCTAATCACATGGGGGGTCCATTTCTGGTAGAACTGGTTTGAGTAATATAAGCAGAGAATGTGGAAAAAATTTTGCCGCTCTGACATTTCTAATTACAAAAAAATATTCATGTTATTTCTTTTCGCTACTCTACCAATCCCCTCGTCGTTTTATAACCATGGTGGCCTTTACCATGCCTTCACTTAAAGGCAAATGCCTTCTTCAACACCAATGGGACAAAAGACGATCTAATTCTCTAATTGATAATCGGACTAATACATTCTGCAATTATTTTTGTTCGTTACTGTACCAATCTCCTTTCTTGAATCGTCCGTAGAATATTAGAAAAGCCAATTGAATCTGTCCATTAGGACGCTTTATTTCCTTATATATTTGTGATAGGAACGTGTTCTATCACACAATAAAGTCAATTGTATTTGGGAGGCACGTGTTACTGTTGAAACGTGATTCTGTATCTAAGATTTAAGCCCATCATCCTCGAAAGTAGATAAGAAAGATGTTGAACGCTTAAACAACCAAGAGGATTCCGTTGTTATTTATTGAGGATTACGTTAAGTTTTTATTTTAGACAGATAGATAAAACGTTAATTATGTTGCATCATACACACAACATTATAATACAGTAAATGGACTAAAAGCGAAAGACAGGAATCAAAATTAAAGAAGATAGAATAAAAACAAACGACAAGAAAGAAAATACACAAAAACAAAATATTCATCAAGTGATCGATGTGACTCAGTCGTGACTCAGTGCAATAATTGCCCAAAAGTAAAGCACTGATTTTCACCCACCACCTTCGAGGGTGGGCATCAAAAGCAAAAACATTCTGAAATTAATGTTGTGTACAGACGCGTGCAATAAAATGTATACGTTCACTTATTTTCGAAAATATGTAAACATTAGATATTTCAAAAATATCTAACCTTGTGCTGTTTTAAAAAATATGTAATCATGACATCGTTTTAAAAATTGTATACTGTTATTTCAAAGAAAAGTAAACAAGCTACAACCTGAATAAGTATACAATCCTAGTGTTAAATATGTATCCATACCATTTTCATAAATATTTATACAATGCATTTGTATCAAAATGTAAACAATTACGATGGTCATTTTATCATAACTATTTATCCACTTTTAAAACTACGAAATTTGTTAGATTTTTAGTAATATTTGCACCGCCTTCAAAAATATGTATACACATTGTAGTTGCAATATAATGTAAACATACGCGCCGGTCGCAAACTTTTTGTGCGTATATTGATAGCTCGGGCGGCAATAATGTCAGTGTTATTCGATTAAACTACCCTCAATTTTTTTTTGTTGACAATCAAAGTGAACGGTACACTATATCCATTTGTCTATGTGGTGTAGCGTAAGTAACATAAATATTTTCCGAGTTATTGAAATAAATTAATTGCGGACACGATGATACTCGTAATAATTATATTGTGCCTTATCGTTTAAGTTCACATGAAAAGCATAAAATTATAATTTTGAAAGAGCAGGGGCATTCAGTTACGGATATTGCTAACGAAATAGGAATAACAGTAAGTATTTTATGATTATTGTATCAATACCATAGCGAACATAAGTTCTACCTGTTTGCTATGCATTTTTAGGTTACGTCTTGAAATAAAATTAAAAATATAATAGAAATAAGTTTTATTTCCATATTTTCATTTAATAAAAATAAAATTGTCAGTGTAAGTACCATAAATATAAAATAAAAAATGCTTAATTGTGTATTTTATCGGTATCGTCAGATAATATAATATCGTTTCCGGGTGGAAAAAAAACAACGGTCTCAGCCGAAAGTCTCATTTTAAGAACCTTACATACACGCGTTTTATTTAGTATAATTGTAAAATCAAATCACTCGGAAAAATTGTCATCAAAATGATGATTTTATGCGTTTGGACAACCCTGATGTGGTCGAATGATATAGTACGTATTTCAAACGTTTAATTGGCATGCACTCTGAGCAGATATGTTTACTATTTTATTTTGATGTTTATTGCGTTAAAAATGTAACTTAGATTTCACGTTTTTGTCGCAAGTGAGCGATATAACATTTTGTTTTTATCACACTTAATACAATCTGTGTTTGTCAAAACAACGTGTTTCTTTGGATTTTAGAGTTATTATCCGCAGTATGGAGATTGGCAGACTTCTTCAGTTATTGATTTAGAACTGGTTGATGAATGTAACACCTCAATCAACCGTGACCATGGGACCTGTAAAGGACCCGAAACGTTGGTTTGTTAAAAAAAAAACAAATATACGTGATTTAAATCCGGAAAAAATATTTTCAATTCCTAAAAATTATAAATACATAATAATGTTATCCGTATCACGTTGTCGTAACTGAGTATGACATAATCTTACTCAGCTTTCGAAAGTCAACATTCTCTACTAATTTTCGTATTTTTATCTTTTTGTACCGTACCTTAGCCAAGCCAATAAGGCCACATCTGCAAAACGACAACTTTCAGGTAAGCAGGTAAGAGGTTTGAAGATTCTACAATCGATTAGTCGACAACTTTTTACTCAAACTACATATAAACATAATAATGTTTCATATATTTCGTATTATGTTTACGACTTTCTTTATGACTCATAATATAGTTATGTTACTGATAGAACGAGATTGACACGAGCGTCCTAAATTTCGATTTACTGGGTTATAACGATGTTATTTAGTTAGTTATTTAATATGTTGCTTAAAAAATCCCAGTTGTTACTTATGACAGTTAACAAAAGATGATTTTATTGTTATTTGACACCGCGTATACATTACTTTGCAGACGCCTATCTCACTTTAATATGGTAGTCCATTATCAATCTGTCCCCTAATAACTTAGATAACCATTTGAGGAGAAGCAGGAAGCAAAGATAAGAGCGCAATTTATTCAGAGTCAGTTTAGTCAATTGACTATATGCGTAGGTAAATTACCTGGACGTGTCGACATGCAGGCCTTACTGAGTATGAACGGAATTGGTCTGGTCTAAATGTTTTTACGATAAACGAAGGTGTTTGTAAAGTCGCTGCGTGTCTAATGCACAGGGTAAGGGACACAACAGGCCCCAAGTCTGTTACACTTAAATCATCTCAGTTGCGTGTCGAAGAGTGTCAATGGTAAGAATTTGTACATTTGGTATTCTACTAAAAGTTAAGAGCAGTAGCGGTGGCGCTGGCCTGGAAACACGTCAGCTACTGCGCTCTTGTGAATCGGCGACCTTGGAGGCGTGCAGGGTCCGTGCCGATGAGTCGGCCCAGTTATGATGTACGCCAGCATTGCATTCGAACAGGCGAATCCCGCCTTTGTCTACCGCCTGCAGGCTCTCCAAAATGGATTCATACGCAAGGCGACGGGTGTCCCGTGGTACCTGTGCAACGTTAACCTCCATATAGTTTTACGGCTCCCCACAATAGCCCAAATCATGAAACAAATATCGAGAAATATCATGAAGCAATTCGACTCTGCTCCTCACCACTCCAACCTCTTCGTGGTGGCTGCATCCAGCTATGTCCTCCTAAGAAACATCCCCATTGCGTACGTAGGACCCTTCGGCCAAGGGAAGTCCTCCCTATCACTCTCGCCACTTTGAAAGCCAACCAGGTCGCTAATCAGTCCATCTCCATACGCACCAACCGTCCTCGCCGGCGAGGTCTCAGGGCCCCTCATTTCAGCACGTACAGTGGTAGATTCTCTCGTATAGCAAGCGCTTCTGGCGGAAGGTCTCGATGCCCTGAGCCGAACTCCGTGCCCACTTGGGCGCCCTCAGAATTAAACTTAAATTAAGTAGAGGTTAATTTAAGTTTAATTTTTAGTTTATCGTACGGGTTATGAGCCTTCAGCTCACCCTGTTATCTGGTGGTGCAGTGCAAGTGCAAAATGTCCTTCACAAAAAAAGTACTAAGCACTGCATTCCACACACTAGATAGTTTAAATCCATCAGCTATAGTCACGCGTATGTACAGCGCATTTTGATAAGAGGTAGTTTTATTTTTAGTTTTGTTTGTTAATTTAAGGTAATTTTTGAAATAAAGTAACTATATGAAGTTCTAAGTGTAAACTTCAGAGGAGTATGTAAGCTACTTGCTTGCAACGCGATGTTTGAGCGCGTTTGTATTGATTAACTGCAGGCGTCTGCGGCGCGTATACACGCGCAGATGACGCGAGTTTACGGCGTCATAAACGCGCGTCGTCGGCGCATATAACCGCTCACGCGATACATGCAGCCGTAGACGCATAACACACCGAGAGGTGCTGGTGATGATTTTATATATCGAAGTTATAACAGGTAAAAGAACTAACATTAATTGTTATTTCGGTAACTACTCTAGCAAACCATAAAGTTTTTAATGCCTGGGTCTGTCATTAAAAAAATAAACAACTTCAAAAATACGTCACGACAATCGTGTGTGTTATTGTTTGGGCTGGTGATTTCGGTGTATTGAAAACATACCGTAAGTAGCGTTTTTTAAATTTACCCTGAATATAAATGTTTATAAACTATACTTTAAGGAGTAATTTCATGGTAAACGTTAGAACCACTCAAACGGAATATTATCATATTTATCCAAGTACACCAAAAATATCATTAGTGCTTTTTAAGTGCAGGATTTGCGGTGTATTACTGCATTTTAATTGAGATGTTTTTGTTGGTAGTACGGAGGGTGTTTATTTAGCAATGCAGAATAATTAATTTTTATTTATAAAAACTTGTATTTAAACTGAATCCTTTTCTATTTTGCGAAACCAAATAACCGCCATTTTGCGGTAGGAGGAGCGCATCACCGTGAGCGGTTAAGGCTTGCTGATTCGTTCCGTAGCACAGTTAGCCCCGGTGGCAAACAGGTACTGGTTCGAATCCAGCCAGATCGACATTCGACATTAATTGTCATGAACAGCCTCCTTGATAATTAGCACAAATTTTGGTTTACGGTGCAAACACAAACAAACTTATCTTTGAAACAACTGACACGAGTAAGTCTAACTCGTGATATCTTATTTACTATAGACTTACAAAATTTAAAAACTGTATAGATAAAATAAAGAAATCAGTTGAGATTTTTAACACGAAATTGGCAGAATTAACTTTGAAACTTAAATAATTAGTAAAAGTAGTAAATTTGAGGTGTTGTCTACAAAGTTTGATGATTGGCAGATTGAGATCGAGGTTTTAAATGCTAAAAGTATACAAATCGAGCTTGATGAACGCGAACCCATTGAACATGATATTATTCAAAATATAGCCTTAGCTAAGTCTTTGTTACAAGATTTTAATCAAGTAATAGATGATGAAAATAATAAGCGACGATAATCCGCGTACAATGCGGACTCTGATCATCAACAAGTTAGTTTTAAACTACCAGATTCAAATTTCGAAATTTGACGGTTCGTATTTCCGTTGGCTGGACTTCCGGGATATATTTTCGAGTCTAGTACATAAGAATGATCGTATTGAAGATATTCATGACTTTCATTATTTGATGTCGTATCTCGAGGGTGACGCGACACGTATCATTTCAAATCTGGAAGTTTCGTCTATTAATTACATGAAGGCTTGGAAACTGCTTTGCGACAGATAACATAATAAGATAATTCTTATTAACTACCATTTCGATTCATTGTTTAATCAATCACTAACTCGTGAGTCTTATAATGTGCAGTTGTCTACAACGAACTCTATTAATAATGAAATTAAAATTCGATTTAAACGAAAGTATTTTTATAACAACGAATTTTTTTTTATGATATCAAGTAACAGGACAAAGAATTCGTGCGCCAGGTATTAAGTGACAAACGTCTAACAAGGCCGCAGTGCTGATAACGGAAAATCAATTTGTTAATTCTCAAATATACAGATTTTTTAAAATAGGTACTAACAAGCTCTCAGGACTATATTATTAACATCATAAACAACAACTTTTGTTCCATGACTTTTAATCATTCATCAGATTTTACTTTTATACAAGAATAAATAGATTGAAATAGATCATTGTATATAGTAATAACTCTGTGCATGACGGGGTTGGGAATCGCTGCGAAAGACGCTTTCACGTTTGGACTATTATTCTACCAAATACAGATCTAAAAAGTGTTAGATAGTACAACAAAAACTTACAACTCTGAGTCAAGAAATAAATTTCTCACAGACAGCGGTACGGCATAAAAAGTCGTTAAAAACCAAAAAGAAAGCTTTGCAACAAGCACATAGAAAAATTCGTAAGGTCCCTTGGTTCGTTCCGTGGCTTAGGTGGCATCGTCTAGCACGGTTTCTGAATCCGGCCGGATCGAAGGAATTTTTTCTAAGTGGTCTTTGTATTAATCATTATAACAAACTAGTGGGGTAATTTCACAAAAAATAATTGAATATCAATTCAATAAAAATCTCTAGCCAGGGCTGGTAGCTGTGAAGTTACCTAACTGGGTGACGAAATACTTTCATAGATTTGTCTTAGATGAGGCTACGACTAAAAAGTCGTTGAAAACCAAATACGAAGATTCGACAACAAGCACATAGAGAAATTTATAAGGTCCGCAGGATCGTTCCGTGTCTTAGATGGCATACCGTCTAGCATGGTTTGGTAGAAGAGGTCGGTTCGAATCCGGCCGGATCGAAAAAAAAATTCTAAGTGTTCGATCTTAGTTATTAATAATATAACAAACTAGTGGAGCAATTTGACAAAAAAAATTGAATATCATGGTAGTAAAACATCGTGCAATAAAAAAATAAAAACTTAAAAGTTTATTTTAGTAAATTTATTATATTTTGTAAAAAGTTATTGAACAAAAGTTGTTGTTTATGTTGTTAATAGATAGTGGTCCTGCGAGGATGTTAGTAATAGAGGTTAAAGTATGAAATTGCCGATTTGTACTGAAAATGTAAATTGTTTATTTTTTAAATTTTTAACAAATTTATTTAATCAAAATGGTTGCCATTATTATCTATACATTGCTGCCATCTAATGGGAAGGTTATTAATGCCTTTGCGATAGAACTCCGACGATCTAGACTGCACAAACTGTGTGAAAGCATTTTGTACTGCCTCCTGGGAAGAAAACTTCTTGTCACGTAGATAATTGTCCAAATCACGAAAAAAATGGTAGTCCGTTGGAGCAAGGTCTGGTGAATACGGAGGATGACGAATGGTTTCTAACTGCAGTTCCTGAAGGGTCAAAATGGTTTCTCGTGCTGTGTGAGGTCTCGCGTTGTCGTGGAGCAATAATGGTGAAGATCGATTCATGAGTCGGGGCTGTTTTACTGCTAGTTTTGTCAACATGGTTCGGAGTTCGGCACAATAGACATCTGCCGTTATTGCTTGACCAGATCGGAGAAAACTATAGTGAATAACACCATGCTGAGACCACCAAACAGTTACCATTACCTTTTTATTGGTAAGTTTTGCTTTAGGACACTGTTGTGGCATTTGACCTGGGGTCAGCCATTGCATTTTTCTTTTCCGGTTATCATAAAGAATCCACTTTTCATCACATGTTACAATTCGATCCAATATTCCTTCATTTCTGTACCGGTTCAACAAGGCAACACAAGTTTCAACACGCGTTTCTTTCTGCAGATCAGTCAAATCATGAGGCACCCATTTTTCGTATTTTTTTATTTTATTGATTTGACGCAAGTGAGTCAATATTGTGGGTAAGGTAACGTTAAACCATGCCGCTAATTCCTGGGTAGTTTGACTAGGATCGGCTTCCACTATCTCTCTTAATTCATCGTTATTCACCTGTGTGGGCGGTCTTCCTCGTGGCTCGTTCTTTAAGTCGAAATTTCCATCACGAAAGCGTTTAATCCAAAATCGCACGGTACGTTCATTAGTAGACCCCTCTCCAAACGCAGCATTGATATTGCGGGCTGTTTCTGCCGCGTTAGTTCCGCGTCGGAACTCGTATTCAAAAATCACTCGAATTTTCGCAGTATCCATCTTTCTTGTCTAAATTGAATAACAAAAACAATTGAAAGTCGATATTCAAATGTTTCAAATTTAAAAAAAAAAATCACAGAAACCATTTGAAAAAAGTTTCATTCGAAAACCTCAAACCATGAAGATTCTATGAAAATTCAAAGAACCTATTGCAATAAAACGGCAATTTCATACTTTAACCCCTAATATATTACAAGTAACTCTGTATATAGTGTTAGACTCACGCACGGGGTTACTCCGTGGGTTCAACAATCTGTAGGGCTACACGATTGGGCGCGACTAGCGCGAGAGCGATATAAAAGGCGAGATACTGCTATTCTCGCATAGAGTTCACGCAGCTTATGTTGCTCTCGCGAAATTCGCGTCTCATCGTGTTAGCCCTACTGTTTGAAATGGTACTGCCATATCTTTCCCGCCAACTGCTCAAAAATGTGATCAGGATCTAATTGCCTCCGTGGCCAATCGGTTACTACGCGGGCCGGGAGAAATATTTGTATAGACTGCATTTATTTCTCTTGTGAGTTTGGGTGTAATTTGTGATTGTCTATGGCACTCGCGACACAGGGTTTCCCTTGTGCGGGGCTATGTTGAGTGAGTGCGTTATTATATTATTATTATTATTGATTTCCTGTTCCCAATTATAAGTGAAAACTTCTGCAGGAAGGGATTAATTGATGTACAAAAGAAGAATTTCAAATAGGTACAGTCGCCTGCAATGAAATATTGTAGCGCAATTCAAATTCGATTTTCATAGAACACAAATGGCACAAATAATAGTGCATGATGGGAAACATTTAATGGGTGAAACATGATAACAATTCAACATATGATCACGGTGATTGTTTGGCTTGTGATTTCCGTATATGTAAAACCTTTATTGCAGGCCATTAAAATCGATTAGCTTCACAAAACTCTGAGCTTTTTAAAATATGTGCCAACGTTATCTGTAAATTAATGGAATGATTAAAAGCCGTATATATCTTATGTTCCATTGCGTAGAGTTATATGACACAGGTAAGAAATTTTGTATTGGTTAGATTATTCTTTAATAGCCCAGTCCCCAGGAAAAGCTGATGAACTTACGTTTCAGTTCATCAAAATCGCCTTAAGGTAAACGTATGTGAAGTTGTAATTACATTGTTTTTATAATACCAACCAATACCAACTGACGGGACGAACAAGTTGTGCGCCTGATGTTAAGTTAAAAAGTGTCCATACCAGTTGCCATTCAGAGCTTTAAATCGCAAAGATATGTGGGGCACTGCCACTGAGCACGTCACCCTGAGATATAACTTGACAAGTTCCATGTGGCTGTAATTTCACCAGCACCCTTACCCTACAAAACCGGAACACAGTAATGCTGACATTACTGTTTGGCGGCAGAAATATGCTTGGCGGCAGAAATACGTAAGTTGGCAGTAATATCTTGGACGAACTCTTTAACAAGGAGCTCTAATGCCTCATAACTAAAACTTTACAATATTGATTTTATTGAATATCAATGTTTTTGTTACGATGACATTATTATTTTTTTAAATTGCTCCACTAGTCAGTTATAATTATTTAATGCTATTAAAGATCACAAAAAAAAATCCTTCAATCTGACAGGATACGAACATGCGTCTATATGCAAAACTAGGTCTTGTTAGATTGAGGGAATTTTTTTTGTGTTTGATCTTTATATTAATAATTAAGACTGCAACTCAGACGTACGTATCTCATCATGCAACGCAATCATATATGTCATATAATGCTATATTGACAGCCTCTACATTCGACGTAAGCAGTTGTTGTTTATCAAATACACCTACATAAAATATGCAGTCAAAATATTCATTGCAACTTTAGTTACATTATTAACGTGATGTAGTAATTACAGAGCCTTGTTAGGGCACTACAACTATTGTAAATCTATATTAACCAATTTCAGACTTGTGCTGCGTAAGAACTACATAGTGCTTAACACTTGTATAGTTTCATGTGAGTTTTCTTTTCATCATGCCCTTTTCCCTCACCATTCACAAGAAGTATTGCTAGTAAACTTTATCAATTCTATTAAATTCAATTCAAAACATTTATTTCAGACAAACATCCATATAAGTAGTGTTAGTAAACGAAATAACACATGATTTAGTATTAGTATTAATATTAATTAATTTAAAAGGATAATACAGCTATACAATAAAATGACGGTATGAAGTTCTATCTATCTCCGCAGGCGTGGCGAGTCCCATAGATCTGTGAACGTACACAGGATGCTGTTGAAGCCCCCGTGGAGGTGCACCAGCGCAGACGCAGATCTTTTCCCCACGATAAATTAGTAAATGAACGTCACTAAGAAATAAAAGTCGCAAGTACCAGGCCGCCACGGGGTCGGTCTTTCACTTCACTTCACGAAGCAACCGTCCCACAGGACTACCACCGGCGTTATCGTGGAAAACAGTCGACAATATTATTTGAAACATAATATTCGATAAAATCAATATTACAAGGTCAGAACAAGACTCATATAATCCTTTCTGCTTTATCAAGGCACATTGGTACTCATGAGGGTTTCCCTACGTAATATTATACTTCTAAATGTTTACCGAATTTCCCGTTTCACCTCTATCGTTGATCAATTTCAACGTCGTGCCAAAGGAAGTTGGTAATGCACTACAAAGTTGCAAAATCCTCTACAATAAAGTCCTCGTAATAACGATTCGTTTTCATTTACAGAGAGTGACGGGAGTTTCCTCAAACCGTAATTGAAGTACAAAACGGGTAACAAACTTATGGTAAATGGTATTATGATAAATGTAATAAAGAATTGAATTGAATTTAAAAGGTTTTGAATTGTGGTAGTCAAATATAAATGTAGCAAAAATTTCGAGACAAAAATACTGAGCGCACGACTTCTTAGATCATAAGAAGCCAACACACTTGTAGCGATTTTTCTTTTCTTTTTTTTTATAACATCAAATGACGGGACGAACAAGTCGTGCGCGTGATGTAAGCTACATGCATGTCCATAACAGTTAAAGTGCCACTCAGAGCTTTAAATTGCAAAGATCTGAGGGGCATTACCACTGCGCCCGTAATCCTGGGACATAAGTTGACAAGTCCCATGTGCCTGTAATTTCCCCAGCACCCTTACCCATTAAAACTGGAACACAGTAATGCTGACATTACTGCTTGGCGGCAGAAATAGGTAAGGTGGCAGTACTACCCTGGACGAACTCTTTCACAAGGAGCTCTACTGCTTTCTGTACCCAAACAAGAGTTTTGTAACATATTTTGTTGTTGAGTGTTCTCTGTTTTATAATAAAAGTGCCAAGTGTTTTATAAAGCGAAATATATATGTGGTGTAGTGGTTTGATAAAAATAGAAGATTAAATTTCTTACACTAACGTCACAGGAAATTTATGAAAATGTTATTTATGTTAAGTAAACTATAAATTTTTTTATGAAAAATAGTGACAGATATAACATTGACACGATTAATAAAAATCAACTAGCTGTTCGTGACAGTCTTCACAAAGTCTCAAATTTATATAAGGGGCAATGTGTACGCTTTTATAATAAGATTCCGATTAATATACAAAATTTGCCATGTTCGAGGTTTGAAACTATAGTGAAACAAAAAACTTTATAAGCTTCTGTGTACTTAGATGGTAAAAATCCGTGGTAGTGACCCGTTTTGCTCCTGCAGGTAGTCTCGATCTAAGATGCTTAAATTAAATATTGTAATGATAAATACCTATACTCAAATGTTACAAAGAGCAGCCCTTAGAGATTCTTGCTCATTCTTCTCAGGGGAATCTGCCTTACGAATAAGCAGTGGAGTTTAATCACAACGACGATTTCAAGTGTAATTTATTTGCTAGGTAAGCAAATTAGGTATCTAAGTCAAAGTGAAATACATACAGATATAACAAAGATTCAGTCAAACTTCAATTGATCATCGTAATCACCATAACAAACAGTAAGAAAAAAAATCGATAATGCGCGTATGTTACGCGCTGTATATAATCCAAAACCGCACTGAAATCTTGGAAATGAAACTTTTTTCGGACCTAAATCATGTATATTTGTTTTTCAAATAAATCGGCGTCTTATTGGTTCCGTGGTCACAGCTAACTGACCTGTAAAGAGCTCCAAACATTTCTCAACCAAAATAGTACGCGATTTAAATCCGAAAAACATTAATATCAAATTTGTTATAATTTATATTTATTTCTAATAAAACTTCGAACTGGATAAATAAAACACGTGTGCAAAGTAACGAAAACTCACAAAGGACCCGACTGGGACTCTATGGCGTTTATTTTAACGACATGAATTTGGCAAAATTTTAGTATTGTAAAATGGCTAGATTGTAATTAGTTGTAAGGTTTTGTTTTGCACACGGCTTGTGGCACAAAACTCACAATTTAAAAGGTAATGTATAAGCAAAAAATTGTGATCACCTATCATCATCAATCGTATGTATAATAATCGTAATTCATTATACCTCCCACTGCTGAACTAGGGTGTTCAAAAGAGAATATTCCGGCCAAAGCCCATCACGTTCGCATATTGTGAATGGTAATTTGACACGATTTCCAAGGATTGTGAATTTTCTAGCAATAGGTTTTACTGTCGACAAATGAATGTTACTTAAAAAAGTCATTCTGCCACAGGGTTAAGAACCGTGTCGACCTTTTCATTTAGAAGCAACGGTTCCATTGCTAAATTACCATCGCTCTCGTGTTATCCAATGTTCTGCCATACTAATATGTTGCAGGTGACTTCTTTGTTTTTCTATAAGTGCAAGAAGATCTCGAGAAGGACTCGATATTAGGATGACGAACAAATAGTATATGTCGTATAAGCGAAAGCCAAAATTGCATATATGAGGTAGTGGTGCGTTGTGTTCGCATGAAAACCACAAATACAACCACGAAATTTTTTGTAAACACAAAATATTACTACATATGCAATTCCGAGCTCTCGTTCATCACTTTAGCTACACGTGTTTTCTTTCTCTTTCGCGATTTAATGTTTCGTGAATGTAATCATAGATTTTTTTATGTGTGTAAGTGTAATTAACGTAAAGTGGCTGCGAATGAATAATCATTGTTTTCAGAAACCTTGTGCACAAAGAACTAAATTAACATAATATTATAATGAAAAGAAATAAAATGTACTTACAGCTGCAGCTACAATTCCTTAACGTTTTAAAAGCCGCTGCTGATATGTGAATTACAAACTTCTAAAAACAACTAATATCCCATAATTTATTACTTTACAATTTTTTTACAAATAACTGGAAGCTATCGAAAAACGTAACTTTTTTTTGAAAACTTTCATTTTTCTCTTTACAAAAGGATCCACGGTGAATGTTTTTGCTTCCTGTCAAATAAAATACAAAGTTTTCAAACACTGAATAAACCTTTCTTTTACAGTTCGAATATTACAAAAGAAATTCAGCCGCCTTGGCTATCCAAAAAGGTATTTGCTTTAAGTTTGATCAGAAAACTTTCGCGGCAAATTTCGAAAATAGAATATGTACGTCACAAAACAAAATGGCGCGGCAGACCCGAGGAAGCGGTTAAATGAGACTGCTATTTTGACCGTAGCTTGCTTGTATTATTTATTTTTATTGGAAAATTAGCCTTTGATTGCCGGAACTACGCGTAAAGATGTCGTTAGAAGAGCATCTAAGCCCACGCGGTCTCGGTACGCGACTGAATGCGACAATCCTTTTCATCATTTATGTTTGATTTAAGGAGATTGTGTATCATATGAGGTGCTATAAATGGCTGCTGTGGTGTCAGTTACTATATATGTAACTGTGACGTAAAAGGAAATGTATCGAGATGGTACAACATGTACGAAACTTGAAGACATAGAGAGCCATACTCGTCACTCTGCACGTTGTCACTATTGTTTTATATTTATGTAAGTAACTTTGAAGGAACTTTAATTGACTTTGGCACCAACTTGGATTACAATTTTCGTATTGGCGTAACTTACGGAGTCACTTAGTCGTTGTTAGTTTTCATTTACATATCTTACGAATGGGTAGAATAAACATATTTGTTTTTAGAAATCAAACATTATCTTCGATTACTGTATTCTAAGTAACAAAACAAATTTAGCAGTATTCATTTGGAATGAAATATTTTTTGGCGACAATCGTAACTTGGGTTTCTGAAGGATTTACAACAGTCGGCCACTGATGAACTTTATGGTGCCACCGAATAAAAGATACGAGATTAGAAGGCTTTCTGCCCCTGTTGTAAGCTAAGTAACGGGCATGAGCTTAGGTGGGCATTGACCTGAGCTCAGGATATTTTCTCCAGCATTTCTCCAAGGAGTTTGCTGGTAGCTTAGTTACACTTTTATCAGAGTTATGTTGTTTACCCTCTCGTAGATTTGTGGAGTCGCACAAACTAGTTAGGGGTTGTGCGCTGAAAGTATTAGTGGGTAACCAGCGCTAATGAGGTGAGAGTACAACATCAACTCGATAGCGAAAAGTCCGATTTGGGAAAAAGTCTGGAACTCTTTGTGTACAAGACGATATCATACACCAAGTTCGTGCAGTTTGTATAAAAAGTCGCTGTGACCGACATAGTCAAAGGCCTTTCCCACGTCTAAAAAGGATAATTGAAACTTTCTGAAGGGTAGTGGACAAAAATGTAAACGGTTAAGCCTTCAGTTGGTAATGTATGTAAATTTACTAATTGTGGCTACTTCTTTAAGTATTATTACAGGTAGCACAACATTTATGCGTTTCAGGATACAACTTATGCTATCTAGCGATCCCATCGTTGAACTAAATCTATTATTGCAGTTACTAGATATTTATTATAGACTTTTAATATTCTAACACCCAAATTTTAGGTTTCTAATTTAACTGAAATTCTTATTAATACTTGCTTTTTTCTTCGTTTGACCGTTTGAATAAATTTTGGTGTGTTGGACAATTAGGATGTGACTACATGATTTAGCTAATCAAAAAGTGTGCAAGTCACATGAATTTTGAGTGATAGCGCGTTGAAAATAGCTCAAAATGGTTTGTGTAATATTATAATACAGTGCGCCGCTCTTTATTTTTTTAAACGTTGCCTGACACAATACTGTGTTTGTGATATAGATAAGAAACTAAACTACAGTAGCTGGTAATAATAACTCTACGTTAATAACAATGGAATACATCTCGTATTAATGTGTTTATTATGCACTTAGACAGTACGCCGCCTACGTCTTGGTCTGAATTACTTAGAAAGAACAGTTAGCATCATAAGTTGGTACGGTCGGCAGAGGTATTTATATATATTTTCACTGCATTAACCTACCAAGAAAGTTGTTTTCAGAAAGTCACAAATTTTATGAGGAAATTTATACACTTTACAAACATACCGCAGATTAGTATTCAATTGCCTTAAATATTAAGAAACAAAAACTTCAAACATAAGTTTATTGTACGGACAACGGCACATCAGACTACGCATTTTTGTTCGAAAAACCTCCATTGCAACGGAACAAAATACGTCAATGTGTAGCTTGATGTGCTGGCGTGTGTACAATATCTATTTACCTGATTAATTAATTTTTTGTTATAATATCTAGTGATGGACGAGCAATTTGGAAGCTTGATGGTTAGCTACACGCCTGTCCATAACAGTTGCAGTGCCACTCAGAGCTTTAAATCGCAAAGATCTTAGGGGCACTGCTACTGCGTCCTTCATCCTGAGACACAAGTTGACAAGTGCCATGTGCCTGTAATTTCACTAGCACCCTTACCCTTCAAAACCGGAACGCAGTAATGCGTACATTACTGCTTCGCGGCAGAAATAGGTAAGGTGGCAGTACTACGCTCGACGAATTCTTTCACAAGGAGCTCTAGTGCTACTATAAAATCCATGGTAGTGATCCAATTAATTCTTGTTTCTATAACTTAATTAAAATCTATTTACAAAGGGTAACTCATAGAATCTTTAAACAATTCAACTTGAAAAACCTTAAGAATTAGAAGCAAAGTTTTAATACTCAACGATTTCAAGTGTAATTTGCTGATCTTTGAATTATATTCTTTAGAATTTGACACGGAATTTCCTGCCTCTTAAGTACTAAATCAAGTAAGTTACTTCCGGGAACATTAGCCAAAACATCCAGAGCAAAAGCGGTTTAGACAAACCGTGAGTCATAAATCGTAAAATTATTAAATTATTGGTTATAAAATTACTAAACAGTAATATGACCGTTACGGGTAGGAAGGTAAGGGGTAGCTAGTGAAATTATAGGCACATGAGATTTGTCAGTTTATGTCTACATGTGACGGTGACAAAGCCCCGCAGACATTTGCGATTTAAAGCTTTGAACAGCACTGTAACTGCTATGGACAGGTGTCACTTACCACCAGGCGCACGGCTTGTTCGTCCCGTTACTTATTATCATAAAAATAATACATTGACCCTTACAACACTAATGGACATGACTTAAAATTTTGAGGAAAATTAATCATATACATGACAACATCGAACTACAAATATGTAAATAGTAAAATAATGCTATATGTATAGACAATCACAATGACTTTGTATCAAAGTAGGAAACTCCCTGTACTACTAAACCAATAAAATTAACTCCAGAGAGCCACCCAGAACACTTAGATCAGAACCAATTGGTTCTAACTCCCACAGTGTTAACCACTGGGTCACCGAAATCATAAAATAACTTTACTCCGTCAAAATACAACGTACATTATCTCCGTACAGAGTACTAAAAAACCGAGTTCAAAGTTTGTGGAATTACATCTGTTTGCCAAGTTTTATTGAAATCGGTTACCGGAAAGCGCTCGAAACTGGATTCAACCCCTAGTTTACCACCTCTTAAAGGACGAATGTTTATTTCAAATTTTGATGGGTACAATACTGTATCCTCTTTCCAACAAAAACGAATCATCAAAATCGGTTTACAAATTCCGGAGTTATCGCGTAACATACACACAAAACAAAAATACAGTCGAACTTCTTTTTTACAGTCGGTTAAAAATATTTAATTTTAGAATAGAATAGAATAGAAAAAGCTTTATTGCACATATACACACATACAAAAAAAGATCAAATATAGTTAAAAGTACAAACGTGGCCTTATCGCTAGACAGCGATATCTTCCAGGCAACCTTACAAATTATTACGGAGTTTTAGGTGAAGGGCACTTAATGGTGCATAAAGCAGCTAAACGATGTACAAGTGGAACCGAATCCTTTCTTAAACAAACTTCACAAAAACGTACTACGTATATATTATAACATACATACACATTGCTATATACCAAATATGTAACTATATACACATACAACATATAGAATATTCTTGTGATACATATTATATATACACACATATATACATTATTTTAGTTTGGATGGCGAATACTTAACTTATTCTGCTAAATTGAAGTGAGTAAGTGATAAGTAATGTTCATTTACCAATTCCTTAAATTTGTCAAGCGATTGGGTACCTCTTATCGCTTCCGGCAGGTTGTTCCATAAACGAACAGCCTGAACCGAAAACGATTTATCCTGAGCTCTAGATGAATGCATGGGTATTTTCAGGCTCAAGTTCTCCGATGAATGCAAGACATGCGAGTGACTATCATGAAGGAAATTAAAACGCTCTCTGAGATAAGCGGAGAAGTGGGGTTAAATAGGACGTTGTAAAGTAGTGAAAGAATATGAAATTTTCAATCAGTAAAATTACGTTATTCCGTAACAACGTAAAGATTAACAATTTTCATGTCAGCTTGTACAAACTCGAACAGCACCTATATACCAATGACGATAATATGTTGAATAATGTCCTCAGTATCTAAAGGTAGACGAGGCGTCACATGTAGGTATAGATAAAACATTTAGAATAACTGATAAGGCGATAAGCATCAAGGAATTTGATGCATGATAGGTTCACTGCCAAGTTACGTGATTTAATACTGTCAGTATCAGGGATGGAATCATCAAAAACAAGTTTTTTTTAAGATCTCAAGTGCCAGAGTGTGTATTAAAATGCCAATACATACAGTTGCAGTACTGCAGTCAGGTCGCAAATTCTGAACAGCGACGCGTATTTGGAGTATATATATAGTGGAGCGTCGTTTGGAGCGCACACGCTGCGCCGCTAAACATACTGACGTCTATTAAGCTCAGGCCACACAAAGCCGGTACAGCGGGAAAAGTGGCCCGGAGGCGGATCAGTGCCACACCGCAGTCCCAAGCGTAGTTCGCGGGGGAAGACCAGCCCGACGGCGGCCAGTGTGACACGAAAAGCGGCCTTGGTTCATTTTCTACACAAATGTTAAAGAATAAATATCATCGCTGTCGGATAATGATCAAGAAAATTTAATAGCGTTACGGAAGCAACAAAAAAAATCGACCGAATCCATATTGGAACTTGATAAAAACACACTCAAGAGTAGTAAAAAGATATAACGTTAAAGCCCGCTAAAGTCCTACTAAAACCCCGCTCCCGGACCGTGCTACCGATCTGTGTAGACGGTTGCACAGACACCAACGTAATACGATTCGTACAGGGCCCGCGTTCTCCCCGGATCCGACCTGCACCCGGTCAGCCTGTTTGTCCTAGCGTTCGGTGGTTCGGTCCCGCACCGCGCCGCCGCGCCTCACGTTTCAGTATGGCAGGGTTCATATTTATGAACCTTTATATGATTTCCCGCGCACGGAACGCACTCGCGCCCGATCCTGTGTGGCCATTGCATACAGCGTAAGTAACAGCGTTTACAGTGTACATTTGAGCGTCCTGTTCAAAGGAAGGGCGGGGCGTTGTATTAAGTGTGCACGCTGGTTCACTTATAGTATTTAAATCCATTAAGGCGTTTTCGGTAAAACATTTGAATATTGGACAGTGGCGGATTTACCCTGAGGTCCAGTAGGCCCGGGCCTAGGGCGGCCAAACGTCACAAAAAATTCACTGATGATAACAAAAAATAACTCAAAGTATCTAAATATTCCAAAGGCTCACGCACATTATGACGGGTCGCACTACACGGCATCGTATAACAATTATCTTCGTAAATCACTTTCGTATATCTTATGTATAAGATACAGTATGTTACATATCTATGTCACTATATGACAACGTCTGTCTGTCTGTCTGGTCGCGATAATCTCAAAAACTATTGAACGGATGCTGGTACTGACTACATGGCCTGGGGTCTAGATCGGCCAAGACTGCAAATCCACCACTGACATTGGAGCATTTTCGCATTTCGACGAGCATAGATACCTATACAAGTGGTGTATTATTCAGTACCTATGTGAAGATTTGACACTGAAAGAGGTTGCGTATTGTTATAAATATGGAATGAAAAGATATTGGCGTATATTTAGAAGAAAACGCTTTTTAATATATTTCTTGTTTAATGAAAGAACTGACTGCACGATATGATTTATTTTATTTAGTGAATGATGATTTGAAACTGATGATTTGAAATCCATTATTCTGGTTTTCTCTGTCTGGATTCATTTCGAACGTCATTATGACATGATACTATTCCAGAAGAATCATCACAAATGAAAGCAAATGGTTATTAATGAGCATTATTTTTAGTATATAAGTATAACCAAAAATATTAAACCACATTATCTAATTATTAATACAAAGATCGAACACGCGCCATCTATGAGACATCTATGAAATTTCGTCACCCAGTTAAATACCTTTACAGCTACCAGCCCCGGCTAGAGACGTCGCCATTCATTGTATTAAATTTTTTTATTAAATTCATATTCAATTATTTTTACGTGGAATTACTCCACTAGTTCGTTGTAATTATTAATACAAAGATCGAACACTCAGGAAAAATTCCTTCGATCCGGCCGGATTCGAACCGACGTCTTCTAGCATACTGTGCCAGACGCTATACCCACTAAGACACGGAACGAACCAGCGGACTTCACGAATTTTTCTATGTGCTAGCGTCGCTTCTTTGTATTTGGTTTTTCAACGACTTTTCAGCCGTAGCGGCATCTATGAGAAATCTATGATATTTAGTCACCCAGTGGGATATTATCTACTTATTTAATGTAAAAAGTATTTGACCTCAACATTCTACAACTATTATAGTAACGTTACAAACTGACATTAAAAAAAACAGTTGCTATCACAAACGTCTGAGAGATATAGTAGAAGTTGATATTCTGTTTCCAAACAAAATAAAACAATCTGTATATAGTCCCTGCGAAGATGCTTGTCGTTGTTGAGTGCCCGACTCTGATTAGTCAATACACTAAATGCCCCGCTCTAGCGAAAACTAGTTGCGTGCACGCTGCATGTGACAGCCCACGCTCAATGCGAACCTTGGACGTCCTGATGAACGACACGCAGGTGCGAATTTGTGGCCGAGCTTTAACTGGCAAATAGAGGCTGAGGCGTACTGCCACTGTAATCCTGAGACATAAAGTTTCACCAGCATAGCAGCCTCACCCTTCAAAACTCAACGCAGTAACGTACTTATTACTGTTTGGCGGTAGAAATAGGTATAGTGACAGTGCTTCCCTCGAAGAACTCTTTCACAAAGCACTCTAATGCTATTGACTAGTTGTGTATTCCTATAGGAGTATCAAAGGTTACATTTTATGTCAAGTAATCGATATGCTTGCCGCTATGCGGCAATTTTTCGGCCATCATTATTTAAAATCTTGACACCGCTGTCAAGTTGAAGTTCTTAACGAGACTGTTATAAAACAAGCAACGTTTAATCTCGGATGATCCGCACATATTTAATTAAGGAAGAAAATTATTTTTGATCCGTAGATTAATTTTGTA
Source organism: Hyposmocoma kahamanoa (assembly GCF_003589595.1). Taxonomy (NCBI): domain Eukaryota; kingdom Metazoa; phylum Arthropoda; class Insecta; order Lepidoptera; family Cosmopterigidae; genus Hyposmocoma; species Hyposmocoma kahamanoa. The sequence continues at coordinate 5,078,106 of NW_020653731.1, forward strand.
ACGTATGTATATAGAATCAATATGTCAGTTGAGACTGGTACTTTTGTATTCTTTATATACTCGTAGTTCTTTAATAGCTAAACAATAAAGAACACAAAAGTATCAGTTTCAAAAACGGAAAGTGCGAAAAGGTATAATTTTTATCAATTTGTGTTGTTTTTTATTGTGTGTAACACATTTTTTGGGTTGATCTCGTAAATACAAAACTAAAATCAAATTTTTCTTCTCTCCTTGGTATTTTACACCATTCTTGTACAAAATGTCACTTTGACGTTATAGTTCAAAAATATTTAGCAAATTAGTTGAAACTCTTTAGTGTTGGTGTTATATATTATTTAAACCATTCTCATTTTTATTACTTGTTGGTGAACGATTTCTCTATAAAATCAATATCGTGAATGGGTACCCTTTAGTTTGACATATTTTTGAAAACACCAACACTGGTTAAATTTTCTTATACGGTAACGCAGAATACTAGTGCTGCGGACCAACCAACTCGATTTTACTCATGTAGTCGAGCTTCATGTAAATTATGGATTTTCTTTAATATTTCCATGTCGAATGCCGCCAATCAGTTTGCCAAGTACTTTCTGTAAAGTAATAGACGTAAGTAATATACGTAAACCTGGAATCCCCCTGTATTCTAGTGGGTTTGGGTAATAAGATTTGGGAGCTTCATCTGGATGAATGGATAGATTGTCTGTGGCGTTGTTCGCGGGTAACATCTCTTAGGAGGAATTCGGCGGGCATAGTCCCCCAATGCCTTCTTTTACAAGGAAAACCAGGAATAGCCAGATGCCGTAATTATGGGTCGCCGAACCCTGTACCAGATGTAAAACCCGTATCACCGGACCGCATGGGGAGTTGACCTCTGGATTCTTTCCTCCGCGAGATGTTTCTTCATTTATTTCAATGCACCTACTGTAACAATCTGTATTGTTGCAGGGTTTTTTTTCTTTGGTATACTTGTAATTTCATATCTCACCATCAACTCCCGTATCTTTTGTTCGGCTGTGCCAGACCACATATCATAAGCTCCACGGGTGGTCGGCATCTACATATAACTTGCGTTACTCCTGCAGAAACTACGCTGTTTTCGCGGCGTGACTGGTATGTAACCTAAAAGTGCATACCTACGATTACCTCTAGGTCAGTGACGTATAAGTGACGTGTGACAAAAACTCTTAGTGCAGTGCATTAGCTCTAAGTATACTTAAAGTTATCCTTTTATATGTAACTAATAAAAGCAATAAGCATATCTGTAAACTCCTAATGTAAACTCGGAGAATTAAAATACTAGTTCTTCATACTGTACCATTACATTTAACCGTAACAAATGTAACATGTTATAACAATAAATTTAAAATAAAGCATCTGGTTATTTCTACTTGAAACTTGTTTTCGTTGTGTGTAAGGCGCCCTTCCTTCTCCTCGCTTATAAATTTTACGCGCAGTACCGGGTCAACTAGAACTCACGCACAACCTGTCTCATGCTCACTCAAACCGACTGGAGCTGACCATTAGTGTCTTCAATGGTGGTAAGTCAAATCATTAAGCTTACACGGACTTGTAAAACCATGCGAGCGAAATGTATGTAGTTAAGATTGTATTTCCACTTCAAGTTGATCTCGGACATGGTTATGGTGTTTTCCTTTTAATTTCATTAGTGTATTGATCGTTGGGGAACATTAAATTTCTTATTTTTAGTAAATCTCAATATATATGCTCAATTTTACCACATAGGACGCACTATAAGTTTCCGGAACTGGCCACTTACATAAACAATATTTAAAAAGTAATTACAACATTTGAAAATGGAACTCTTTGGCTGTAGAATACAGTTTGTTTCATCTTACTGTCACTTGTTTTTTACATTGTGGCGTCATTTATTGTGGTGAAAATTTTCTTAGTATGATTTTCTACGACTTTAAGTGCAATTTAACAACTCAGCGGAGATTCGCTCGGCTTCAAACTGCTTTGGCGATAAAGCACCATGCAAGACGACATTTATAGCTGGTTTGCAGAATTCAAACGCGGTCGTGTGAATCTCAGTGACGAATTTCGTAATGGTCACCCGTCCACTGCTGTTCGTCGTATGACAACAAATACATCGATGCTGTGCGTCGTATGATCAAAACAGACAGGTATGTGATATACCATAAGATTCGGCATCTTTAGGCATAGGTATGAGTCAAATACAATCAATACTACAAACAAATTTGGGTGTGAGAAAGCTGTGCTCTCGGTAGATCCCACACAATTTGACTGAGGCTCAAAAAACGGATCGTGTCACTTGGTGCAATGCCATGCTTACCAGATTCAACAAAGGGGCGTCAAATTTGGTGTGGGCTATAGTAACAGGTGACGAAACATGGATTTATACTTACGATCCCAAAACAAAGCAATAATCGAGCGTATGGGTCTAACGAGGTGAGCCGAAACCAACCAAAGTGGCGCGCGTGCAAAGTGAACAACGTTGATCTTATGAGCCTTCCCGCGTACAGTCCCGACCTGGCACCTTGTGGCTTTTATTTATTTTTAAAAATTACGGTCAACGATTTTCATCACCTGAAGAGGCTGTCGAAGAGTACGAAAAACATGTTTTATAGAGATTGTCATGGAGGAGCGGCATAAATGTTTTTAAAATTGGTTCATTCGTATGAAAAAGTGCATTAACGCTAACGGAGAATATTTTGAGAAACAATAAATTCATTTCTGGCGATTTATAGTATTTTTTCTTATTCATTCCGGAAACTTATAGTGCGCCTCACGTATATATTTTTTTCAAAGTGGTTGATTCAACACTTTTACTGTTATGCGGAATCAACCAAAGCCATTTAAGGTACTATAGACTTTTAAGTTGATCCAAGACGGACGCACGTTTACACAGGACGGTTAGTTGTGGACTGTCCAACTACGAAACGTAGTTCAGTTGCAGCAGGTAAAAAGGATAGCAATATAAATGTTGAGGGAAATGAGGGTAGGTGAATTTAATCTAAGCGCCGTATACCTTCGTTTCAGTCTCATTCTCCGTCCGAAACAATTACTGTCAAACATCGAGTATATAACCAGAAATAGATACGAAATGTCGATTAATTTGTTTGAAAACTATTCTGCCATATCATTACTGTAACATCTGCGCTCCAATTGGCTAGCCCGAGTTCGAGACAATTGACGGGTGTCGTCAACTGTTTCACTTCAAATCAACTAGTTAACTTGAGCTTTGCTATAATGGATGAAAATTGCAAAATTACATATTTAATATTTAATTACGGATGAAATGTGATTCCGTTTGATTTGTAATTAAATGTTTTACTGTTTTTCCCATATTTTTTGGAATATTCGGAGACGTACACACAGGTCAGTAGTTGGCCTATCTATATTTCAGTGCAAACGGGGATTGATATTATAAGAGCTGTATAGCTAATGTGTTACCAGGAATATGTGGGCCTTATTTCGTCTCTATTTTTGGTTATATACTCGATGCTGTCAAAAAAGTTACTTGACCAAATTAAAAAAACAATGTCAAGTATGAAGCGTCAAAATTCACAATATTCAAAATTCAAAAAAATTCCAAACTCAAAATAATCTTTTTAATACAGTTGCTCAAAACGTGGTATTTTTCGCACTACAAATCGTGCGGAAAGTTGGATTTCTCGCACTAGTGCTTTTTACTTTTCCAGTTTTTTTGTAATTTACTGTTGTTTTAAGTCTTAAACATAGAACTAAAGAGATTGTATATTTATTTCATATTTATGTGCTTTGTGACGTAAGTCATTCGCCATTACTATACTATATCTATGGAGAGACCGCATTTTTACACCTATGAAGTAAATGCTCCTTAGTAGCGATTATGTAGAAAATAAAGTAATATAAAATAGTAATTTTAATGTGGCTGAATACTGGCAACAGTTGCCATATTGAAAAAAGTCGGCCAAAAAAAGTACTAATTTTTTTCATCGTTTACATTCCCGCCTTTTTCATTAACTTTTTTACGATTTGATTTTGTTATTGACAAAGGAATAAAATGAGGTTTTTTTTTAAATAAATCAAATCAAATCAAATCAAATCATTTATTTCTTTGTGATACACAGGTTATAAAGTTGTTACAAGAGTGAATTTTGAATCACTGTGATCCGCCTTATGGCATACAAAGTTTTCTTAGTTTTAGTAATTCTCATGCAATAATTTGTAATAATATTATAATCATGCAGTCCAATTAATGCAACCTATTACTAATGAAACATAATAACCATAGTAAAATAATCAATAACAAATTTAATAATATGAAATGTAAATTTTATAAGAAATCTTCAATATTATAGAATGTCCTATCATTTAGGTAATTAAATAATAATTTCTTAAATTCTGCACAATCCTGTTTTATTTTACTCTCAATGTAGGTTTTTCGCAAATGTATTAAAAAACGTTGTTTGATACACATGCGGATTTGTCATTTTCACTTGTCTCGAGTCTTGTGAATAATGACTAACTTTCCGCACTTGTATCATTGTTACACTTGAAATCGTCACAATGGTTAAACTCTACCGCTCATTCGTAAGGCAGATTCTTCTCAGAAGAAAGAGCAAGAAACTCTAGGGGTTGCTCTTTGTAAATAACATTTGTACACATTCAACGTTTACAATATATATTTTTTTTGTTTTGATGAAACATCGGAGATCGAGACTACCTCCATGAGCTAAATGACATTTAATGTGGTCGAGTATTCGGGCCAGTTCTTTGTACTTTGAATTTATTTATATTTTATGGCACTTACGTTAATTTCATTACTTCTATAAGTTTGTTTGTTTCTATGGTACATTGTCAAAGAAAGTAAATATTATATTACCACCTAAACTGTACCTTAATAAAATGTCAAGGGTCTCCTTTTGCTGGTAACTGGATAGTTTTCCATTATATTTTCAGGAGAAAACTTTTTACTAACTGTTAATTAATGAGGTGTTGACGTGAAAACTTTATAACTTTTATTTTAATTCCTGTGTTTGTAAACTCTGTTAAACAGGCGCTATTAACTTGGCACTGAGACAATGGTTAATTAAATCTTCAGTATAACTTTAAGATCAGATTTCATTCCTAAGATCAAAAATTGAAACAATAGAAAAAGTTGGGCTTATTCAAGCTGACAGTGAATAAAGGTTATATTATTTTTAACCGACTTGAAAATATGAGGTGCTCAATTCAGCTGTATTGTTTTGTTTATGTTACGCGATAACTCCGACATTTGTGAATCGATTTCATTGATTTGTTAGAAAGGTTCCATTCAAATTTAAAGTAAATATACTACCTCTAAGGGTGGCAAATTAAGGGATGGAACCGGTTTATTGAATTTCATCCCCACTTGCCATTAACCGATTTCAATAAAACTTGGCAAATAGATGTGATTCCACAAACTTTTGAGGATGGTTTTTTAATAAAAAAGTTATAAGTTCAATAATCATATGACAATTAACTGGCTCCGTGGCCGAACTCGATTCTCGAGCCGGAAGAAATATTTGTAAGGCATACATTTATTTCTCTTGTGAGTTTGGGTGTAATTTGTGAGTGTATGTGTGTCTGTGGCACCCGTGATAAAGATTAGCGTGGGGCTATGAGTATATGCGTTATTATTACTATTCTTTATTACGAGTATATAAAGTATAATTATTAAGTAAAAATTGTGCCTGGACAAAAACTATGTAACATAATTATATATTTTAGATCATAGTATCATCAATAATGTGTTCGAAAGATAATATTTTTTTCAATAAAAAAGGCAATACAAATGAATTACTAATGGCTACTACGAAAACTACTCGTATGAATAACATCCATAACTCTCACTGATATTGTCCCATAGCCTTCTATGTAATGGTCTTGACTTGAATTGATACCTGAGCAAAAGCGACAATTAAAAAAAAAATTTCACCCCTTATCTGAATTAGTGTTAAGTTTAAAAATACTGTAGATGACTTCTGGCGTTGGAAGAGTGAAGTCCTCTGACATATTTATATTTTGCTTACTAGAGAACTTCAACCTTATCATAGTACCATGTTGTTATTTACTTAAATATCACTTATACAATATCAGTATTATCAACTTAAAGTATAAACATTATTATTAAAATATAAACGTGTAAGTAGTCAAAGTATAGGGTTTTTCTATGTAAAACTTTAAAAATTATTTTGTCGAGTTCTTAAATTTTAATTTATTAATTACACAAGGAATCTCCTGTATATGAGTAGCAGAGTAACGGAATTCATTCTGGGGTACTTCCCAGAACACCCAGACTAGAACCAATTTAGGAAAGTTTATTTCCCAAATTGGCGCTACTGGGAATCGAACCCAGGACCTCCGCATCCAACGTCCACATTGCAAACCCGAAAAAATAGTTTCATTTCCAATTATTTTCTCGAAAATAAATTTGTATAACTTAGTCACTTTTGGCAACAGGCCGTCAAATAACGATTGGTTCTGAAATAGCGATTGTAAACATTTTTGTCTAAATGTCGACTACGGTCAAGTAACGTTTAAGGATTATATTTGATTATCATTTTGCTACGTGTACACGTATTAATGCAGCCATAGGTTTCGTACTACGGTACAATTCTTTTCTCTGGAAAACCACGAAAGCGTTAGGCTTACATGTTTAATATTCGAGGCAGCGCCGAAACGCGGTTCCAGAAATGGCAGGTGAAATCTAGATTTGCATTAGAATTTAACGTGGGTGCGCTTATATACTTCATAGAGTTCATAATAAGTAGCTCTATTATGAACGTAGACCTAATTTCGTCGGTGTTTTGCAGAAAGGACAACGAAATTCAGGGGAGCATGTTTTAGGTTTTCACAACTGTTTTATTTTAAAAACAACATTTTGTTGACGTCCTGTTTTAAATACAATTTTAAAGCTCAAAATTCATTAAACCCAAAAATGAATTCTAAAACATGACGTAAATATTTTAAAACTAAAACATGGCTTTTTTCTAAACAGCCGCTTACGACTTTTCTACAATACACTGACAAAATTATATAGAGTTGTGTCACACGCAGTCGAGGTGAAGGTGTGGCGGGGTACGAGATGCGCTCCCGCCGCCATATTTTAAAGGAATGTTCTCAATACATTTTTATTTTTTTTATTAATAAGTATGTTACGCAATAAGTGAATCGTTCATCAGATACGTTCTGATTTTATAGTAACAGGAAGAAACAAGACAAAGTACAGAGCGTAATTGCACAACAATTTAAAGTTTTCAATTACACTTACCTACATTACACTCAAAATCGCGTTTTTATTCTTACTCTTACGTAAAACAATAAAATGTACCAACATTTATGGAAAATGAGTTCAGGTGCAACTGAACCCGGGACTGGATGCGACACAAATTTTATTATTTTTGACAAGCAACCAGTCCCGGGATCACATGATACTCGCATATGGGCTCATTCGGGTTTCGTTGCAAATTTAAAACGACTCCGGGTACAGATACTACAAGCCCGATAATGAGAATAGCAGTAGCTCGCGCCATATGTCGCTCTCGCGAATGTCGCGCCTGTCGAGCTAACTATTAATATTGTTATAATATTAATAATGCTCATCGACCGTGCCTAAACAACATCGCTTCGACATTGCAGTGAGCGCTAGCGTCTATAATCTATATATTATTTTTGACTTCAATGTTTATACTTTTCAATAGAAGAATAAATATACAAACACAAGAGCAAATTTAATAAATTAAGTTTTTTACATATGAATTTTGATGCCTGCGACCCCCTATATAATTTATGTTTATTTTGACATTCGTTCCTATTATTGTCTTACTAGCATTACTTTTAGTTTTGAAATATGCAATTTAAATGGGTAAAAATATGACAATAAAAATGTATGAGAACGTACTCGTATGCACTCCAAAAACTTTAGTGAAAATTATTATTAATATTTGCATGCTGATTACTGCCGCAATGCAACGCTGAAATATTTGTATAAATCTGACCTCATTGTAAACTTTACTTACAGTGTATACTGCAAATAAAGATATCTCTATCTCTGTGTATCTCTCTTATGAATTTTTAACCTCCGACGCAAAAGAGGGGAGTTATAAGTTTGAAGCCTTTGTCTCTGTATCTGTTTGTCTATCTGTGACACCTTAGCTCCCAAACGAATGGACTGCTTTTAAAGTGTTTTTAATTTGACGGCTAATTTTATCGTGTTTTTTTTTAAATACATACTTAATTAAAAAAAGTAATAAACCTATATTTGGTGAACATTTATTTAGTTATTACTACAAACATGGCACACTTACATTAAAGCCTTCGATCCGGCTGGATTCGAACCAACGTCTTCTACCAAACCTAACTAGACGCTGTGCCAACTAAGCCACGGAACGAACCAGCGGATCTTACGAATTTTTCCATGTGTTTTGTTAACGAACCAGCGGACAATTGTAACATCAGAAAAGTGCTAAATAGTATATTTAAAGATATTTCACAATTTGGTAAAATAATGTAAAGCTGTGGCGGCCCACTGACAACGACTGGCAAAGGTTAAAATTATTCGTCACTGTCAGCGAGCCACTGCACCAGACAGTTGCCAACATCCTGGGCCCTGGTGCAGAGCACGGTTAATTAGGGGCAACTGGCTGGTCGTTCGCCACCGGGGAAACCAGCTTGCGGACGGGTCTCTTTAAACTGCCACCCTTGGTGGCGACTACTACTACTCTTACGACGCCATCCTGCCCAGAGAACGTTTTAATAATAAGGCCAATGGGCCATACTCCCCTGCGCAGGTTAGAGTTGGCTATTACAACTACGTCACCTACCGACAGCGATGGAGTGGCAGAAGGGTTGGACGGTCTCCTGGCAAGTGTGGGCAGATATTCCCGTATCCATCTGGCCCGACGTTGGCAACTGGGTGGTGCAGTGGCTCGCTGACAGCGACGAATAATTTAAACCTTTGTCAGTCGTTGTCAGCGGGCCGCCAGAGCTTTACATTATTTTACCAAATTGTGAATTATATTTAAATATACTATTTAGCACATTCCTGATGTTATAATTGTCCGCTGGTTCGTTAACATGCTTGTTGCATATCTTTGTTTTTGGTTTTTAACGACTTTTTAGCCATAGCGCCATTTGTGAGAAATCTATTTTTTTATATGTGCCGTGTCTTGGTTGGCACAGTGTGCTATAAGTTTATAGAAGATGTTGGGTCCAATCCAGCCGGATCGAAGGAATTTTTTCTAAGTGTTCGTTGTTTGTATTAATAATTATAAGAAACTAGTGGAGTAACTTACCAAAAAAATAATTGAATATAAATAAAACTAAAATTAAAAAAAAACTTTATAACGTTTATTTAGCTGTTTTAAAATTATTAGTTATTTTCCTAGTTATTTTACTTCCATTTGTCCGATCGACTTGAAATTTGTTAAACGATAGAAACCCGGTGACATTACAATAAGATAAATAGCTGCTGCAATACGGACAGTCTGCAGACTACCCAACTCCTCAACAACGAAGAGTAGACCTATCGTGTTTGGGCTCATTAAATCTTTCTCGGCGAGGTTACGGATGGTGACTTTAGCTTTTTGAGTGTGGGGGCACACTAGCGTCTTTCGAGCGTCACAGTCTTGCCAACGCACACACGGCGTCGACACGATGCGACGTCCGCGCGGCGGCGACGGAACTCAGGGTCGTATTCCAGAACTCTACTCAATGCTCAAGTCAGGATTTGAGCAGACTTGAGTATGATTTCAAGCACTGGAAATACGACCCTAATGGCAAAGACTTGAGTATGATTTCTAGTGCTTTGAATCATACTCAAGTCCTGACTTACTAGAGTTCTAGAATAGGACCCGTAGTATCCCTAACTTATTTGTGGATGCAACGTCAGGCCAGAGCGACTGCTGAATAGTGCTGAACGTTGGGTGCGGATCGAAACACAAAACTGCGATGCGACGTTGCATCGTAGAAATCTGCGAGCTCGCAAGAAGCATCGCGAGAATGAGAAAATTGCTCCGCATCGCGCATTCATGCGATGTTAGTCTTCTTTGTGTTTTTTCTTATACTTTCTTATCAATATCAACAGTGCAACACTCTTTTTACGATCCCTGTCGCTACTTAGTTTAAAAAATACGTTCAGTGCGGTTGACGATTGTCGAAGAAATGGTTAGCCGAGCCGTGGCAGTAAGATGCCTTGCCGATGCCGTACGAAATCATATGTAGCAATTCGCGTCGCAGTTTTCTGCGTTGCGAATACGCATCGCGTCGATTCGCAGTTCGTCGACGCTGTGCATGCGTTGACAAGACGTTGACGCTCGAACGACACTACTGTGGGGTTTCCCGTACACTGTTTTGTATCGGTGGTTTTCATATTTTGATTTAAGTGCTATTTAAGTGTCGCGTAAAAATATAAATTATCTTCGTCTGGAACGCCTTTCGGTAATATTATTATATATTATAATCAACAATTATTTATTATATTTAACAAATGTACTTACGTTTCCAATATTTTGATTTAAAAATCACATAAAACTAATTATGTAAACGTCAATACGTATATGTCCTTAATTTGTCGTCACAAAATCAAATAGAATACACTGTCTTCCCGAAAGTACAGTTTCAAACTGAAATTCTGATAATCTTAACGAGATAAACTCTAAAATACGTAAATAAACGATAAAGATATTATTTATCTAGTTTATCTTATTATCAGATGATGTTTATGCTTTAATTGTGTGGAAATCCTTCTCATGTAAGTGTGTAACTAGGTTTATTTTGAATTAACCTGAGTGTGTCCGGGTCACACAGAATTAAACATGCTACTCGTATAGAGGTATTACGCTTAGTTACGTAAAAACTGCAGGCTTAAGAGTTAATACAAACTCAAATGACTTTGGTTGTTTCCACATAACAGTGAAAGTCAATCGCTTTGGAAAAATATTGTAAAATTTAGGATGTACACTGATGAGTATACGGCGTGAAAACACGATCCATAAAAATTTACACGATAGAAAAAAATACAAACTTACCTCAAAACTTTACAAGAAAACCATTGTAATCAATAAGTACGTTACACATACCAACGACTTTTTTTATATCAACTGAACTAAATAGAACACGTTTAGTATACGATACACATTATTCAAATCGCTTTAATTTGGTTTGTAAAAAATAAATTCTGAAATAAAGCCAGTGTCCCCGCCGGTCGACAACTTTGAATTCGAGGTAGTATCGATTCTTAATAAAAATTAAAAATGGCTATTGTTCAATTTGTTTATGACTCAAGCCGCTGAGGACCATGGAATACATAGCTTTTGCTAATATTCTGCCATGGACCAAACGTAATTAAGGCAAAACCAAAAGTTTGTAAGCGTCGCGCCTGTCAATAAAAGTTGCAGTATCACTAAAAACTTTAAATCGCAGACATCTGAGAAGCACTAACACTACGCCCGCCACACTGGGGCATGAATGTGAATTCCATTTGCTTATAATTTCACCAGAAGCCTTACTCCTGTCAACTTGTCAACTTTCTGTCTCAGCGTTACGGGTGCAGTAACAGAGCCCCTTAGATCTTTGAGATTAAAAAGTCTCAGCAGCATTGCAACTGTTACGGGGAAACAAGTCGCTCACTACCAGGCGCACGTCTTATTCATATCATATTAAAAAATCTCAATTCTAGAATCACAATTACACTAGTCCTCAACTTGACTCAGGGTGACGGGTGCAGTGGCAGTGCCCTTCCGATCTTTGTGGTTTAAAGGCCCGAGAGATTGCGACTATTATGGACAGGCGTGTCACTTAACACCAGGCGAACGACTTGTTCGTCCGTCACTTAGTATCATAAAAAAATTTCATTATTTTAATATTTTCAAGAATTTTAATACTTTCTTCTATTAACTGCATTTTCACGAACAACATTTTATTTCAAATATGTTATAAAATTATTACTCTAAAACGCCTGATTTAAAATAAACAGCAAATCATTGTTCAAGCATTTTAAGCACCAAGTAGCTTTAAAGATGTGAACAGTGAAATGAGTTCAAAGTACCCGTTAGAACTTGTAACAGGTGGATTAATTAAAATAGTACCCGACCAAAGGAAGCTAAGCGGAACCAATGAAAATCTGACAAAGACGTCCAACTGACTTACTCAAGTATTCATTCTTTTATTATAGGTGTGAATTTCGGGTATTCTATTGATAATGCTATTAATTATTAATTAAAAAAATTTGCGAAGAGTACATTACATAAAATATCTAAACACAGGTTATCTGATTTGGATTTCTTTCCGATCTATCATTATAAACTGTTGTCGAGTGTAATAAGTAAATAAAAATTAATTAATATTCGAATTGTCTACCCAGAACTTGTTGCTTTTTAATATCCGATGCAAAAAGAGGGAAGTTATTAAGTTTGAAGCCTTTGTCTGTGTATATTTTTGTCTGTCTGTGGCATCGTAGCTCCGAAACGAATGGCTAGGAATACTCCTGTTTTCCATCCATCCGTTCGAAAAAAATACTGTCAAATAAGTAATGCTCGACCAAATCATAGGATAATATCAAGTATGCAGCTTCAGGACGCGTTTACATAGGGCGCACTATAAGTTTCTGGAACCGGCCACTTACATAAACAATATTTAAAAAGTAATTACAACATTTGAAAATGGAACTCTTTGGCTGTAGAATACAGTTTGTTTCATCTGACTATCACTTGTTTTTCCATTGTGGCGTCATTTTAGAAACTGGTTGTCTACATCACCATAGATTTACCTCGTGAAAATTTTCGTAGTATGATTTTCTACGACTTTAAGTGTAATTTAACAGCAACTGCTTTTGGCGATGAAGCACCATGCAAGACGACTATTTAAAGCTGGTTTGCAGAAATAAAATCTGTGAAAAAAGTGTGAATCTCAGTGACGAAATTCGTGACGGGCGACCAGCCCGTCCACTGCTGTGAACAACAAAAACATCGATGTTGTGCGCCGTGTGATCAAAACAGACAGGCATACCATGAGATTCGGGCATCTTTAGGCATAGGCATGTGTCAAATACAATCAATACTACAAAAACATTTAGGTGTGAAAAAGCTGTGCTCTCGGTGGATCCCACACAATTTGATCGCGTCACTTGGTGCAATGCCATGTTTACCAGATTCAACGAAGGAGCGTCAAATTTGATGTGGGATTTAGTAACAAGTGACGAAACATGGATTTATAGTTACGATTCCAAAACAAAGCAGCAATCGAGCGTTTGGGTTTTTCGAGACGAGCCGAAACCAACCAAAATGGCGCGCGTGCAAAGTGCCTCTAAGCAGATGATTGCTTCTTTTTTTAATAAAACTGGACAGGTGGCTACTGTTGCTTTGGAGAATCGTTTTACCGTGCGTGGTGATTTGTACACATCCATTTGTTTGCCGGAAGTTTTTGACAAACTCCATAAAAATAGCCGTAAACGCCGTATCATCTAGTACCACGGTAATGCCAGTTCTCGACCAGACAGACAAATGAATTTTCGAAGGTGAACAACGTTGTGACTTTTATTTATTTCCAAAATTAAGAACGAGTTACGCGGTCAACGATTTTCATCACCTGAAGAGGCTGTCGAAGAGCATGAAAAATATGTTTCAGAGATTGTCACGGAAGAGTGGCATAAATGTTTTTAAAATTGGTTCATTCGTATGAAAAAGTGCATTAACGCTAACGGAGAATATTTTGAGAAACAATAAATTCATTTCTGACCATTAATAGTATTTTTTTTATTCATTCCATTAACTTATAGTGCGCCTCACGTATTCGACACGAATTTTATCGGAGACCGCGTAGCCGCCGTGCAGCGATCGCGTGCAATAACTGTCCAGGCAAAATACACTCTTTATATACATATATTATCTTTTACGTTTTAACTTAAATGAGTAACCCGGGTGCGCGGGCGAGGCTGGCTTGTCTTTGGTCGACGAGGTGGCCGCGTGGTGCCGCGCGATTGTATTGTTCTTAGGTATTTAAATGTTGTTGCCTAGTAAATAGAATTCAGATTCGCCATTAATGTACGTGAAAGCGTGGTAACTTCTTGCATCTTTTAATAATCGAGTTTTACTTATTTGATAGTAATTATTTCAGACGGATGTCAGATGAAGGAGGGAAGTAGAGTGGGAGGGGAGTAGACTCCCTGATTTCAAAGCGGTTTTTTATTAGAAGACTAATTTAATAAGAATGATTCTTGGCCATGTTTCATGAACATATTGTGGAGCTTTCCAACAGATTCGCGCGAGCTATAAACTATGCTCCCCTTAACATTTTGATACTTCTAATGACCACTATGCCAATTTAATTTTTGGACCTGTTCTGTTTTTATTTTGTATCTTTTCTCCCACAAAATTCGTTTATTTTTTCGAATTTCGTTTTGTGTTTCTTTTTTTACAAAATTCGGGGAGCATAACATTAGTACAAATATATGGCTGTTTACAAAAATAACACAAAATGACCAAAAAATAAAGTCGCGTAGTTTTCATTGGAAGTATCGATTTGTAGGTTATGTAGAACAACATACTATTACGTCGTTTAATTTCTTTTATTCCTGTGACCAACGTAAGAGAACTTGGCCATAAAAAGATCTTAATAGTGACGTCATTGCTCTACAACATATCAAAATATTGAATCTCCAGCGGTTGTTTATTGACGTCATTAGGTATCATTATTTGTTACATTTATTTAATAGCTTAAATATGAAACGTTTATAAACGTTTGCGTTCATGTATGAGAAAAATATCTGCCACAGATGCTGCGAATGTGTTAAATGAAGATCATCAACCGTTTACCCCGTTAGTTTAGGGCTCTTTAGTCATAAAAGGAATATTTATTTTACTTTCGATTGTCCGTTCGACTTGAAATTTGTGTGAAAATCCGACGATTTTACAATAATATGGTCACTTTTAATCAAGGCAGTGTACAGACTCTTCAACCTCTACTACTTAGAGAAGAACTATCGTTTACGTAGTGACTATTAAGTAATCTATGCTATCGTGTTTGTGCTCATTAGCTTACACATGGTGACTTTATTGACGTTTTAGAGAAACCTCTATTTCAACTAGTTCTGTTGTCCAGTTCAGTTGACTGAACTGATAAGATTTTTTCTCGTTAGTTCAGTTCAAAATAAAGCAAGCTTTTACCCGTCGTTTAGTAGATATTTTTTATTTCCTCTATTCCCGCTAGTTCAGTTGTCCATCCTCTCTCTACACTAGTTCTGTTGTCCAGTCCAGTTAGTTGATTGTATAAAGAATTTCTATCTTGTTAAAATAAAACAAGCTTTTTTGCTAGACCCGGTCTCAATTATTTTATTTTCATACCAGTGGCCAGCGTTAGATTAAGATAAAAGAATGAGTATACATAGGAGTATACTCGTAAAGCACTTCAGTGTCCAGAATAATGGTCCCATGTTGGTGGGACGACAAACAAACAGCAAATTACTCGTCGCGCCACCAGTGGGTTACTACGATGATACTACGAATCTGGTAGGGTATCAAGCACATAGTACTTAAATGAAGAAATGAGGACAATTAAGGAAATTTCATCAGTTCAGCCAATTGAACAAATGGTAAAAAGAGTCTCGCTAGTTCAGTCAACTAAACTAGTAGGAATAGACCATTTTGTATCCCGGTTTTTAGAAAAGTCAGTTATAGCAGAAGGTGTGAACAGTTTGTACGTAGCCAGGAAAATGATTCTGTCAAAGTAAAAGATGTTAAAGTACTTTGAAATAATCTCAAATGATAGTGTTTATAATAATAATAATAACGCACACACTCAACATAGCCCCGCACTAGGGAAACCCTGTGTCGCGGGTGCCATGGACACACATATAGACAACCACAAATTACACCCAAACTCACGAGAGAAATAAATGTAGGCCATACAAATATTTCTCCCGGCCCGGGAATCGAACCCGGGGACCTATGCGTGGCAGTCCGGTATGGTAACCGTTCGGCCACGGAGACAGTGTTGTCTTGTGAGTAAAGCAGGCCACACTGCGAACGAAGCTAAGCAAGCTTAACTCACGTAGTTGCATGTAACCAAATGGGTATGGTTCGTAATATATAACAACAAATTCTTGCATAATATAGAGGTCACTGGGTGTAATGGTATAATAGACGATTGATATAACAACTTTCAATCTAATATACCGATGGCATAATGTTCATTTTGTATAAACACTTCAGATATAACATCACTGAGCATAATGTATTATTAATATAATTTCAGAGGTGTTTAGGTGCAACGCCTCAGTGGCCGAACGATTACCATGCCGGAATGCCACGCAGATGTCTCAGGTTCGATTCTCGGGCCGGGAGAAATAGTTGCATGGCCTACATTTATTTCTCTTGTGAGTTTGGGTGTAATTTGTGGTTATCTATGTATGTGTCCATGGCACCAGCGACACAGTGATTCCCTAGTGCGGGGCTGTGTTGAGTGCGTTATTATTATTATTATAATGGCAAATGAGCCGAATTTGTTCGCATTTGCTAGTTGGTTCGACCTCCTCCTGTGGCTTTAGGTTAGGTTAGTACA
>NW_020653731.1:5104650-5141602 GCF_003589595.1 Hyposmocoma kahamanoa
CACTCAGAGCTTTAAAAAAGCAAAGATCTGAGGGGCACTACCACTGCGCCCGTCACCCTGAGACATAAGTTGACAAGTCCCATGTGCCTGTAATTTCATCAGAACCCTCACCCTTCAAAACCGGAACACAGTACTGCTGCTTGGCTACAGGAATAGGTAAGGCGGCAGTAATACCCTGGACGAACTCTTTCATTTCGGATATTCAATAAATAAATGTTGTATACGGTTTTCCAACTCAGGTTGTAATAGTAAAATATTCAGAGCAATGATAAGTCATTGGCGAACTTGATAAATAGGGAATTCAGCGTATCTGCTATGTCCTTTATATATATCACATATAATTTGCATTACAAGGACGCTATCTTGCGAAATGAAACAATTAGCGATGCGCATCGTAAAACTCACTTGTTCAAACTCATTGTTTTCGATTTGATTCAGTATTTTATCGCATATTCCAATTCCAAAAAGTTTCGTAAGCAATACAGGTTTATTTGAAAATTACTAATGACCTCCGGGACTATGTTACTAACGTTATAAACAATAACTCCAAAGAAAACGATCGCCTGGAAGAAGGCGTACTTTATGGTTCTCAAGAATCTCCGGACATAGTTCAACTGAACACAAGATCCGTAGATCGCAGTAGAGTTCCTTGTGAAAGAGTTCGTTCAGGGAAGTACTGCCACTTTACCTATTTCTGCCGTCAATGTGGGGAAAACCAGAGTTTATGGACACCTCACAGAGATCTAGGACATTCGAATTAGAAACAATAAAATAGATCTAAGTAAATTATGTAAAAAATACATTTAATTTAGGACTGCAGTTAAAAGTATAATGTCATAGAAAAAATAATGACATAAAAACATGAAAAAATATTCAAATTTGAATAACAAAGTAACGCATAAACTACAAAGGTTTTCTCTATTAAAAATATTTAACCTCCTTCAACAGTCAAGCAGTAATGTGAGCATTACTGCGTTCCGGTTTTGAAAGGTAAGGGTGCTGGCGAAAACCACCTAAACACAGTAATAGTTACCTAAATACAGACACAAGGGACTTGTTAACTTATGTCTCAGGGTGACGGGCGCAGTGGCAGTGTCCCTCAGATCTTTGCGACTTAAAGCTCTGAGTGACTCTGCAACTGTTATGGACAGGCGTGTAGCTTACAAAGTCAAAGTCAAATAAGCATTTATTCCATAGGTAAAATTTTTACACCTGAAAACGTTATTTTTAAGCTACATACATCTTAGGCTACTGCCTGTTCACTACGCTGACCTCCCTGAGAAGAACGAGCAAGAAACAAAAAAAAAGAAAGTGGAATCTAGACTCTTGTTGTCTTTCCATACTTCTTTATCTAAAACATACTCTTCAATTTTGTAATATGACTTTTCAATTAAAATACTTTTAACGTAAGTTTTAAACTTTGGCAATGATAAACTTAATATATTCTCCGGAATCTTATTGTAAAAACGTATACAGTTCATATACAGTTCCCCATAAAAGAATCTCTGAGAGAAACCCGAGAACGTAAACAGTACACAGAACGAATCGCTCGTTTTTACAACACAAATATTGTTTGTATATCTTACCATCAGCCGCACGACCTATTCGCCCCGTCAGTTGTTGTATAAAATCTAAAATCAAAATAACTTTTTTGGACATGCAACAAAATAAAATGAGTCACACGGGTTTATGATTCAGTTATAGGCCTTTGCAGATATTCTACCTGACATTGCCCATAATTTATTTATTTATGTATTTATTTACATACAACATCGGCATATACGAGTACATAGAAAAACTTACCCTGTTTTGTCGTATAATTTTTTTTACTTTACGTTGTAACATTACAGGCGTAAATATAGCAATTACGCAAGATAACATATATTTTTGAATTAATAAAAAATAGAAAATTTAAATAACACACAGATACAAATAAAATAAAAACTACTATGTAAAATATTATCGACCATAACCAGCAAGATTCCACACTTAGAGCATTTATCACATTCTGAACTTATTGACTTGTGAAAGATCTAATTTTGATCTGCGATACGTTACTTATAATGGTTAATAAAAAAAAAAAATATTTGAGAATCACTAACATTGTGATTAATTTTTTTATTTGAATTTTAGCCTTCGAATCAGGACGCAGTATTGCTCGTATTGCTGCTTGGCGGCAGAAATATGTAAGGTACCTGGATGAAAGTTTTAAAAAGGAGCTCTTCTATTCTAAAAGACGATAAAATTTCACCTTTCCAAATTTTTCCTGTTACAACTGGGTAATCGCGTGAGGCGACAGCCAGGGCACTGACTTACAGTCTATCCAGCTTGTACTTGCACGACTAACCACTGTTTTTACTTACATAAAATAAAATAGCTAAGCATAATAAAAATAAGCGGCACCATATTAGAAATTCAAATGTTTTCTTTAATAAAGGTTTCGGCAGTGTTTCTATTTGGATTTAATGAATAAATTTCGAGATTAACAGCGAGGTAACGAATGGGAATTAATTTGTCCGAACAACGCCCTAGAGCGATGCCACATGACGCGTTGCGTCGACATTGCGACGCTGCGTTGTACTAAACATAAATTTGAACTACACGCCATATGGTGCATTGAAACGGCGTGCAAGGGACCGGAAGACGAAGCGAGGAGGGGTGGTGCGGTGCGTAAGTAAAGCGCTTGTTACGCTATCTGATTTTAAGAGACCCTAATCTAAACTTAGGGTGGTGTAATAAGTTTTAGACAATTAGGTTGCCCTAAATCGTATGCCTTTTGAATATATAAGTTAATAAGCAGCGCTCAAACTGGAGGCTACGCCCACCCTTGACACAGAGCCCTTGAAATCGCGTAGTGTATTAAGTATCTAAACGGCGCCAGCGGCGCGTTAGGTTACGACACAGCATTGCTCGTGTGAGTGCTACACGAGCAATGCGGTGTCACAACGTAACGTGCGTTGAATTCGTAGGCGTTGCGAGGACGCAACGCACAGTCAGCGCCCCTGTGACATCGCTCTTAAGCTGAGAACGCTTATAAATTACCCAATTATAAGAAAGTTCTTGCAAAAACCTTTATTATTAAAAAGTAATGATGAATCACAAACAAAGCTATCTACAAAAGGGTAAAAATACTTCTGAGTAACTAATTTTGCTGATATCTCTAATATAAGTCAATTAAATTTGTCGTTGCTTTTAGGATATCAAAATTTACTATATCTTCATCATGACTAACTTCACAACTCTCTCTTTTTATTCAAAAGCGAGGCTGTAAGTAGTCGCTGGAATAATCACCGACAATCTCTATTCAGTACCTTAACTTTGATTTCCTGATACGACACGACATTGACTTTTTCCCTTATATTATTTAAATAACTTCATCTCGGTCTTCCTCTGCCTCTCTTTCATTTAATAATAATAATAATGCATTATTAATATGCACACACTCATAGCCCCGCACTCGGGAAACACTGTATCGCGGGTGCCACGGCGACACACAATAGACAACCACAAACTCACGAGAGAAATACATCTAGGCCATACAAATATTTCTCCCGGGCCGGGAATTGAACCCGGTACTTCTGCATAGCAGACCAGCGTTGTAACCGTTCGGCCACGGAGGCAGTTCATTTTTAGTTAATTTCCTTCGATCTTCCCTTCTACATTTATTCTAAGATATTTGTCGCAACGAAGGCGAGGGAACGGCCGCACATAACCTACTACAATCATAGTATAATAAATACACGTATGGTAACTCCATACAAACCTAGCAGCGCGTCTTGTATGTGTGCACGCCCGCTGCGCGTCGTGTGCGCACGCACACATTCGCATAATCTTTCGGTGCACTCGCGTCGCATAGCGCGGGTCGTCAGCCATTAAAAGAGTTGAAAGTCTCTCGGTGTTTAAAAAATGACATGTTTATTGTTGTCTTTGTTTGGTTGTTCTCCAGTAAAAATGGGTGTTCTGCAGGGTTTAATTCTTCGGACTGCGGACCTTTCTTATTTCTCATTTATATTAATGATCTACCATTCTTTGTTAAGAACCTTTGCGAAATAGTATTGTTCGCTGACTACACATCTTTGATTTTTAAAACAGACAGACATGATTTTAACTTTGACAATATTAACGACACCCACTCAAAGGTAGTTTATTGGTTTAATGTTAACAATTTATTGCTCAGTGCCAAGAAGACCAAGTGTCAAGTGTCAAGTGTCAAGTTTATGCAGCAAATACCAACCGCCTGCTGTGCTTCATGCACATTATGGTAAAGTTAAGATAAAAATATAAACTACCCTATTAAACCTAACCGTGAGACCTCAAGAGTCGTTCCAATGAATTTATTTAATAGTGAAGCCCTACAACCTAACGGTGCGTATTCTAACCTAACCATAAATATATAGACGGAGAAATATATATGCAAGATATGAACGGGAAGTCTGACACCAGGAGACCTAAGGTGACAAACGGAAGGTTGGCAGGAGGTAAGGAAGTACACGTCGTGCAATGTGTACCGGAATGGTATTCTCACTGCCGGTCAAGCAGACTCACAAGACCGATCTACTGATGGCTAATGGTGTCTTGGCCACAGTGAGAGGAGTAGCGGGTAGTACTAAACAGGATGATGAGTTTGATGAGTCAAAATCAGATGGTAGTGGATAACTGAGTATATTTATAATTCTTATTACTATTTATACAATTTTTATGACTAATACATTATAATAGATTTTTCTTAGTGTGCTATGTGTGTTGGTTGCCGACGAAGCTCTATTTGTTAAGTCGATGATGTGGCCATTTTTTGTGACAGTTTAAATGTATGTTACGATTTTGCGTTTTATTGTTAAATATATGATGTTCGAAGTTGAACAATTACCTACTGTAAAATTGCCTTGTTCAATCATAGAAGTAAATGGAGAAAAGTTAGACGTTGTTAATAAAGCCGTCTTTTTGGGAGTGATCTTAGATAGTAAACTTCAATGGTTTCTACATACATCTTCCTTAGCCAGCAGATTAAGCATGAGCTTACCGATGTTGCTACTGCTAGACAAGTTTGCTTTAGTTACTTTCATAGTATATCGTCCTACGGGATTCTCATGTGGGGTAAAGCGGCAGATATACAAACAATATTTGTGTTGTAAAAACGAGCGATTCGTTCTGTGTATCGTTTAGGTTCTCGGGTTTCTCTCAGAGAAAAGTTTAAGGAGATTGGTATCATGACTGTGGCATCACAGTACATTTACTCAAATATTTTGTATGTCCGTAAAAATATACATAATTTCCTTAAGAAAGAAGATATCCATAATATTAAACTTAGAACTAAGTCCAAACTCATGGTACCACGATCTCGTTTAACTAAGGTAAACGATTCTTTTATGGGGAACTGTATGCGTTTTTACAATAAGATTCCGGAGAATATATTAAGATTATCATTTCCCAAGGTATAAACTTACATTAAAAGTATTTTAATTGAAAAGTCATATTACAAAACTGAAGAGAATGTTTTAGATAAAGAAATATGGAAAGACAATGAGAGTCTAGATTCCACACAATTATGATTCAAAGTGTATTTCGCAGCATTTAAGTTACGTGAAAAGAGCAATCTCTAGAGTTTCTTGCTTTTTCTTCTCAGGGAGGTCAGCGTAGTGAACGAACAGTAGCTTAAAAAATGACGTTTTCAAATGTAAAAATTTTACCTATGCAATAAATGATTCTTTGACTTTGAGTTTGAATTCTTGTTGAGCCTCAATTTAAGAATCGTTCATCATTTCATTTCTATGTCAAATCTTACTCCATATACATAATAGCCGTGATCCTGGTATAAAAATTTCTACTACATTTAATTAAAGTTAATATCTAACTAAAGTCGTCATATTATACCATAACAGCGTTTGCATTTTTCGTTCGTATCAGTGCGAATCTGAGAAGTGACGGTCCGAAATGACACAGGTATCATATTTTATCTCTAGGCCCAGGAGCGATGTTCGTATTTTCTTGGATTTGAATCGGACTTGGCGCACACGCGACATCGACGTCGACATCCGACCGAAACAATTACTGAGAAATAAGTAATATTCGACAAAATTAAAAGACAAGTATCACGTATGAAGCTTCATTCGCATCACGCGTCTTTTCATTTGGTCAAGTATTGCTTATTTGGCAGCAATTGTGTCGGACGGAGATCGAGAGTGAAGTCCGAGTGAACCCCTGAAGTGAGTCCGAGTTTTTTAGATTTGTATAGACTCGATTCGGATGCAATGCACAAACGCGCCAACTATCCTGACGTATCAGTTTTTTATTAAATATATAGTGCGCATTTGACCTCCATCTCCCCTGATGGAAAGTGATTATCGAGTATATAACCAGAAATAGAGACGAAATGTCATTTAATCAAATTAAAACTATTAAACTTTTCTGCCATATCATTACTGTGACAACTGCGCTCCGATTGGCTAGCCCGGGTTCGAGACAATTGACGGGTGTCGTCAATGGGTGTCATCAACTGTTTCACTTTAAATCGACCAGTTAACTTGAGCTTTGCTATAATGGACGAAAATTGCAATACTACATATTTAATATGTAATTACCGATGAAATGTGATACCGTTTCTTTTGTAATTAGATGTTTTGCTGTTTTTTCCACACCACCGAATAGAACAGCACGGCATTGTTAGAGATATCTTTATTACAATACAGAATATTTTTTGGAATATACGGAGACGTACGCACAGGTCAGTAGTTGGCCTGTCTATATTTCAGTGCAAACGGGAGTTGATATTTATAAGAGCTATGTCGCTAATGTGTTACCAGAATATATAGCCCTTATTTCGTCTCTATGTCTGGTTATATACTCGATGGTGACGATACATACCTAACTAATGCCTATTCATTCTCGCCTTGAAAATGCCCAAGTTTAGGATTCAGGGAATAAGTCTGCAGGCAGAGAACTTCACTCCATAGCGGTTCGCCACATAAATGTAGAAGCATAGCGCTTCGTGCGATTTATAAGATTCCCTTTTCATTATGGAATATATAAGCGTATCATTTTATTTTCCTGCACTATTCTTAATCTTACAACTATTCACATAGTTGAATTGTATACTATTTTTTTCTATATATAATATTTACAGGTTAGTAGGTACGTAAAAAACAGTATCAATGTAGATAATGTTGTTTGACATTAATGTGACAACTATTGGTAAGGTTTATAATTTAGTTTGACAACTGTTCCACCTAAGTATACCTTGAACGCCTCGCAAAGGAGCTTTCAGTTTGCCTCGTTAAAACCTCCGGTAACCAGAGGGTTGGTAGCTACTTCAGTCAAAGAATAAGCTTAGTCATTCAAAGGGGAAACTTTAGCAGCAACCTTAGCACGATGTCTAATGGTTTGACCTACCGCCTCTCAAGCAGAGGCCGTGGGTTCGAAACCGGAATGTATGTGATGTTAATTTGAAATTTATCATGAGCTTTTCGGTGAATGAAAACATTGTGATGAAACGCACGTCGGAAAAGGTTTACAACCCTTGGAATATGTTTCAAGTCCCCAACCCGTATTGGTCCTGCAGCGTGACGAACTTAATTGCCTCCGTGGCCGTACAGTTACCGTGCTGGACTGCCACGCAGATGTCCCAGATTCGATTCCTGAGCCGGGAGAAATATTTGTAAGGCTTACATTTCCTTTTCTCTTGAGTTTGGGTGTAATTTGTAGTTGTCTATATGTGTGTCCATGGCACCCGCGATACAGGGTTTCCCTAGTGCTATGTGTGTGTGTGTGTGTGTGTGTGCATTAAAAAAAGATGGCCTAAACCCTCACCTGAGAGATCCGTGCTCACCAGTGGGATGTATAAACGAGTTGATGATGTTATGAGTTACAACAAGAAATTTAAGGTTTCCTTTGTCTTTTAATTATTGTATGTATTAATCTATTAATCATTATTACATATATTTATTTTATTGAATGATATCCACATAGGTACAGAATCAAGAGCACGTAAAGCTTGACGCTTAAATAAATCTTACGCTTAAATAAACACATAAATCAAACTCTATGCAGCTTACGATAAAACGATCTAAAGTACAAAATGACAAGCTTGATGTGCTCTTGACTGTACATCCAACTGTTGCGCGATCTGGTCTTAATCTGATGAGATATGTAAGGTGGAATTGTCTTATATAATATTTTTCGGCTAAAAGTTTCTTGGCACTGTCATCATAAACGAATTAAAATTGACGTTGTGGCTGAGCTCTAAACGCTCGACCGTTAGAGCGTTTGCGCACTGCCTCCTTCCGATACAATTACCTACTGTCAGATAAGTAATACTCGACCATCGACACATTAAAAGATACTGTCAAGTATGAAGTTTATCCGCTCACGCGATACATGCAGCCGTAGACGTATACCACACCTAGAGGTGCCGGTGATGATTTTATACCGATTTATCGGATATCGAAGTTAGAACAGGTAAAAGAACTAATATTAATTGCTATTTCAGTAACTACTCTAGCAAACCATAAAATTTTTAACGCCTGGTTCTGTCATTTGAAAAAAATAAACAACTTCAAAAATACGTCACGACAATCGTGTGTGTTATTGTTGGGGCTGGTGATTTTGGTGTTTATTTATTGAAAACATACCGTAAGTAGCGTTTTTTAAGTTTACCCTGAATTTATTGTTTGTAAACTATACTGTAAGGAGTAATTTCATGGTAAACTTTAGAACCACTCAAACGGAACATTATATCATATTTACCCAAGTACACCAAAAATTTCATTAGTGCTTTTTAAGTGCAGGATTTGCGGTGTATTACTGCATTTTATTTGAGATGTTTTTGTTGTAGTACGGAGGGTATTTATTTAGCAATGCAGAATAATAATTTTTATTTATAAAAACTTGTATTTAAACTGAATCCTTTTCTAAATTGCGAAACCAAATAGCCGCCATTTTGCGGTAGGATGAGCGCATCGCGTGAGCGGTTATAGCAGTAGAGTTCCTTGTGAAAGAGTTCGTCCAGAGAAGTACTGCCACCGTACCCATTTCTGCCGCAAGCATTAATGTCAGTATTACTGTGTTCCAGTTTGTGAAATTGTGGTGTGGTGAAATTACTGGCACATGGGACTTGTGACATGTCAACTTATATCTCAGGGACGCATCTTTGCGATTTAAAGCTCCGAGTGGCATTGGAACTGTTATGGACAGGTGTGTAGCTTACGATCAGGCGCACAACGTTCGTCTCGTCACTTGATATTATGTAAAAATAATAATTATATATAGTATAAGTCATATTCTGTTCTGGACGGAGAATGAGAGTAGACCCCCTGATTTGTTCGCGTTGATAGGAAGGTGTACGGCACTTAGGTCAAGTTCACCTACCCTCATTTCCTTCAACATTTATATTGCTATCCTTTTTACCTGCTGCAACTGAAGTACTTTTTGTAGTTGGACAGTCTACAACTAACCGTCCTGTGTAACGTGCGTCCGTCTTGGATCACCCATCGACACTCGTTTAGCTTAGTGGACTTTCCGCCGTATTTAAGACTTAAAAGTGTATACTACTTTAAATGGCTTTGGTTGATTCCGCATAGCAGTGACAGTGTTGAATCAATCACAATGAAAAAAATATATAGTAATATATATATATGTGTGTGTATTTGACAGTAATCGTTGTACAGTACTTGTCTCTTTCCTCGGATTTTGTGGGGTAATGCATTACGTACGTATTATTTTTCCATAAATTGTTCGTCATTTTAAATTTTTATTGAATTGACATTCAATTTATTTTTTTGTGAAATTACTCCACTAGTTGGTTATAATTATTAATACAAAGATCGAACACTCAGAAAAATTCCTTCGATCCGGCCGGATTCGAACCGACGTGGTCTAGAATACCGTGCAAAAGGCTATACCAACTAAGCCACAGAACGAACCAGCGGACCTCACGAATTTTTCGATGTGCTTATTGTCGTGTTTTTGTATTTGGTTTTTCAACTACTTTTTAGTCGTAGCGCCGTCTATGAGAAATCTATGAAAGTTCGTCATTATTCATATGTAGCGTTGGCATTGTTCAAACGGCTGAAACGTTTAAATATAATCTAAAATACAAAATGTTCTGCCTTTACTTTCGTATAAAAACCTCGCATCCCAATCATGAAATATCCAGTAGTTTCAGTGTTACTTTGTTTTTAATTAAAACCGTTTTCGCCTTTCGTGGGATAGAATAAAAAAAACAACAATACATTTCTACGTTTCAGCTGTAATAAAATTTAAATTGGGAATTGCTAAAGCGAATGTTCGTGTTGCGCTAACAGAAAGCTGAAAAAAACAAGCTAGTTAATAACACGTAGTTAAGCACATTCAGAAACACTATCCGGGTTTAGTTTTATTGCCTTAAGGGATTAGAGGAGGCTGTTAACTGCGCAATTTGGGTTTAAATACTTTCTTATGTTGACAAACATTATTGACTTTTTGGTTAGTTATCCCGGTCTTATTACCATAAAAAAGAAACTTTTGTGTGTTTTTGTCGAAACTTTTAGTTAAATGGCAATAATCATTAATACAAACATAATAGATATACAGGAAAGAAGAAAAATTCCTTCTGATTGACTGACGTCTGATCTGACTGATGATTTCTCACAGATGGCGCTACGGCAAAAAAAGTCGTTTATTACCAAAGACAAAGATCTGCAGGAAGCTTATAGAAAAATTCATAAGGTCTGCTGGTTCGTACCGTAGCTCGGATTGGAGAGCGTCCGACACGGTATGCTGAAGGCGCTGGTTCGAGCCCAGCTGGATCGATGATATTGTTCTTGGTGTTCGACCTTTATATTAATAATAATAACACATCAGTGGGCTCATTTCATAAAAAATAATTGAAAATCGTTATAGTAACATGTGACATTCAGTTATGATTACGTAACTGTAAAGTTCCATTTGCGACAATATAAGACAATACAATTGAACTTGCGATTGAAATTGCTATTTGCAAGATAAAATTTATGAAATACCTGATGGCAAGCTATGAATATAGCAGTTTCAGCGTCACTCAGAGCTTTAAATTGCAAAGATCTGAGGGGCACTGCCACTGTGCCCATCACTCTGAGACATAATTTGACAAGTCCCATGTGCCTGTAGTTTTACGAACATCCTTATGCTTCCGGGCTACCGGAAAGCAGTAATGCTCACATTACTGCTTGACGACAGAATTAAGTGAGGTGGCAGTACTTCCCTGGACGAACTTCTTTACAAGGAGCTCTACTACTACGACGTTGAAAATAAATATAGTCCTAAAATAAATGCACTATCAGAAGAAGCAGGTTGAAAAACAGAAACTCAAACTAGTTTGAATGACCTGTGCGTTTGACTAAGAGCCTCATCTCCCTCACTTAGAAAAATATCGTTAAACGGTCACTCTCAGACTAGTGTTCACGACCTAATTTCCGTGGCAATTTTTGTTACTTAAGTAATAATTACACGATACAAGTAATATACTTGAATATTTAAATAATAAAAATTGCCACAGAAATTAGACACTGAATATTAGTCCGAGAATGACCGTAAAGATTGATAATCAATATTATCTGATCGCTTAAACTAACTAAAATGGCAGAATAGATTATGTGAGAAAAATGGTACATATCGATGTTAACCAAAAGTACCTACAACGTTTGATGGCATCTATCAGAGACAACACGCGTTTTCCATTTATGAGAAAAATGTTAAAAGGAACGCTGCCTAACAAACAAGACTAGGTACTCAATCATTTCATAGTACCTCCGGGACAGATCCTGGAAGTAGGTAGAAGTATCTCTATGCGTATTAGATTGCAGCTTTTATTGTGATTGCCTTTTTAGGGTTTCGTGGCGAAACGGTAAAAAAAAATCGATGAAGTGAAATTTCTTTGTCTGTCCGTCTATTGGTAACCTACTACCTACACTATTGCTACACTAGACTTAGATGCTATTGTCAAAATATTCTAGACTGTTTATTCAGTACAACCTATATTGTTGGGTGAAGAGAGTCTCGCCTATAACAAGATGTTTTATACTGTAAAGTCAGGACGACGTAGAATGTCAAGTTAGCCTCCCTCGCCTTGTCGTTTTGGCTCTAGTAGCCGTGGTCGATTTCATCCCACGGTGAAGCTAAGAAAACATATATTTACACACGGTAAGAAAATAATATAATAATAAATTCAAATAATGTGTGAAAATCGTGCAAATTTAAATCAATGTATTACCAGTATTTTTTTATCATTTCGCGTAAATCAATTTGCATCAGACGTATATCACGAAAATATGTAAAGCAAATACTTGGTCGCTGTTGTAATAAAAAGAAGCATTGTCACGATTATTTGTGTGATGATTTTAAATGATATTTAGCCTGAATTCTTTAAGATTAAAGTGCGAAGAAAATAGGTTTCATAAATTCTACCTGTTTGTGAATTCTGGGTCCGCAGAGTTCTCCCTGAAGACAATACACTTTTTAAACTAAGTGGTGTCACGGACGGAACCATTGCAGGCTACTAACTGTACGACACGTATAGTCGTACTCAGCTCTTAGAATAACTGCATGTAGAGTTCCGCGTTTTTTGTAATGTCTTGCGTTGCGTCTGAAGAAGGGAAATCCAGGGAAATAGTTCTGTCAGCTTATATAGCTTTATTACTTTTATTAGCTAGGGGATTATAATCTGGGGTAAACAATTTATTAAATTTGTTTAGCACAAAAGTAATATATACGAGGAACTATAGTACCTATCAGTCCCTTGTTTAGCAGCAGCACTCTATTCCTTAAGCTAGGATTATCCGTACCAAGTTTGCATATTTTAGAGTTAAGTAAATTTAGGAAACAAAGACCAGATTTATTCAGGAGTTTATAATAAGTACTAGAAATACAGGAGAAACTTGATAAATTGATGCTAGACTACTGCTATCCGATTGCATTATAAAGAAATTGCTACAATATTGGCCTAAAATATCTAATGAAATACCAAATAAGTTGAATACTCTTCGCCGATAGATCAAACGTCTAGAAAATTTAGTAAATAGCATTTGGAAAACGAACGAATGATTTTAGAATATTGCAGTAATGTAACAAAATTATTTTATGCAATAAACTACGCTAAACAACTGTACTCGTATTATAATTCCCTAACAATCCGCTAGATGGCATTGAACCATTTTACCTAAATTTTGCGTTGTGGTATTTATAAATGTTTCTTTGAAATGGTGACTACCTTGATTGAATTTTCACAACGTGAGAGAAACATAGGTACTATTAATTTATATTTAGGGGTCGAGTCCAAGTGGAAACGACTGCCAGACCTATCTGATAGTTTATTACCTATATAAATTTTTGTAATGTACACGTAGTACTGACGGTTACACTTAACCTGGCACTTTGTAGGCTCTTTAAGTATGGATTTAGTAACGTCATCACAACGTCAAAGTTCCCGTTACATTACACGTTAGCAATGATCTTTTTTTTACGTAACGCCACTGCGTATTTGGAATTCCAATTTCAATACCGTACATTAAAATTTTTGCACGCTAACAAGCAGTAAAATGCTCTTATCTGAGACAACGTCAAACTTTTCTTCAACCGTGCTTATTTTACGTCATGATCACCATTCCAACTGAAAGACCTCAAAGAATGCTACAACGACTGGTCTTGTGCTGCTTGCATCTAATGAATTCACGCAACTTTCACTAGGTCATGGGTCCACCTTGCCCTTTGTCTGCCCACACAGCGTCTTTTTTGATTCCATTGGCTATCTGTTCTGCGAGCAATGTACCTCACCCACTACCACTTGACTTTTACAATCTTTGGGTTATGTCGGTTACTCTGTTTCTTTTGCGGATATCCTCATTTCTGATTCGATCTCGATCTGACACTCCGAACGAAGCGCTTTCTATTGCCCTTCGGGTGACCTTGAGCTTTCTTATGAAGCCCATAGTGAACATTCACGTCTCAGTGCTATATATCATCACTGGTCATATTCTGTTCACACTGTTGTATTTTAGACAAGAAGATAAATATGACATATTTTATGTAAATAAAGCAATGTCACATGATTTACAAAGTCATTCCTATACTACATACGCGGAGGAAAACTTCAAGTATATAATAAAACTAGAGCAACATTGCCAAGACGCCTTAAATATTTACAAGGTCGCGTGTAGTGGCCGAGTATCTCTGGATAGCTGTTCAAAAATGTTAGAATATTATACATAGAATATGTTTACATTACCTACTCGCATACTTTGTGAAACTCATGAAATAACTTTTTGTTATATTATGACGAATTTGTGATAGTGGTAATTGAGGGGAGGATAGAAGGAAGAACAAAGAGAGGAAGATCAAGAATGGCGTAGTGATCACATAAAAAAGAAGATCAAAGTGAACAGATATAAAGAGGTCAAGGAACTCGATATGAACCGTGAGGAGTGGAGGAAGCTACACCGACATGAGTCTGGCTCTTAAATAAGATGATGATATGGCGTGTCAAGTAGGAGTGTCTCCCGTGTACATCAAAATATACATAATATGTGAAGTGATTCAGACTCGGACAATATTATTTCTATGACCACGACGACCAGTGCACGTTAGAATGAACATAACGCATTCAAATTCAGCTTTATTATTATGTCTATATGACCATATGATACTGTTATATATCTCTTTGGTACATTGTTACCTGGGTTACGTTTGACATATTATTCCATTATTATTCAATAAAATGTCTTAAAGTGATTTCTGTATTTTTATGAATATACTACAAATTGGCGACGATGGACGAACTCACGCGACTATACAGAACACGTACATCGATACGCGGCCAATTGACAAAACTGGAACACAAATTCTCAGAAATTCACGAAAACATTACAGAGTATGAAGCTAACGTCAGACTCTCAAACCTGGAAATTTATGAAAAGAAGTTTGACATGGTACAGACGGACATCGAATCTCAAATCGAAGCCGATTTCGAAGCTGAGGTCGAACAGAGGTACAGTACTCAGGAACAAATAATCAATATTAAATTGAAGCTTCAAAAGCTGCGCCCTACACCAACAGTAGTTCACGCGCCATCGCAGAACTACGAGGACGCACTCGTCGCACGTTCAACAAGCTCATTGCCACCAAAACTTAACTTACAACCTTTTCATGAAAAAGAAACATTTAAAAATTTTGTAAAACGTTTGGAAATGTATTTACAACTGTGCAATTACGAGGACATGCGCACCAAAACTTTAATGTTATTATCTTCTCTGTCACCGGAATTACATCTGAAGGCATATGATCTCTGCTCGCCCTCCGACCCCCGTGAACTAGAGTTCAGTGTACTCGTTAAAACCCTAGAAGAGTATATAGACCCTAAACCAAGTATCTGGGCTTGCCAACACAAATTCATATCACGAGTACAAGGAGTAGATGAATCAATAATAACATATACATCGGAATTGAAACGTTTAGCCCAAGATTGCGAATTTACATGCGACGGTTGTAAGAAATCCATCTGTAACAACTTTTTAACATTACAGTTTATTAGAGGACTTCGTGACAACGATATTAAGACAAAAATCTTAGAAAACAGATCTGTAACTGATTTTGCAGACCTAGTTCGTACTGCAACCGCGATAGAGATGGCAAAGTCAGACAGCGACTTCATAGCACAGCCATCACAATCATGTAAAAACAACTTCCAAGTCGTCACACGATTTAAAAACCCCACGACAAACAATAGAGCGCCTATATCAATACGCGACTTAAGAGGCAAATGTTTCCGCTGCGGAAGCGCAGATCACCGCGCATCAGTCTGTAAATTTATCAACGATATCTGTAACAAATGCCAGCGCAAAGGACACATAGCACGTGTTTGTTTGCAATCGTTGAATACCAATAAACAAATTGAATCGGAACAAACATCCATACACAGAGAACCGCACTCATCAGATACCGTCGATGACGACACGCCCTGGAACACCAATATCATTCGGTCCAACAACTCTGATAAGTACATGATAAACCTTTCATACCTCAGACCTTTTATACCTGCAGCCTATGGGTCAACTACACTCAGAAAGCTATCAACTCTCTAAGAGTTGTATATAACAATATATTCCGGATGTTGTTGCGGCTGCCGCGATTCTGTAGCGCGTCAGGAATGTTCGCCGATGCCCATGTAGACGGATTTGCCGCCATAATGAGAAAAAGAGCGGCATCCTTGATGCGCAGAGTTCGTGGCAGCGGTAATAGCATTGTGGGTATTGTTGCTGGCAGGGTCCAGGGTTCATTTTTTGAACACTGGACTAAATTACATGTATGTCCTAAACCCAGCACGTATTTATGAATTTGTATCTTCTAACACTAGTATGTAAGTTTTTGTTTGTTATACTAACCAATATGGATGAAATCTGAATTAAAGTATTTGAATTGAATTGAATTGAATTGAAAAAAAATATACACATAGATGGTAAAGGCGCGGAAATGGAAATAGACACAGGCGCTGCGCTGTCATCCATGTCTGCTAAAGATTTTAGAAAACTAAATACGGGTCGAAAAATATTTAACACTGAAGTTACAATGCGAACTTATACTGGAGAAATAATTAAACCTCTAGGTGTTGTGTACGTCACTTGTAAATACAAGAATCAATCATTCAACGGCAAACTTTATATAATTAAGCAAGACGTTGATCCTATATTTGGTCGTGCATGGATACGTTTGGTAAAAATGGACCTAGCTAACATCAACGCCATCAAGGAATCCACGCATTCCCACTTAGAAGATCTCTTAGAGGAGTATGCTTGTATATTCGATGGCACATTAGGCTGCATTCCTAATTATAGAGGGCACATCGCTTTGGAAGATAACACCACACCTATTTTTGTGAAGCCAAGACGTATTCCCTACGCATTAAAAGAAAAAGTAGACGAGGAAATAGAACGGCTCTGTCAACAAGGAGTCATTACGAAAGTAGACAATGCCGAATGGGGTACACCGGTTGTGCCGATCGTGAAGCCGAACGGGAGCATCCGGCTCTGTGCCGACTATAAAGTCACGCTGAACAAATATATTAAAGTCGAACAGTACCCGATTCCTATTATTGAAGACATCTTGGTGGAGATGAACGGCGGCGAAATATTCTGCACGTTAGATATTAGCCAGGCTTATCTACATATGCTAATGGATGAACAGAGTGCCATGATGCAGACGCTGAGCACGCACAAGGGAACGTTCAGGGTCAACCGCCTTATGTTCGGCGTTAAAGTGGCACCTAACCTATGGCAAAAGTTCATGGATAGATTACTCAAGGATATTACTGGAGTCAAATGTTTCTTTGACGATATTATCATACAGGGATCAACGGAAGGACAATTGCTCGCTAGGCTCCGGATTGTTTTACAAAAATTGAAAGAGACCAATTTGAAACTCAACAAGGACAAATGTCATTTTATACAAAAAAGTATTAAGTACCTCGGGCATATTATCGATAAAGACGGTCTTCATAAAACCAAAGACAAGGTCAAAGCAATTCTAGATACGAACCGTCCGAGCAACATTAGTGAATTACGTACATTTCTGGGCATGGCCAATTACTACAATAAGTTCATACCCAATTTAGCTTCTATCTCATGCCCACTGAATAATTTACTTAAGAAAGACACCGAATTCACATGGTCATTTGATTGTGAGGATGCATTCAACAAAATTAGGAAAGAAATTCTTAGTGAACGAGTTTTAGTCCATTTCGATCAGACTAAACCTCTAGTACTCACCACAGACGCGTCGTGCAGCGGGCTCGGAGCTGTGCTCTCTCACAGGCTGCCAGATGGCTTGACAGGCCCATTGCCTTTGCGTCGCGTTCGCTCACTACCAGCGAAAAGAAATACAGTCAGATTGACAAAGAAGCGACATCAATCTTTTGGGGACTAAAAAAATTCTTTCACTACTGTTACGGTAGGAAGTTTATACTAGTCACAGATCACAAACCACTAACGATAATCTTCAATCCGTATAAAACACTACCGGCAATGAGCACTATGAGACTTTTCCACTACGCACATTTTCTTTCCGGCTTTGACTACAGCATAGAGTATAGATCATCAGCTGAGAACAGTAATGCAGACTACCTATCCCGATTCCCAGTTGACATGATAGCTACAAACATTATTGACGTTAATTGTGCCTTCCAATTGCAACAAATTAACAACATTTCGATTGACCGCCAAACGATTGCGGATGAAACCCAAAGGGATTCTGAATACGAGGCTGTAGTAGAGGCTTTGCAGTCAGGAACGAGTGTGACGCGATACGGTTATAATGATAATGAGCTGACGCTGCAGGATGGGTGTATTTTAAAAGGCACTAGAGTTATGATCCCAATTGCCATGAGACAGGCAGTACTGGAAGACATACATACGGGTCACCTAGGAATAGTGAAAATGAAACTCCTAGCACGAGGCTTTGTTTACTGGAAAAACATCGATAAAGACATTGAGGACCTAGTTAAAGGTTGTCGTGAGTGTAGGCTAAACCAGAACCAACCAGCACGGGCACCACGCCACCCCTGGGAGACCCCTAGAACCCCTTGGCAGAGACTCCACGTTGACTTCGCGGGTCCTATTCAAGGACAATCGTTGTTTGTCATTGTGGATGCATTTTCAAAATGGATAGAGATTATTCCCACTAAGACGACAACAAGTTCATGGTGCATCTCCAGATTGAAGGAGTTATTTGTAACATTTGGTTACCCGGAAATAATAGTATCAGATAACGGAAGGCAATTTGTGTCAACAGAGTTTGAAACATTTCTCAAAAACAACGGGATAGTTCACAAGACTTCAGCTCCGTATCATCCGGCGACAAACGGACAAGCGGAACGTTCTGTCCAGACTGTCAAGAGGGCATTGCAGGCGGCGAATGCTTACCCGGGTACCATACAGGAAAAGATACTGGAAATTAAAGAGCAATTGAGAAGGACGCCCAGTGTCAGCACTGGCAAAAGCCCATATGAAATCATGTTTGGGAGGGAGGTGAGGACGTCTATACATGTGCGATATAGGAGTACTGTAATTGACAACACAAGAAGCATTCCCCAACACCCGCAGACAAGGACGTTCTCCCCGGGCCAAAGAGTACAGATACGAAGCTACAAGAAAAACAGTAAATGGGAATTTGGAACTGTGTTACGAGTACTGGGCTATATCCACTACCTTGTCGAAACGGACGACGGTGAAACCTGCAAGAGGCACGTCGACCAGATGTTACGGTCAGCAATAGAAGTGCGGAACTAGTGCAAGGCCCAGGGTTTCCTTCTGAGGATTTTTACAGCGGAGGCCTGTTATATATCACTTTGGTACATTGTTATCTGGGTTACGTTTGACATATTATTCCATTATTATTCAATAAAATGTCTTAAAGTGATTTCTGTATTTTTATGAATATACTATAGATACCTAAAAAATACATGTTTCATACATAAGTAACTGACACTTGAGTGGGCCTGGAACATATATTTGGTACGTGT
Source organism: Hyposmocoma kahamanoa (assembly GCF_003589595.1). Lineage (NCBI taxonomy): Eukaryota > Metazoa > Arthropoda > Insecta > Lepidoptera > Cosmopterigidae > Hyposmocoma > Hyposmocoma kahamanoa. Next base: position 5,124,164 of record NW_020653731.1, read on the forward strand.
TAATGGCGCTTTTCCCATTGTAGTTTGCTGAGTCTTAGGGAGTTAAAGCTCGGAGTTGTATCGTAACTGTTATATAATAAGCATCTCCCTTCACATCAGGTGCACGACTTGTCAGTCCCGCTGTCTGGTATAAAAAAAACTACATAAATTGGACCCCAGACGTGTTATAAATGAGTTAGTTTAGACTGTAGTCCCCCAGTTGCCCAATTCGGATTACCGTGTGTTCAGTTCAGAGCTGTCGCATCCGGCTTCATAGATGTTGGATTTGGGTTCTATTGGAGCTTTTGGAGAGGTATTTGTAAAAATATATTCAAGAAAGATGTGTTTGTTTTTGAAGATTTTTTAATAGAGAGACAAAGTCATACAGATGTCATACAAAAGAAAAAGGAAGCTTTTAAAATTCGAAAAATATATACATTAAGAATAATTTTCAGTAGCCAGTATTTACTACACAAAAAAAAGTACTTACAACAAGAGATGACCAGTGTTCAGCCTCCATGGACAATCAGTGGAGTGTCTAGTCGCAAAGACGGACTCACTAGACTGGCATGAATCAAAAACATTCGAATTTCTTTTCGAAAATGATGAAGAGCGCAGACTCCGCCTGATTAAACATCCGCTACGAGCAGGCGACTGACAGATTTTTCCAAAAATAAATACCTTGCTGGTTGGTGCCTAATCACTGGCATTCTCGATCAGTATTAACCATAGCTATCTATGGTATTAATCGACAATATACGAAGTTGACACCGGCCCAAGCTTAATAGCCGCCATTAACATATTCGAGCGAGCTACATATTGTGCTGCCCAAAACATTTTTGTTAGTGAATGAATGAATGAATTAATTAATTAATGAAAGGAATGAATGAATGATTCCTTATTGCACATTAAAATGTAGAATATCGTACTATTACGTTGTTTGATTTCTTTTATTTCATCGAAGAAGAACGGTATTTGGCCATACAAATGCTAAATAGTGACGTCATTGCTCTACAATACATAATATAAATTTATCAAAATATTGAATCATGGCAATGATCGCTGCACGTTTAACACGAACGTTTGCGGGTGGTTTATAGAAATGAACATTTGTTGACGTCAGAACGCATCATTATTCATTACATTCATTTAATAATTTGTATAAGAAACGTTTATAAACTTTTCCATTAATTTATGAGAAAAATATCTTGCTTGTGAACGTGTTGAGGAAATAATAATTATAAACTTATACAGACAGATCATACAGGTATCTAAGACCTTTTTGAACCATCCTGTCGCGGTATTTTTCTGACTATAAATTGTGTTTGGTATACAAAATTGCATGGTACAAATATCTTTTTAAAAAGATACGAAATGTTTTATTAAACAAGGTCCACTGGATCCAAACCTTCGTTAACATCGTATTTCTATGCACATATTGAAATTGCTGAAAAATTCAAAGCTTCGCTTTGAATATGTAATGAATAAAAGCATCGTTTTATATTCACAAAAGGCTCCGAATGGTATCTGAAAAAAGTTTTCCAAGTAAGAATTTAAATCCAAAAACAAAGGTGTAAATACTATTCTCTAATTGGCGAGCAATTAATTCCAAACCTGGTCATTATTCTTATTTTAACCGACTAAAAATAAAGGTTTCTTTTTATGATACCAAGTGACTGGAAAAACAACTGGCGGTAAGCGACATACCTATCCATAGCAGTTTTAGTGCAACTCAGAAAACGCAAAGATCTGACGGGCACTGCCACAGGGCCCGTCACCCGCAAATTCGGAACGGCGGCGGCGGCGCGTGTTTAAGGTATGTGCGTTCTTGGATGTATCCAAAACAAGACACACGTTTCAAACCTTGACCGCTCGGCGGTACACGTCGCTGTTCCGAATTTGCGGCCTGAGACATATTAAGTTCACGAGTTCCAAGTGGCTGTAATTTCACTAGCACTACTACCCTTCAAAACCGGAATTACCGCTTGCCGTCAGAAATGACTTGATAATCTTTTGAATTTCAATTTAGATATATATGTATTTCAAATTTGTTGCCTCCTTCAAAACAGCATTTAAGAAATTTTTATTATTTACCCAGGTAGAAACCTGAGGTTAGAAAACAGCACAGGCAGTCGTCCTGTGCCGTCGTGCCATTTTACTACTGACATTAATATCCCAACCACAAATTCATAAGAACACAATTCACGCACGATTAATTTTGGTTTTATTACATCCCACCTACTTACTATACACATACACCCATTTTTAGCCGACTTTAAAAAAAAGGAGGAGGTTGTACGTTCGGCTGTACGTATGTTTACAGATATCTTCGTCAATTGTAATATAAATGGTGCATTTTCGTGTTGGTCCCATTGTCACCAAGTCACAGTCTGATGAGAGGATCCCATGAAAATCGAAGGAAATTCTCAAATTTAAAGGCATGTCCGTGTATTCACCGATTTCTTTATCGATTACGTACTGATTTTGAAAATTCTTCTTTTGTTTGAAAGGGTATACACTCGAGGTGGTCCCTGATGCTACTCTGGGTTCCTTTCGGCAATCATATTTTCCACAAATAAAAGCGGACTTTTCACTTAACATAATAAGTGTAATCAACAAATCATCGTCACCATGACAACCAGAAAAGAAAATATACAATGTACAAAGGAGTCCGTAACAGTCCCATTGTCACCAAAAAGTCAGAATCTGAGGAGAAGATCCCGTGGAAATCGAAAAAAGCCGATAAGCAAATTTTTGAAGTCGGTTTTTTTTTCAATGAAAAAGTTACAATTATTACTGCATGCACGTTTACTTCTTTTTTTGGTACTGTTTTTTCCATTGGAAAAGACAAAGGCACTGATGCGCCATACAGCCAAGACTGAGAGTAATCTCTTTCTTGTATCCCATTACAAAAATGAAATATTTTGGATAGTATCGAGTTCTTAGGTTTTCGCGATTGTTACACATAGGAAATGATACTATTTTTCCGGATTGAAATCGCGTATTTGTTTTTCAAACAAACCAACGTTTCGGGCCCTTTACAGGTCCCATAGTCATGGTTGACTGAGGTGGTATAGTCTTCCCTTTCCCTTCAAATCTTCAATAGTGCTTTGATTTTGATTTACGTCTAGTTAAGTCTATTCTATTTTTTTAACTGCTTGGACGAAGCGACATCGCCCTTGTTATTTATTCAGCTTTACGGAAAACCAGCGAACGAGGTGCTTTCACACGTCTTGTTACAAAAAGCCGAATGGAGATCATTTTGGTAACTTTTAAACGTGATTCTTTTATTTTCTGTTTTATCCGAAGGTTGTTTTATTTTTTGTTATCATTCTGTCAGATATATTTCGTCATAAAGTTACCAAACAAACTATTTTTCTTTTTTTCTGATATACAGGTCGTATCACCACCGTATTACTGGGCCACATCTGGAGTTATAAGTACATAAAATACCATTGCGGTGATAGCCTTGCAGCTATGAAAGGACTAATTTGGTTCACCTAATTTTCTTAATTAACCCTTGTGTAGGTTGTTTTCATCACACAGTGAATTTTTCGTGCATAAGCGTACAGTAAATAGATGTGTCCTATCCACAAAAATATAGCCTTGAAATATATCAACTCAAAAGATAAGTTTTATATAACAATGGTTCAATGGTGGCCTGCAATCTATTGTGCCTAATATAGGCCTCGCCCTGCGAAGGTCATCCCATTGTTATAAATACCCTTATAACGTATTTAGGAAATATTTTGGGATTTTATCATGTTAATGGCTTTCATGAAACGTATAGTTCGACAAACATTCACGTAAATGACTCCACCTTACATAAAAAAATAACAAAGTGTTTTAAGTTCGATGGTACTTTCCATTAGAGACTCTGTCTATACCATTGAGTATATAACCAGAAATAGAGACGAAATGTCATTTAATTTGTTTGAAAACTATTCTGCCATATCATTACTGTGACAACTGCGCTCCGATTGGCTAGCCCGAGTTCGAAACAATTGACGGGTGTCGTCTACTGTTTCACTTCAAATCGTCCAGTTTAACTTGAGCTTTGCTATAATGGACGAAAATTGCAAAATTACATATTTAATCTTTAATTACCGATGAAATGTGATTGCGTTTGTTTTGTAATTAGATGTTTTGATGTTTTTCCCACACCACCTAATAAAACAGCACGGTATTGTTAGAGATATTTATCTTTATTACAATAAATACAGAATATTTTTTGGAATATACGGAGACGTACACATAGGTCAGTAGTTGGACTGTCAATATTTTAGTGCAAACGGGAGTTGATATTTATAAGTGCTGTTTTTTTATTTATTAATTTATTTCTGGCCATGGAAACAAAGTCCTTCAGCCGAAAACATAAAAATAAGTTTTTCTGTAAATATGGCCGCCACAAAGAGGATAGGCAATTTGAGGCGGCGTGCTTGGATTGACTCGGGATTCCTTAGAAGGGGCCGATATGGGTATTTTAGTTCGAGATTCGTATAATTTCGCGTTTTAATCTTCGATTAAGGCACAATAGCACTATTCTATTCCACTTTAAACTAGATGTCACAAAATAATTGAAAGTCAAAATAAAAACGACACTTTTCCCTCCAAAAGGCCCAGAGCGAATCTATATAAGTGCTGTATCGCTAATGTGTTACCAGGAATATATGGCCCTTATTTCGTCTCTATTTCTGGTTATATACTCGATGGTCTATACATATAAACTACGTCATAACTGCATAAAAATTATAATAAGCTGCACAAAACAGGAATGATATAAAGTTAGTTTTTTTAATGTTCTCGATCCAGAAAACAATTTTCAACTACATGGAATCATACTCATACCACGCATTTTAACAAGAAAACTAACTTACGCAAGTAACGTCGTAATCATGTTACTGTATACAAGTCCATACGTGTCTGACTGACGTTTCTCTTTTTAAAACTTTTAAGACCTTGCATTCTCAATTTTCAAGAAGCAAGCTCTCTAGATGTAAAATCACATATTTGCTTTAATTTTGTACACAAATAAATAACGACAGCGTCTCCATCTTAAAGTTGATATGCAAATTGTAGATCTTTTGTTGAGGCCTCACCCAACTACGTCTCTGTATCTGTGAACAAAGAGCCCCAACCTGTTCTCAGTACGGACGTAATTACCAGGATTGAGGGAGAAAAATTTTGCATGAAAAAATTAAGAAAATTTTCTACCCAATTTCACTACCGTTGGATACAGACCGTCCGTCTGTACAAATACCAGAGTCAATGATGTTTTTAAATCATAAATTACGTAATAAAAAGTATCTGAAATAGTAAAAAAAGTACTTTTTCTACTCCTGCCAATTAAAATTTTATAAACCATTCACAACTACTCTTTTTAGTTCTAAGCCAAAATTCTATCGTCTATATTACTCGCTACGAAAAATTTAGTTCTGTAAACAGAATTATAACGAGTTTCAAAAAAATAATGTCGTATTTTTGCTAATTATAATATCAAATATGACGCAAACGCTCTACCGCCTCCTGATTGGTTAAAATATGCAAAGTATCCATCAATCAATTCTGTCTCTTTGGTTTTTTGTATTGTGGCGTTTGTTTGAGTTTATTGTTGTGGTTTGTTCATAAAATAGACATTAAAAATATTGGTGTGTTTCATTATATTAATTTATTCGTAGAAAAAGTATTGTATGCAATTATTGTATAATTAGGTCTCAACATCTCGTACCTATTACTTAGGCCTCTCGAGACCCGCCGGTGGGATGAGCAGCGCCGTACTCTGACGGGGACTGTAGGGCAGGACCTCTCGCTGCCGAGCGTGGTTGCCGCCATCCTCGATAGCGCGGAGTTCTGAGAGGCGGTGGCCTCCTTTTGCGCAGGGTTATGTCGCAAAAGGAGGCCGCGGAGCGTGTGCGCGAGGACGCGGCGGACGCGCACCCGCTCCGGCGCAGATGTACGGGGAGAAGGCGAAGGCAGTTCGCTGCTCGCCTGATCCCCTAGTGAGGCCAGCGGGCTCTGGACAGGGACTCCGGAGCCTGCATTGCACGGCCTCACTCGTCTGGGGGGCGGGTCAGAGGACAACTGACTCGCCCCTCCGTTGGCGCGGGAACCCTGGCTTAGCTAGGGCGGCCGGGCGGCGTCGTGGTGAATGTTCACTGATCCCACGGCGCCGACTCAACCGGCGAGAGGGAAACCCGGGGGGGTTTTAGTGGGGTAGGCCCTCCAATCTGGAGGGAGAGTCCCCACATAACCCTGAGTCTCCCTGGACTCAGGGGTATCCATAAAGATTTCCCCCCCCCGTCAAAAAGAAAAAGAAAAAGAAAAAAAGCCTCTCGAGACCCTCATTATACAACGATTGCATAAAATACTATTATTAAATACCCGGTGTCTCGCTATGACAATATCGAGTAATAATGTTTTTGATTTCTTCACATTTATAGCTGCAGTGGTGCGACTGTAGCGCGACAGCAGCGCGTTTGTAGCGCTTTAGTAATTTTGAGTTCACTAATTGCGACTGCAAAAATGGCGCGCGCGTGTCACTATAGTGGCGCTGCAAAAAGTCACCAGGTCAAATCTGAAAAAATCGGAAATTATTACAAAGTAAGTAGATCGAGGGAATAAAAAAAGATGCTGAATTTACCTTCAAACACTTTCAATTGATTTTCTTCAAACATTGTAAAAACGTGTAATGTTTTTGATGTTATCTTACACTCTTGATAACTGAAAATAAAATTGTATTTTTTATTACCCTTGCGGGAATCTCAATATTGCGTTTGACAGCTGTCATTGCAATGCAATTGCAAATAATATATCACTGTTTTGGGTTAGGGATTGTATAGCGGGTGTAATATTATTCAACTTTAAATTACCGATATGAGCCAAAACGTACCTTGAAACACTCATAATCCTTTTTAAATATTGATCATCATTTCGATGTGCCTTTCATACATAACCGTATGTATTGTTACCAGGAAATAGAAGTGCATCTTTAATACCACTGACAAAGAGTAAAATTTTCCCAACATACTAGTGTGTAAAAAAAGAAGTCCACAAAGAAATAAGTAAAACTAGTAAAATGTATTGAAATTAGTAAAAGTGCACTTTAACACTTTGGTGCTAACACATTAATGAGGAACGTACAAATATACCTCATGCACATGCTATATTGGTTTAATCATTGTCTGATTTTTTATAGTACATGAATTACTAAATATGGCCAGAAATCAGTTTAAGGTATGATTATAACAGAACAAATTGTGGTTAGTTCTTTTACTAAGTTACTCTTGTATTGATTTGTGGTGCGAAATAAAGAATTTATTATTGTGTTACATTTTGCACCGAATTTCAGTAGCAATCAACTGCCTCAGTGGCCGAACGGTTACCATACTGATCTGCCACTTAGACGTCCCGGGATCGATTCCCGGGCCGGAAGAAATATTTGTATGGCCTACATTTACTTCTCTCGTGAGTTTGGGTGTAATTTGTGGTTGTCTGTGTCCCTGGTACCCGCGACATTGGTTGTCTCTAGTGCGTGGCTACGCGTATATGCGTTAATAAAAAAATATCAACTTTTTATATATTTTATAATGCTATAATCCAGTTCTCAAATTTTGCTATTGTCTTATATATTTGTTTCGCGTTTATTTGTTTTTTGAAACAAACCAATGCAACGTTTCGGTCCCTTTATAAGTCCCATTGTCATGGGTGAGTGAGATGGTAAAGGCTTTAATCAGTTATGTCTAATATTAATGCAAACCACTGTATTTTTTATATTACAAAAGTTATTAATTAAATATCTTTGGTACTGCAACTGTTATGGATAGGCATGTCGTTTACTATCAGGCGTACGTCAGACTTATTATAGTACCTACTTGGTTTAAAGTACTCATTCCTATACTAGCTCAAACTTAGTCTAGTACAAATTCCATCTAGAACAATACGTGGCTTTACGATCGACAATATTGTCGGAAATACGGGCTTACCGGCGAACAATAGCTATCTGATAGAATCTCCAGCATTTCCTACACTCTGTATGGATAGAAATATTAGAGACCTTACACACTATAGCCTGTTTCTTAGTGTTGGTACTGAATTATTGATTGAGCGAAATGGAAATGGAATGTACTTTGCCGCCGAACCTCTCAAGACGAAAATATCGGGAAGGACGAAAATTTAAGATTATAACAAGCTAATCGAAGTTTGTATTATCCGTTTACATTAATGGAAGACTGGTTAGGTCGACAAAAAGTATGCCAAATGTCAACTGTAAAATTACTTTAGGACCCAGAAATGGTAGTGTTTATATTAACGTCTGACATCAACGTTTGTAGAAGAAATTTGATATGTAATATTCTACCACAGATTGAGATTCAAAGGTCCGAATTGAAGGTTCGCCAAAAGCCGAGTTAAAAAGTATAGATGTTAAAACGATAGATTAGGTTAGAAACAACATGCTAAGTCCTAAAACTGATATAAATAAAGTTGCTGAAAGGCTGAAATGGGACTGGGATCTTTTGGACAGTCTCGGTGGCCTAACGCCTTGCACTGTGGACGCTGGACGAGGAGGTCCTGGGTTCGATTCCCTGTAGGACTAATTTGGGAAACGTAGTTTTCTACATTTGGAAAACAGAAAGAAGCAATTGCTTCTGGTCTCGGTGTTCTGGTTAGTGACCCGGAGTGAATTCCGTTGCTCTGGTACTCATATTCTTCTATATTACATATTATAGGGATTTCCCCTAGTTCGAGATCATGTAATTGGTGTGGTTATCTGATTAATTATTAATATATTATTAGCCCCCTTTACACAGTCATTCTATCGCGTGATCAGGAGAGTACAGGATTGCGCGCGGGAAAGCGTACGCGCGCAATCGTGCGCGATTACCCGTTTGAATTTTTTAAGCTAACGTTCTTTTGCGCGCGATAGCTCATTATCGTTTTTGTTACAACGGAAATAGCGGCCGTGTAAAGGCTAATAGCGCTGGATAGGCCGCGTGAAATTGGCACGTGATGAGTGCAGTCGCACGATCTTTCCCTTTTTCTTCCAACGTCTTTATACGCGCTCAATCCCGCGCGATAGAGTGTGTGCAAAGCCCGCTATTACCTCCCACTTAGTGACGCGGTTAGGAGACTGCTGCGGATAGAGGACGTTGGAAGTCAGAGAGACATGCTTTTCTCCGGCAACGGGTCACTGTTGCAGTCTCAACGAACGTCAAATCTTTTTTGGTCTTATTTAAATTATTAATTTGCTCATACTAATTTACTAATCCGCATATTATAATGCATAGAGATGTATTATAATATGCGGATTAGTAAATGCGGATTAGTAAAATACTAGAGAGTATTGATACTTTGTATTCCACACTGTATTCTACCGCAAGTGCGACGTGGACTTTATAATTATCCAATATCTATGCGGACGCCTTGTAAAAGGATGCTAGTAGGTAAATCTCTCAATTTCGATATCGAGAGGTTCCTTCAATTCAGTTATCTCTTTGGTTCATATGCATCAATAACACCACGGACGTTTGCTATTTAATAACTTTTTACCACTGCACATTGTAAACAAGAAAATTTGACTGCTTAACATAACTCTTACAGCGGTTGCACATGGCAACTTTTAGCAGTGATGCAAACGCGATGCAGTACCGATGCAGTCGCTAATCGTATACCTTTACACACGCGATACAACCGCGCGTATCGATGTAGTCGCGCGTTTGCGTCGATGCAGTCGCGCGTTGGCATCGATGCAATCGCCTATAAATCACAAGTGTAGCGATGCAATCACGCGCTTTTGACTTCTGACTTCTTCTTCTTCTTAGCGGGTGTGTATAATTGGAGAAGAAACTATTTTTTCGAATCTAAATTACGCATTTTTGTTTTTTTCAAACAAACCAACGTTTCGGACATTTTACAGTTCACATTCACATTGTCACAGCTGACTGAGATGGTAAAGTCACCAATCAGGTATGTCTATTGTTATGCATAGCACCCTATTCTGAACTACACAACATAAGTTAGATAGATAGATAAACTCACTGATATAACACAAATACAGATTAAGCATAAAAGAAAAAACAAAACATGATTGTCATAGCAGTGAAACGGCGCTGACTCGGCATATGCCAAAGTTTCCTAAGGCGCTGGTTTTCAGTCAGAACCAAAGAGAGGGATTAAATTATTTGAAAGCAAAAATATAACGACTATGAGTAAAGTTATATAAGTTATTAATTTCAATGCTTTATTTTTTAATTTACCAAAGAAAATTTCAAATTACGCTTAAATTAATACGAATATCAAGCAAAGCGACGGGACGAACAAGTTGTGCGCCTGCTGGACACGTCTGCTGCAGCTGCAGTGCCAATTTAAAGGGCAATCGTACACATACTAGACGTTAAGAATAGTTTTATTAAATTAACAATTCAGAATCGCAAAGGAAAGATAATTGGACATCTAGTACAATACCGCAGTTTTCTTAAAAGCTTTAATATAATAGGGAAGATCGAAGAAACCAGGAGCAGGGTAAAATCTGGACGAAGCATTTTGTCATGTCGTATTTTTTCTTTTTTTTTATAATGCTGTTTGGTCGAACCGTACCACCAGGCGGTGGTAAGCAATTCGCCTATTCATATAATTTGCAGTGACACTAGAGCTTTAAATGGGAAAGAGCTTAGGGGCGCTGCCACTGCGCCCGTCGCCCTGAGGCCTAAGTTGACAAGTCTCATGTGCCTGTGATTTCATCAGCACCTTTACCTTTCAAAACCGAAACGCATTAATGCTCACACTACTACTTGGCGGCAGAAATAGGTAAGGTACTGAGTAGTCGTCAACTAACCCTGTTCAACTTACCTTTGAATTTTTAGTAGCAGGAGAGCTCCTTGTGAAAGAGTTCGTTCGGAGAAGTATTGCCACTTTATTTTTACAGTCAAGCAGTAATGCGAGGATTACTGTGTTCCGGTTTGGTAGGGTACCCTACAAAACTATATTACAGGCACATGAGGCTTGTCAACTTATGTCTCAGGGTGCCTGGTGCAGTGGCAGTATCCCTAACATCTTTGCGATTTAAAGCTCTGAGTGGCACTGCAACTTACATAGATAGGCGAGTCACTTCCCACCATGTGCACGAGTCGTTCGACCCGTCACTTAGTATATTAAAAAAAAAACAAAAAAATACTACTAGGTTTTCCTATGCTATTAAGAAAACTGCGATATTGTATTAGATGTTCAAATATCTATCGTTTCGGTTCTAAATTGCATGTGTGCAATAGACTCAAAGAACACTCTAGCCCAAGGTAGTGACTTGTATATCTCAGAGTTATAAATATAGTAATAAGATAATTTCTACTTAAAAAATTGATTCGTTATAATGTATACAAGACGTTCGTAAAAATGTGTTCAAGGTTTTATTTACATCCTGGAAATAACTTGGATATAATGTTATCTAGTTCTCGACGCCCTTCTTCAAAGCCCAGCGGTGTAATTCGCGCGAAAAAAATATCGTAGCGAAACAAAATTATCTTACATCCCAAATTTATAGATATGTAGCTGATCTTGCTCAAGTTTCGGTTGTTTTAAGAATGTTCTGTTCTATAGGAAATTATTAATTATTAAAACTCGTGTAAAAATGTTTTTAGTAGTAGTACAATGTGCCACACAACCAAAAAGGTACGACCCGACTCTATGCCGATTATTTAACGACGTTCATTTGGCAAATATGGCTTTTCCTGCTTTGTTCCTGTAGGTACTTGACATTGATGAAAAGTCATGAGTGAAAAGGTAATGTACAAACATAACAAGCATAAAATTGTGGCCACTGTTCGGTACGGCTGCACTCAAAGAGTGGTTTTATGTCCGCGCAATAGTATTAAGTATGGCATTATATTTGTGTAAATAGTTTAAGGTTTATTTGTTGTACTTTAACTTGTTCTAATAGTCTTAAGTGGTAGAAATAAAGTTTGTATATGTGTCTTGTTTCATTCCAATAAGGATCAAACAGGTATTTAGTTGGAATCGTTAGTAAAATAGAGAATATGCTTGCTTGATCCGACTCGCGCGTAGACGAGCGCATACGCAGCTAGGGCGACAACTTATACACCTGAAGCGGGGTGCAGGGTAGGTCGCCGGGCACAAATCGCCTGCGGGCGCTTGACTAAGCTTGTTACGTACTTTTAAGACATTATGTACAAATTAGTAGTAAGAAATGTATAATAGCAAAATATTTGTAATAGATTAACGTGTGAAAGATGAATAAATAGTACAAAGGGGGTGAGGTAATTTTTGGAGGGAAAAGGAAGGCTCGCTCACCTATAAAAGGCGCACTGGCGCCAATAGATACACAGTCCAAAAACAGCCTAAGCTCGAGATACATAGAAAAACCCAAAGAAGAGCCAGTAGCCAACCTTACCAGACAAAAGCCAGCCTCCAGATCTTCACAGTATATACAATCGTTGTTTGATTTGAAACCAGGCATAGATGCATCCCGCACAGTCACCCATCATCATTTTCCGTATGAAAGAGGTCGTCCAGGGAATACCTATTTCTGCCGCAAAGCCGTTAGGGTAAGGCAGTAGTTCCCAAACTTATTTTTCTCGTGGACCACTTTCAAAATTTTACTGGTGTCGGTGGACCCCCTGCTGCTACATTTCTACCACATTCTTAAAGTCGCCAAAAAATAAAAATTGTGTCGTTTTTTACTTCTGTCCCTATATTCCGATAGGTAAAATAAAAACGAAAAATGGTACATTTTATAACATTTTATTTATTAAAAGAATAGAATTACAAGAAAAAAATAATAAGGTAATATAGGTTCAGGTTATAATTTTAATTAATGGGAAGGATGTATTTGACGAAGTGTCAGCAAACGATCAATGTTTGGCTTTATTTTTGTGAGCAATAATCGCAAATCCCCCAGCTCTGTGATGTTTAATTTGCTCCTTTTTTTTGTTAAGAGGTTTGTAACGGCACTAAAACTCCTTTCGACAAGGTATGACGAGGGAAAAGCTATTAAAAATTTCTTTGCGATTTCCCACAGTCCAGGATATTTTTCGGGTATTTCTGCTTGCAGCCAAAATGTTTGGTAGCCTTTTCTAAATTTCACCTTCAGCTCCTCATTGGTGCTTATCTCGAGCAGCTCCTCTTGTAATACAACATTGGCCACTTCCGTTTCATCAAATTCAAATGGATTTATGATCCATGGTGGTATATACATCGTCAGCATATCTTCAAACCTGGTTTTAAAGTCATCATGCAGGGCACTTAAATGTTGACTGTAGGTATGGATATCCTCATCAATACATTCTACCTGCGACAAGTTTGGAAATTGAGAGAATTCGCGCCGACTAATGTTTTGCTTCATAAATTTCAATTTCCCAAGAAAAGCCGAAATTATCCCCTTTGTTTTTATTAAATTCAGGCTGTCCCCTTGTAACTGCAAGTTGATATCATTAAATTTTTTAAACAAATCTGTCAAATACGCAATGTCTGCTTTGAATTTGATCAAGTTTTCTTTTAAATCTGGATCTCTACTTTCTAGGAACTCTAATACGGAATCGAAAACAGAGTAAAATCTCGTTAAGCATGCGCCTTTCGACAACCAGCGTACTTCAGTATGTAAGAGCAGTCGTTGGAAGTCTTCATCATTTTCATCGCACAATGAGCAAATAAACGCGTATTCAATGCATTGCTTCTGATTTTGTTGACAGCTTTTATTACAAAATGAAGAGATCGGTTCAACCTGTCACTTAAATGTTTTGCCACAAGATGTTGTCGGTGGATTACGCAATGAATAGCTGTAAGTCCTGGCATAATTCTTTTGAGATGACTTATAAACCCACGATATCGCCCGACCATTGCAGGAGCTCCGTCTGTTGCCACTGAAATAATGTTTGTAAATGGAATCGATTTTTCCGTAAAAAAATTACTCAGAACATTAAATATTGATTCGCCTTTAGTGTCAGTCTCTAAAGTTCTGGCAAATAGCAATTCTTCGTGAATTTCTTCCTCCATAATAAATCGGACATATGCCAATAATAATGCTTCATTACCGGGTAACGTTGACTCGTCCAGTTGTATAGAAAAATGAGTTTTTTGCAGATGATCGCACAAAAAACTTTCGATATCAGAGCTCATTTCATCAATGCGTCTTTGAACAGTATTGTTACTTAATGGAATTCTTTTTAGTACGTCAAATGGAGATTTGTGCAAAACAGTTTTTAAAACCTCTTCAACAGCGGGTAAAATTAATTGTTCTGCGATAGTGTGCGGTTTTCCAGATTTTGCTATAAGTAATGAGATATTGTAAGATGCCCGCAAGCCGTCATCGTTACTTTGAGATGTTGAAGCGAACATACTGTGCATGGTGGGTCTCTTTTCATATTTTTCCTTCAATGTTTGAAAATATTTTAAATCTTTACCTATTTTGTCAGTATGACACCTTTTTAGATGATCTTCGAGCTTTGATGGTTTCATAGAGTCATTGCTCAAAACTTTGTTGCATAATAGGCACATGGGCAATTGTTTGTCTGCCTCTGATGGAACAAAACCATATTTCAAATAATCGACACTATATTGTCGACATTTTTTCTTTGCTGTAGCCATGTTTCGTATCAGTTACCTTACCTGTAAAAAAGAATGTTTTAGTAACCAAGTTTTTTTCTGAATATAGGTATCACACCGCAACCTTTGTCAGCACGCAGAAATAGAATTACGGCTTGTTAAGGGGCCAACTAATAACCGCTAAGACAAATACAGACGTTTTCACAAAACGGTATCAATTTTAAAGTACCTAAATTACCACTAATTTTTAATAGTACAAATAAAAATGGGTGTACTCAGTATCGAATACTGATCATATTTGTGTAGGAAAAAATAAAAGTCGAAATCCCAAAATTGTCCATAAAAACGATAACTAACATTTCATCAAATCAATGATGTATTTGCGTATTTTTTGTCTGCGCCTTCATTGTTAAAACGTGACTTTTTTATACTGTTTTATAAAATTAGTAGTTATTTGCAAGAAAAATTGAAAAATTAATTGCTATTGCTTATTCGGCCTTTTTAGAGAGGCAGTGCTTCTCTCGCGAAAAAACAATTGAATAAAACGTGCTGTGTTTGTCTTCAAATCGAAAGAGGACAATTAAAATATCTGTAAGTTCCTAAGTTACCTATCTATACAAGCAGTTGTGATCAACCGACTAGTACACGTAAACAAAATACATAAGTACTATAACAAAAAAAAAGGTATTTACTTACTTTTCTCCGGCACTAACAAACACTGATATAAATTATCTCAAACCTTTTTTTCGAAATTTCGGAAACAAATGAATGAGTTAGAGAGAGACAAGACCATGTTTTGTGAATATTTTGTAAAGTGTCCATCCGAAATTTTCGGTACAGTCCGTAACTCGCACAACGTAGCGTCTTTATATCGCACATCGTGATAAGCCATAGTGCTTTTACGATCGTCTGGGGCGCACTCACCAACAATGTGACTTACCAATACCCGTTTATGTGTTATGAAACTGATAGCATAGAGACCTTCAATGGATGGCACCTTGAGTACGAGAAACATGAAATAGACAAAACCGGATGAGCCAGTTTACTATGCATTATAAATTATAACAATAGCTCAAAATTTGTAATGTACTTATATCAGGGCTACGTCACTCGCTCCAGGTTACGCGATATGTGCCTACCGCTGAGTACGACGTCAGCACAAGCGCTCATACAAATCTTTTATTTTACTTATATTTATGAGCATTCGGCTCTGCACGGCTGCGCATGGCGGGTGACGTTATTTTCACCTCTTTAAGCGTGTGCTTAGGTTCCTTTTTCCTCGTAGTGAGCGCCAGGTGTGATTAGTCATAAATCGTGCATCAAAATCCCTAAAAAACACGTGCTCTAACGATCAACAGCCAAAAAAGCGATTTCTCGAAAGATCTCAAATATATAATAGACTACATCAGTAGGCATTCACCAATATAAACAAATTTTACTACGCATAGGTACTTCACCTACAACGATTTTAAATATTGCTTTTAAGAATTAAATTACAAGATCTTTCGAGAAATCGCTTTTTTGGCTGTTGATCGATAGAGCACGTGTTCTTTAGGGATTTTGATGCGTCGATGGGGCAACCTTTAGAGCTCACGATTTATGGGTCGAATGGACAATCGAGTAAACGTTTTCGAGCAATTAAATGTTTGCAACGGCATTCGATCTCAAGTAGAGAACCCAATCTGTGCTTATATTTGTAATGTGCTTATGGTCAGCCATACACGCAAGGTGTCAGACATTATTGTGAAAACAGATCCCAACTATTATAAATCGTATAATAGAACCCCAAGTGACCAAACGTCAAGTGTTTTTATTAAAGTCATAAAAATAATACATAGTTTATACGAAATTATATACATATAGAATGAGATAATAATAATAATACACCCGTTGATATCATATCGCCTATTCTATTATTTACGCTCATTATTGTTGTAATAAGGTTCATTTTTCTTCATCTTATACTATGGTCCTATAAAACTATTACCTTGTACTATTTTCAACTGAAAGAATTTCTTTATTCAACGACAACGTACGGGTTAAACTATTTAATAATGTCTTGAAACGTGAAAATGAAAAGACAAAGAAAACTCTCTTTGTCTCGCAAAGTTTTCACAAATTGAAATGGAATACTAAAATGAATCGTTAGACATCCATTAAGAATGCATTAGATTCTATTCGTTGGACAAAAGAATACATTCGCACAGAATACAACAAAACTTGAGACATTTCGAATAAAGTTTTATTTTGCATAATTTGTTTTATTGAAGGAACTCATATTTTTTTTTGTGTTACCGAGTAAAGGGGCGGACAAGTCGTGCGCCTATCCATGACTGTAGCGGTGCCACTAAGAGCTTTAAATCGCGAAGATCTGATGGGCACTGCCACTGCGCCCGTCATCCTGAGACATAAGTGGACACGTCTGTATTTTCAAGTGGTAATTACCGCACACACATTACCGCTCACATTACCGCTTGACGGCAGAAATAGGTAAACTGTCAATCAAGTAAGAATGTGGGCAAATGTAAGCCTACCTTTATCATCTTCATCCTTTTATTTATACATTCCATATCTGGGTAGGAGTCTGGTAAGAAGAGGTATTTAGGCCGTAGGTTTTAATTAAGAAGAAAAATGTTTTTCATTAGGCTACTAGGGCTTTTTAAATCTCATATAGAATATAAAAACCTGAATTGCATGGGACTTACATAACCACGTTCTTGTTTGTTACTGAAAAGCGGTATATATTTTTTTATTTAGCAGGGTTACCTGGGTTAATAGGGCTCTGTAAACAACCGTATTCCCTGATTTATTTGATTCTGGTATAGGTACCTGAGTATTTCGTCGGACATACACATGCATGCAAACACACACACACACACACACACACACACACACACACACACACACACA
>NW_020653731.1:5141612-5178018 GCF_003589595.1 Hyposmocoma kahamanoa
ACACCCACACATTTTGTCATATGTTTTAAAATTACTTATTTTTCAAATTACTTATATGTGTAGTTACACGTTCCTTTTGTTATAAAAATTGTTTATTATAAGTGGTTCAACATAATAATAATTAAAGTGTTTGTTTTAGTGTCTATCTAGTTGCATGTTTTCGTATGTTTATAACAGAATCAATGGCTCAATGGCTTGGATTTGATTGGCGTAAGACAGCCTGGTGGTAAGCAATATTCCGACTCAGTATTGCCGCTTACGTTTACCGTATCACTAATTATTTAAATTACCTGTCAAACTTTTGACAGTGTTTTGTTTGAACCACCGTTTGTACTAATAATGTTTGGTCTCATACATATTCGGTATAAAATCGCGCACGCGGCGCCCTACTTTACCCGCGTGACGCGGTTCAATTTACGTAGTACGTTACTAACTGTCCACCGAGACACTACGTACATGAAGGAAAGATTTGCCACTATAATACTTGTAATTTATACCAATGTAGTTTTAATATTTTCTCGGCGTACTACCACTACAATACATGCATGGATAAGGCTAGCTCATACAAATTATCTCTTATACTTTATGCCCAGAGTTTTGTATGAAAAACGTATTCTTGCAGATACCCTATGGTCTTATTATATAGCGTTAAATTTGAACGCGAAATTTTATTACAATGTTCACTGGGCGTTTACGACGTCATAGGAATGGTTAGGTAGTGCTCAGAAACCATTTTTTATTTGCGAACAGTAAAAATAAAAATACAAACGCACGTTTTGTCCGCTGTATTTATCTATTACAAAAGTCCTTCAAAGGGCATAGGGCAGAGTAAACATTTTTCTCCGGTTCGCAAAACCTCCCAAAAGGTCGTTGTGTTTTCTGTTTACGTTTCGTTGTTTATCTTGTTATTATCGCTGACTTCAAAGAGAGTTTTGACTTCAAACATGGCCATCTGTTACTTCTGCAAGGGCGTTATATTAAGTTACATTATGTATGTGTAAGAAATATGATTCTATTTATATGTTGGATATTCAATGAAACTCAGTAACACTGACTTGACACGATATCGAAACTAACTAGATTGTTAAGTTTGTTCTTCAAAAAATTGTTCACTTTCTTCTTCAAAATTCATAATTGTCGGCCAAAATAGTTTAACCTCAAACTGTTCAAGACAATAGGTCATCTATTCTTAGGTTTTCACGACGGCTACTCATAGGAAATGAAAATTTTTGTTTGAAGATAGTGCAGGTCAGGAATTTCAAGTAGTTATATAAATGGAGGCATGGAGTATTTTTTTTTTCAACTAGCACATAAATTTATAATGAAACTATTTTTCACAGGTAGATACTATAGTCACAGATTAACTATAGTTATTAATAATAAGCATTTATTTCAGACATAACAAACCATAGAATTACAATAATGTTAAATTTGAATTAAATATTATATATTAGATATAACTTCTTACATACAATAAATAGGTATAGGTACTTAATTATTAATAACCAGTATGGACGAGTCGCAACTACGAGCTATAGCAGCTGTAATGCTATTAGTACTATCTAGCACTGTCTGTCTAAGAGAAGAAATCCTCTTTCTAAGCACAACAGCAAACCCGTCCGTACGTGCTAATAAAAACATTTCAGATGCACTACAGTATCTTGGCAATTTAAACATAGCTCTAAATACATAAACGGATGGCATTATAAGGTGTTTGGTACAGTAAACCCACAAACTACACGTACCTATATAGTGTCTGACAGAACGACTTAAAAAGCGTTACTTTAACTTGATCTGAACAGAGTGCAAATCTCCTGGCCAACATATTGCCACGCATTGTCAATGCCCTTCTTTCTCGCGCAATATCATCATTATCACTAAGATTTTCAGTGACTATATGACCAAGATGACGGAATTTATCCACCCTAACCAACCTACTACCCTTCCGATACATATCAGGTACAAAATATGGTCCTTTTTTGTATTTGAAGACAATTAAAACTGTTTTCTTAATATTATAAACCAAGTCATATAACTTTGCATATTCTTCACAGATAGAAATTAGTTTCTTCAACCCTCTAGTTGAAGTGCTGAGCAGCATCATATCATCTGCATTACACATAGATTATCAACGCTTCTTCTTCCAATATGACTGCTGCTCAGCTCTTCAATGAGTCCGTTAATATAGAGGTTAAACAAGTTGGGAGAGCTTAAACCACCCCATCTAACTCCACAACTTAGTAAGTCATACGAACATTCATTTGACCATATTACAGGGATGATTTGAATATTTTTTCTTAAAGCACTTATCTATCTTTGTATAACTAACCTATATATTATTTCATATTTATGCCTTTAGTAAGAAATAAATAAAAAAAATGTTATTTATTCATTAAGAAATAGATAAAACAAAACTTTGGTTTGACCAGCATTCACTAACTAGATAATAAGTTACATAAAAATAACAACACAAAAAAGTAGAATACGAACAAATCAAAATAGCATTTCAAAGTATTTCCCAAATTTAAAAAAAATGTGATTTACAATAATCTCAGTACAGAGTACTAAAAAAAACCGATCTCAAGTACGTGGAATTACGTCTATTTGTCAAGTTTTATTGAAATATCCCCTTCGCCACTATACAGGACTTGACACAGGAGATAATAAAAATCGGTTCTCACTACTCAAAGTATATTGAGAGAGAAAAACGCCTTAAATTGGAGAATAGCAAAACCAACCACTAAAATAATTGCTCCTTAAGTAAAATTTAGGCGCTATTTATAAAAATGAATCTTCATGCGTGAACACCCACCCTTAGAGGTGGATGATTTTCTTCAAAATGAAATGGGACCACTATGGAGGTACCCCTCTTTCTAACAAAAAAAAGAATCATGAAAATCAGTTCACAAATACCGGAGTTGTCGCGTAACATGCATACCAGAAAAAAAACAATCGTATTGAGAACCTCCTCCTTTTTTCGAAGTCGATTAAAAACAATGTGCGAAATAGCACAATCTAAAAAAAAAGACATGCCTAGTTCGTCCCGTCACTTATAGCTAAGTTGTTGTAAATGATTTATATAATTTGCATACAAAGGAAATGTTAGTACAGGAAACCTAATAATGCGCTCTAATTGCTACGTAATCCGACATATCATGAGTTCCGTATACGGGACCGACGGATGTTGCCGTCTCTTGGAGATTTTCTACATTTTTGTACGAAAATTATGTGAAGCGTAGTTTTTATCTCTCATTAGAAATTTGCTCTCAAAAGTGTTTTTGAAATTCGAACTTGACTTGATGTACTGTGGTGCACCTATCGATGACAAAAAAAAAACAACAACATAATGACAACGCGCAACTACGCGATTTTTCGTACATTATTTATGTAATTTAAATCCGTTGGTATATTTTACTCTTATTATTGTTTACATTACATTGACAATAATAACTAATTTCGTTTGTTACATTATTTTTATTCATCGTAGAACTAGAATAATTTCAATAAATCACATAAAATTGTAAGTACAAGCAAGAATAACAATTGATGAGGTGGAAATTCAGAAAACATCCGAAGATAAACTTTTTCTTTTGATTAAAAAAAAAACTGATTTGTTGTAGTTCACTGCTTTTCTTTCATCATCCATTTTCTTCGCTATAGTGTGTTGAAAAGTTGTGTGTTTTCCTCGGCAGCAAAATTGTTTTGCGCCTCGTGCTTTGAAACCCTCGCTACGCACAGGATTCTACTTTTGAACTACTCGCATCGCTTGTGGTTCAATCTAAGGGTCGTATTCCAGAACTCCACTCATTGCTCAAGTCAGGACTTGAGTATGATTTCAAGCACTGGAAATACGGCCTTAAAGGCAAGGACTCGAGTATGATTTCTAGTGCTTTAAATTATCCTCAAGTCCTGACTTGAGCATTAAGTATAGTTCTGGAATACGACCCCTAGACTCCTTCGCTTGCTCAGGTTTCAATACAAGCACTCGCGTCAAACAACAACTTTGCAGCCTTGCATAATAAATAACTATTATTATAAATAAGTTATTATGAACTAAATATTATAATCGGCAATAACAATTTTTAGAGATAAGTTCAAAGAAATTAACATTCTTACACTACCATCACAGCACATTTATGAAAATGTTATTTATGTTATGAATAATACTGCTTCTCCTCGTCATAACTAATGCATCTGCATTTCGGTAACTTTCGAGATATTGGCCAATAACATGTGCTTGTAATTTCACGAGCACCCTCCACCCTGCACAAATTCAGTAACGTTCACGTTACCCATTGGCGGCAAAAATAGGTAAGTTTACAGTACTTCCCAGGACGAACTCTTCCACAAGAAGCTCTACGGCTACTAAAATGGTGACTTCATGTTTGAAAAGGTTTATTTTTGTTCGTACCGGAAACCGTTCATTGCATATGTATGAGGTATATTCACGCTTCAAATAGTCACGCCAAACTCGTCATTTTGGCTTCCGTCAAAATTTAACATTGTTTCAAGCATTTAATAGTGTTTGCAGACCATATTGATTTAGAACGTTTGGTCTCCAATTTCACTTAAATTCCAGAGCATGAATTATAAATTCAATTTCTCTGCGTGGTTGTGTGAAAGTAATATGCAGATGTTAATACAAATTGCAGAGATAGTTTGTACAAGCAGAGCTCCTCGTGAATGAGTTCGTCTCCAATATATTTAAGTACTTTGAGTCTACGTTGGATATAGTTTGTAATTAAGAAGCATTACGTGAGTATGGAAATGACGGCTGATAGGGGAGAGTGGAATAAAATATGTGTCATGCCGACACCACCTAGCGTGGAATAAGATCAGGAAAATAAAGAAGAAGAAGAATTAAGCAGCATTACGTAGAGATTTTGTAATACCGTAAAAGCTCCTTAAATTAAAAAAATATGAGTTAGGGATAGCTCACATGAAATGTGAGAGTAGTTCATCGATACAAAACATATGCTAAGGTAACTTGCAAGCGTATGCAAAGGCTGAGTACTGTAACCTAATGTGCTATATAAAGGAAAATGTACGATTTTTATAATATCAAGTGACGAGACGAACAAGTATTGCGCCTGGTGGTAAGCTACACGCCTGCCCATAACAATTGCAGTGCCACTCAGAGCTTTAAATCGCAAAGATCTTAGGGGCACTACCACTGCGCCCGTCACACTGAGATATAAGTTGACAAGTCCCATGTGCCTGTAATTTCACCAGCACCCTCACCCTTAAAAACCACATAGAAATACATGGTGATAAATAAATTTATGGTGACCCTCTATAGAGACCACGAACCGGAAGGCGTTCAGTGGGACGGCCCCTTACTAGATGAACGGATGACCTGGTAAGGGCGGCGGGTAACCGATGGATGCACGTCGCGTCTCGTCGAAATCTTCCGGCTGATATGATGATGATGTTGATGATGATGACCCTCTATGCTGCAGGCTTAAGGCATACGAAGTAAATGAGTTTAAGGAACCTAACAATTATATATGCAATTTATAAAGTTCTTAGATAATATTAGTATGTCTGACACCACTATCGGAATTATATTAATTACGTCATCAATATATAATGTGTGTTATTTTCGAATATCTAAGTAATAGGTCCCTACTTAGGAATCCTATGATAAAATGATTCCAACTTTATTTTTTAATGGTAGGTACGTTTACGTCAGGTTTGTAAATCATGAAAATCAACTTTCTCTCAACGTGCCTAAGATGCTTTTGTATAAATGGCATATGAAACCAAATATTGTCGTAACTCAAAATTGCGGACTTGAGAAAACACAATTTGAAAAAGTTGTTTGAAAAACGAAATATACGCGATTTAGATCCGAAAAATACTTTAATTTCCAAAGATAATATTAAAACAATTAAGAAAAATATTTGCGCGCGCAAATGTGGAGAATTGCGAAATACGGCAAAAAAATAATAATATCATCAGTACAGAGTACTAAAGAAACCGACCTCAACAATTCGTGGAATTACATTTATTTGCAAAGGTATATTGAAATCACCCTTACAGGTGGAATGTTTTCTTCAAATTTAAACGGGACCACTACTGAGTTACCCTCTTTTGAACAAACAATAATCATCGAAACCGTACATATAAAGTACGTAAGTAAATACATAAAAAGAAAATTAAAAAAAACATACAGTCGAATTGAGAACCTCCTCCTTTTTTTGAAGTTGGTTAAAAATAAGTAACTGCGTGGCATTAATAGGGAATTAACATTTCGCCTAGTGTAAGTAATTCCTCTTAGCATACAATCAGACTCACTGCGGCATACACATAGACACACCAGTTAAATATACTGGGTTTTATAAATGACTCTTCATCGCCAACTTCTTTAACATTCGAAAACTTTCTTACTCTTTCAGCTCTTTATACAGTAGAGTGGTCACTTGTTAGAATTAATTAATGATTTTCTCTAATTAACGCGGCCTTTTTATCCGAAACCAGCCCTAAAAAACCAGAGCGATGTCCTTTCAACTTTTAAATTGAACTTTCAACTTAAAACTTGCTTAGCACTTCCTACGCAACTTTTATTAAGCGCCCTTAATTTGCGAAACTTTATCTAAAGGGCTTCATTAGTTACTGACGTTCGGCGTTAAGAAATGTTGGACTCTTTTATTACTATTTATTACTGTATAATTTTGTTGTAGTTAAGAGATTCATCTGAGCAACGACACATAAAGAATAAAAGGTTGGAATCTGAACTCGCGCCCATCTCTTGATGTTGATTATTTGACGACGTCGGTGGCCTGGCCGGTGGTGGTACATACAGCTCATAAAAATGTTACCATTGAGTGTCAACTGCAGAGTTTCTGGGAATATTAGTAGATACACATCAATGGAAACCTCAAACAGAGGCGACTTGTAATAAGATCAGTAGATTTGTTTAAGTATTGTATCGCTTGAGTAAACAATGTGATAAAAAGATCGCGCTATTGGCTTATCATGGCAACGTGTCTTTTGCCTTGCGTTATGGGCTTGTATTGTGGGGGAATTGTGTTGACGTTGATAAAGCCTTTGTACTACAGAAGAAATGTGTGAGAGCTATTTGCCAAGTCGGACCCTTCGAATCATGTAGATCTTTATTCGAGCAGCTCTGGTTACTCACCCTACCCTCCATGTACATTCTTGAGGTCTGTATGTTTGTCAAGAGAAATCTAAATACATATGTTCGAACAAAAACAGTACTCATATTTGTCCAGATTTCCAAATCGCTTGACTGGCGCTTCTAGTAAAACTACATGTTTCATGAGAAGTAGTTATAAGATGTCCATAAAATTGTTTAATTTAATACCTGACTATATAAAACAAATGCCTCAAAGGGAATTTAAAAATTAGATAATCATTTTTAAAGTTTAGACGAATTATTCATTTATAAATTTATTTCAATTATTATGATCAGAATACATTATATATTGTAAATTAAACTTTATGTCATAATTGACATAAATTAATAAATAATTTAGATAGATAATAGAATAATATTGTGTTTATTAGAACGACTGCTTCATAGCAGTATAGCAGTTATATCATTATAATGTTGTAAAATTTTGTATGTCAGAAATGGCGCAACACGCTTGTACAAGTATTATGCACTTTTACCTCCACCAATACCGTGTTTGCTTGCAAATAAACCATTTTCATTTTCATTTCATTTCTAACGGTTTACATTGTGTGCGCTGAATGCGGAAGTCCCGGGTTCGTTTCCCAGCAGGACCAAGTTGAACTAAACTTTTCTAAGTTGGTTCTGGTCTGGGTTCTGGGAAGTTTTTTTCCCTATAGTTGGAGAGACAATTGGTGTGGTTATCTGGCACCAACAACTAATAACGCACACACTCAACATAGCCCCGCGCTAGGGAAACCCTGTATCGCGGGTGCCGTGGACACAATATAGACAACCACAAATTATATCCAAACTCACGAGAGAAATAAATGTAGGCCATACAAATACTTCTCCCAGCCTGGAAATCAAACCCGGGACCTCTGCGTGGCAGTCCGGCATGGTAACCGTTCGGCACGGAGGCAGTTTGCTCCAGACATTGCTCTGGTACCTACTCATAGTACTGGGAATTCCATATACGAGTATTTGAGATGCAATTGGTGTAGTTATCTGGCACATAATTATATACAGGGTTATTTTTAAAATACAACAACCCCGTACGGCTATATTTTTATCATTTTACAAAACATAATATATATAACATATTTATTGCACTAAATCATATAGAGATGGGTAATGGATAAATATCATTGGGATAAATACTCAAGACAAATATCCATTTTTACTCGATATTAATCCAAAAACGTGAATAAATATTTTTAATCGTGGTTTATAATTTATATTTAGTAAATGAAAGTATATCTTTAAAACACTTTGTGTACCTATACAATTATAAACATTTATTTTTTATATCATGTGTTTTGATTAATAGATTTTGCGTGTGAAATGTGAAAGAGAATCCTTAGGCTATTTCAAGTCCAAATATGACTTTATTTAGTACGCAGTAGATCCCAAGACCATAAAGTTGGGTCGCACTTTATTAACGCAGGATAGGTCAGCTCAAGGGTCAACCGAATTTTTTATACCACTTGGTTCGGAAAACGTTGGTAGAACAGTATTGTTACATAAAAGAAAAGCAAAAGCGTAATTATTTAATAAAAAATTAATTCTAGTGAATTTTATTATAAAAAAAACACAAAAAAATAATTATCCATGTTTTAGGATAAATACTCAGTAAAAACGGATATTTCGTTTACAACGACCTCGTCCCCCCCACCTTCACTTCTGCGTTTTGCACATATTTATTTTTGTATGAAAGTAACTGATGAATTCATAGAAAAGAAGTTGTTATTTATTATGTTAGTAATATAGTCCAGCGAGTTTGTATTTTTACAAATAACCGTGTGTATTATGGTAGATAGAAATGAGTGAGTCGATAGTTACTGCTGTTGGCTCCGCATAATACCAGCGACGTGGCTGTTCTCAGCCACGGCACATGCTGAGCGGTGCCCATTCAGTATCAGTAATTTTAGTTTTAATTTATTTTTATGTACATACAATTTAAGGGTACTGAATAAATGTTTCTTTCTTCTTCTTCTTCTTCTGTTAAGCAATAACGTGTTAATCAAAATGATCATAATTTAGCTTAAATGGCATCTAAAGATAATTTGTCCTAAAATTTACTTGTAAAATGAAAACTTTTGCTGTTTTCACCTCAGAAATGATGAATTGTTGTGATTTATTACTATGATTGCCCAACAACAACAAGCACAACAGCAAGTTTCACTCGAAAATGACCTTGGAAATTAATTAATTAATTTTTAATATTATGAAATGTAAGTAGTTAGTCAGTTTTTTCTTGTAATATTAAATATGTATAATTAAATAATTAAATATGTATTTTTTTGTTTTCCTTTTTGTTTCTTACAGTTGGCTCATTTACTCTATAACTATTTACTTTTTTACTAGTGTAGTTTTACTGTAGAAACCAAATATATTATTATACTTTTATTTTTACTTTTGACTGTTGTTGTTGTTATTAATTGTCGTTGATTTTCCCTTTACTTGATGTTAAATTATGTTGTCAATTTTATGTCTGTTTATTAATTGTAAGTGGTATTTATCTGTAACTGTGATACATTTGGTTTTAAGGTGTTCTTAGCTTACGTTATTAAGATTGTAATAATGTAATCAAATGTTGGTAAATCTGAAATAAATAACTCAATTTTAACCTTACTGTAAGCAGTCAATGACAAGTGTTTTTGATGACCTTCGTGGTCACATTGTAGACCGGTTTTCATGCAGTCGCCATCTCTGAGGTCCTGGGTTCGATGACCGACCAGGTCAATGTGGAAAAATTAACTTTTATATATTATCTCAGGTCTCGGTATTTGTGGTACCATCGTTGCTTCTTATTTCCATAACACA
The DNA here is from genome assembly GCF_003589595.1 of Hyposmocoma kahamanoa. Lineage (NCBI taxonomy): Eukaryota > Metazoa > Arthropoda > Insecta > Lepidoptera > Cosmopterigidae > Hyposmocoma > Hyposmocoma kahamanoa. The sequence goes on from NW_020653731.1 coordinate 5,151,574, forward strand.
ACTGCTTTTGTTTACTTACTATGGAATTAGAGCAATGTAAGTGTATTGTCTAACATTTATTATTACATCTTCAGAGGAGGAGTATGTTGCTGCGTCATCGGTCTACGGCACCAGTTGAGTTTGTTTGCAGATGTCATTAACGTAAAGCATGAAAAGACAGGGCCCAAGGATGGATCCTTGAGGTACACCAGCAGGAATATTGTTTCAATACGTCATACTCCACCATCATCTTAATTATAAGTTTCTACAATCATGGCATATCTGTTTGAATGTACGGAACTAAATAATCATTAAGACTGTATGTCGAGAATAGAAACACCGCGTGCAGACAAGACAAATCCAACTGCAATGCGGAGCCTTACATAATTTGTAAGAATTACACTCCGCCAGACAGCAAACTATAAAAACTGTCACTGATTTAAACTGCAAAATTTGACGTTAAGTTTGTGATTCAATGACTCAGGACACGATGTTATTGTACAAAGAATTTTGACAGTCTGTGTAACTCAAAATAGAAGGAGGCGAAGATATAAAAAAGGAGAGTGAAGAACGTCAGGAACGTAGCAAGTGAAGGTCCGTAGTCTCTGCCTACCCATTGGGAAATAAGCGTCATGCTTAATTATAATCTCATTAGAGGATTTAGGCCATAGTTCAAACGTGGCAAATTATGTCATAATAAGTAAGCGAGATATATTGCTACTAAATATTGATAAATAAATAAACGTAGCTTAAAAATTAAACCGTCGTTCAAAATAGGGTGGTTTAGATTAATATTAGACACAACTGGTTGATGATTTCACTATCTCAGTCAGCCAACCATGGATCCTGTAAAATGCCAAAAACGTTGGTCTAATCGGCAAAACAAATATACCTTATTTAGATCCAAAAACCTTTTTTAATCGCAATCGAACTAGTATCCAAGTGTAAGGATTTAAAGAAGGATGTAATATTAAGGTTACGTAAATTTTAAATTTACTTTTACAGGTCATGTAAGAAAAAGCACCAGTAGTTTATACTAAAATATGTATGAAAATAGCATCACTCAGTCTCGAATCACATAGTTTTTGTTAGTTATTAGTGAAATTGCAAAAATAACTGTTATTCCAACTGATTCAATTAAACAAATCGATTCATTCAATTAATGGTTCTTAGTTGGCCCACAAATGGCCGTCACTGAATTGTCTATGATGGGTAAATGAGCTGTTCGTTTATTTTTCTGTATAATAGATTGAAATGAACTATACATATAAGGCGATATGTAACATTAGATGTGCCCAGAAATGCGTATAACAATTGAGATTCAAAGAGCCAAAAATCCTTAAAAACTTGTAAGACTCATTCCTAATTCAAGCCACATGGCAGCTGTGACATCCCTCTTGTAGGCATTGACTTATTTACTTTATAATATGCTGAGCGACCCACAAACAATGACATATCAGGTATCCTGCCTGAGTGGGCTCTGACATCCTCACACTTAACGACCTTTTCAACGCCAGTGACAGCGCAATACTCGTACATGATATTAGACGAAAAAATTGAGGTCTTAAGCAGCTTTTTTTATGATATTTAAAGAGATACTTTTATCTGTTATGTTCGCAGTAGTACTTCGTTTTTTTAACACTATGGAAGAAAATTTTAAGTCTTTTTATCAGGGGCTATCTCTCCATTTAATTTAGTCATTTTGTAAGCAAAGCAATTTAATTTAATTTAAACAGAGACAAATAGACAACCTCCGCGGTCGAGTGACTTGCACATGGTTTTTATGGTGTCATTATCTTTGAGGTCCCGGTTTCGATCATCGACCAGGTTAATGTAGCAAAACTTACTCTTCTACATTCAATCGGGTCTGAGTGTTTGTGGTACTGGTGTTGTTTCCGATTTCCATAACACAAGTGAAAGCACTTGCTTTGAGATCAGAGCAACGTATGTGATGTTGTCTAATATTTATTTGTATTATTTATGTAAATTGCGTGTTGAGAACTGTCATGTTTATGCCATACAAAACTATACTAACACGGTTTCATAAAAAATAAGCTCATTATCTTCAACTTGGTAAGCGGCAAGCGCTAATGAATTTATACCATGAGGTAGTTACGGAGAGTCAATGTGCTTTTTAAGAAGTTAAAACTAGTGTATAAGAGCATTAACGCTGGTTTGCTTCTCATTTTTGACAACAGAAACCAGGCAGTTGTTTTGCGTAGTTTTATCTATAGACAGGAATCAGTCCTGTCTGGTGTCTCGCAGGGATCTTTTTTCGGGCCATTGTTATTCTTTATCTTTATAAAGGATGTAAACACGACTTTGTTTCATTCACTCTAAAGACTTGTTCTCCATTGATGTCAAAGTACTTCAGGGCAAACTTGGCAATCTGATATAACCACTTCTAGAAATATATAATTGTGAAAAGAACAATACTCATGTGCACGTTTTTGATCTACCACAAAGTTGTCGATTACATATTCATTTAGTATATACACATACGTACATACACTTGTTACGATCCTGACACATATCTTTTGTCTCATCAACACGCATCAATTCTTTAAAAATGTACAGCAATTTACCGAAAGTACTAAGGTGTGAGAAAAACCCTTATGCTATTTAAAAAACAATTAATCAAGTTCTTCTCCGTCTTTCATTCTTCTTCACTTACTTTGGGCACGCGAAGTATACGTACTAAATTCACTTAGTTGCCGCTACTACACTTCAGAACGCGCTCGACCGTTATCGTAGATAAACACCAGTCGAAAACGCGAAAAATGCATAATTGTGCCATTGTAAACTGCAAAAGCACCATAACTGTGGGTAAACGGGTAAACAGGGATGTTTCCTTTCACGGGTAAGTGATTTTGTAATCAGAAGATGCATAATTTATTTTAAAAACAATTATTTTGTATGAATTTCAAGAAAACAAACATGCAACCGAGTGTATGCCTCAAGTTTGTAATACGTTGCGGTTTTTACTTGGTGCGATACTTTTGTGATTCTATGTTAATACGCCATGAATAGCGAACGAACGCACGTTTGTATAATGCATTCATTTTCGTGGTACGGCCGCTTGCACTTTTCTTTGGCCTGTAACATTTAGTGATGTATATATACGTTAGGCAACACTGTTCTCAATTCTGATCGATTTTGAAAACAAAGGGACGAAAATTATTATGACTTTAGCAATATTATAAAAATATTCTATGACTCAACAAATTTATAAAATATTTTATAACGTTTAGTAACGTTTCTTTTTTTTCAGTTTTGTAGGATCTATTATCAGTAGTATCTGTAAGTAATTTCGATAATTTTTGCAACACGTTGCCTCGAATGTCCGAATATAGTGAGCAAATAATTACATAATTCGCCGGATATGTGTATCGTGTAATATAAAAAAATACACGATGCAAAGAATTAACAGTGCGCTGTCTTTACAAAAACCTGGAGTTGGTCATACGTACGAGTTCATTGCTTTCGAGGACGAAGGTGGTCTAATTTATTCTACCTAAGATGCTATCCAAATGTGCAGAGTAGCAAAGTTAGAAATCCGAGAAATAATAAAAAAATCACAAAAAATTAAATTGTACCGCGTACACGGTATGGTATACGCGGGATAGCCCACAAATGGTATCTATCATACTTGCAGAATCGAGAACAATTCGTAGACATTGAACACCACGATTTTTGTAAAAAATATTTAACTGTTATAGATCACAGAAAAAAGTAGTAAAGAATTCATTTTTTTAATATACATATATAAATGATTTGCCAAAACTTTTAGATGTCAAAACCATACTTTACGTAGATGACATTACTATAATATTTCAATGAAATGATAGTGAGGAATTAAAACAAAAATCAAATATTACATTAAAACAAATAACAAACTGGTTAACTGATCACAATTTAATATTAAACTTTACGAAACTAAATTAATCCAAGTAAAACCACGTCAAAAACCACCAATGAAAATCGATTTGTCACACGAATTCGGGTAATTTATAATTATTAGAAATTGACTCAGGAGTTAATTGGAAATGCCATGTAAATAAGGTGTCTGGAAAATTATCTAGGTTCACATACGTTCTATACGATTTTAAAAAATGTACAAATTTAAAAACCGCTTTGTCTGCATATTACGCCTATGCGCAAGCTTGGGTAACTTATGGTGTCATTTTGTGGAGTAATAGTGCTCATGCCGGCAGCCTTTTTATTCTGCAGAAGAAATATATGAGAGTATTGGCAAACATAACGGAAACAGATACTTGTAGACCACATTTTTTGTTTTTTTTACAAATTTAGAAATTGTTAGCTCGCGTGCACATAATATGGCAATAAAAGTTTATAACAAAATATCTCGTGTTCACAAATGCTCTGAAAAGTTACTTGCTCTCGAAGTGTTTCTATGACTTAAAGGAGTATTTCGATAGTAAAAGTACATGATATTATGTGTATAGTATAGTAAGTTAAGATGACATGAATTTATTACATAAAATATTAGTATAGTGAAGTAAGTCAATTACAGTGCCTTTACAGGGTTTATGTTGGAATGTAGTAATAGCTTTAAGACCTTTTGTACAACATAAAGCAATAAATGATATGATTATGATTATTTCAACGAGGCCGTCATTAAGTAAACCTCTTCGGATTAATAAGATTTTACCATATTTTGTCAGCAGTAACATTTTCATTTAAGACAAATGAAAATTTTACCATTCATCAATTTGATCAATTACCAACAGAAAACCATCTAGTATAATTAATTAAAGCAGTCGCAAGTTCATATATGGACTTTCGTTTTCATTATTTAAGTTAATCGATAAGGTCTTCTATTACAAAAAGATGTTATGTAATAAACTCATTTACTTGGAAGGACAATAATTTGAATATTTGAAATCGATTAAAAATTAAAGTCTTGATTTTAAAAACAAGTAAAATAAAGGACTTAACTATCTCATTCTAGTATAGTAGTACTGCCTCTGTGGCCGAACGGTTACCATGCCGGACTGCCACGCAGAGGTCCCAGGTTCGATTCCCGGGCCGGGACAAATATTTGTATGGCCTACATTTATTTCTCTCGTGAGTTTGGGTGTAATTTGTGGTTGTCTATGTGTGTCCATGGCACCCGCGACACAGGGTTTCCCTAGTGCGGGGCTATGTTGAGTGTGTGTGTTATTATTATTATTATAGTATTTTTCTACTATATTAGTATTACGACTACTTGTAATCAACAAATACTTGAACAAAAATTATTCTATTTAGAATCTATAAATTGAATGTAATACGCGTGTTTACGCGTATTCCGTTCAATCAATCGATTTAGAGCAAGCGGAAGGAGGTTTCCATCACTAAATAGTTGTTGTGACGTCATAGTGGGAACAAAAAATGTGGCACGCTTGTTTTCATACAAACTACTGTACTCGCGGCGTCTATCTAGATATATGTCTGTGGGTAGTAAAGTAAGTTCAAACGTGCAAGCGTAGACGCGTTATTGATTTTTTTAAAATAAAAACTAAGTGACGGGACGAACAAGTCGCGCGCCTGATGGTAAGTGACACGCCTGTCCATAACAGTTGCAATACCACTTGGAGCTCTAAATCACAAAGATCTGAGGGACATTGCCACTGAGACATAAGTTGACAAGTCCCATGTGCCTGTAATTTCACCAGCTCCCTTACCCTTCGAAACCGGAACGAAGTAATGCTCACATTACTGCTTGGCGGCAGAAATAGATAAGGTGGCAGTGCTTCCCTGGACGAGCTCTTTCACAAGGAGGTCTACTGCTACTGCTTATTAGCATCCAGTTGTAGATGGCCGACTTTATTGCACCTATTTAGGCTTAAGAGGACCAAGTTTTTAAATTATTACGAATAACCTTATATAACCGGAGTTTTCACAAATAAATGAATTATGTTTTCACACACGCTCGACAGTAAACAATGCGACAGTAAATCACTCTGAATTTGATTTGTTTTATAACAGCATATACACAGTCACGCGAGAAATGATCAAACGTCACTTTGACATATCACGTGATTGGCGATGATTTTCCCATCCTTTATGGGCGATGATTACACTGGTTTTTGTGTAATTGTCTATTATTTTTGTTTTTTTTTTATGTGACTGTGTTCTTTGTGTTCTCTTAAAAATCCTTTTTTACTTAGTAAGCACTTTATATTGTTTCATGTTGGAAATTCGTAAATGGCATTGGATTAGGTACTCATATTTAAGTATACTATAATTCTTTTATTTGTCCGTTAATGTACCTGAAATGTATAAATAAGTAAATATATAAATTTGGTAGTGGTAGGTTTTAATATAATAATGTATTTTACATTAGTAATCATTTCTAACATTTCCAAATAATTTGTTTTTATTTAGTAAAATTTGTGCATCATTATGTAATAGGCCGTATCGTACGGTTGACGCTGTAGGATTATATTGTTTCTTTGAAAGTCTAAACAATACAATCTTGGGTCCCAAATTCAACTTTGTCACTCAAAGTCGTGGACCGGCTGCCTTAAGATGTCTTGATTAATTAACCCTGAGGTTACTGTATTCGCGTCTTGGGTTATTAAAGGGATTCAACTCGTATAAGGGGATAAAGTTTTTAGGGGTTTCTTGAGCGAGAGATACAATGTCTTGTGTGGAATCCGTTTTATCTTGAGTCAGAGTAAACTCTATGGAGTTTTGGGCCGTTTAAACTGAAACTTTAGACGGTATAATAATTATCTTTTAAATATTCGCAACATTCGCCATGAAAACAAAATAAGTTGAAACCACATTCTGAACTCTCAAGTCTTCATGACCGAGCTTCACTGAGTAAACTTGCGAAAGTCTTGACGTCTTGAAGTTTTGACTTGAAAGTCTTGATATATTATAGCAGATGAAAGAATTTACAAAATAATACTTAAATTTCGTTTCGGGTCCTTTACAGATCTCATAGTCACGGTTGACTGAGTTCCTATGTGTAACAATCGCGAAAACCTAAGAACTCGATAAATACTTTAATTTACCAAATGATACCTAAATTGTGATTGATCTCAATAAAGAACTTAATAATATCCTTTTTTCTTTGGATTTTAGCCCTTCGCAAACTTGCAGTTGAATGACAAGGTCATGTCATTAATCTTCTTCTTCTTTAAGTACCTCTCCATTATTGAAAGTCGGCAGTCAGTTTTCTGTATTTTTCTTTGTTTAGAGCTAGCCTGAACAGTTGTTCCACGGTCTTGATGCCGGTTCACTCCCTGATGTTACGAAGCAATGATATTTTCCTTCTTCCAACTTTCCGCTTCCCAGCTACTCTGCCCATCATTATAGTGTGCAATAGATGATGTCATTAATGACATCATGTTTTCTCTAAGTCTTTCAGCATTTTGCGGGATGTAGCAAATACCAGGATCCCGTGGAACCAGAAACTTTCAATCCTGCAAGTACCGGGACTGAGACTATCGTGCGGGATTGCATTCCCTAGCGCTTACCAAGTCGGAGATAGTGAGCTTATTATTTTATGAAACTGTGTTGGTATATTTTAGAATAGCATAACGACAAGTTCGCGACACGTATTTTACTTCAATAAATATAAATAAATATTAGACATCATCACATGAGTGGCTCTGGATCCCATAGTAAGTAACTTAAGCATTTGTGTCATGGAAATCGGAAACTACAACGGTACCACAAACACCCAGACCCGGGACAATATAGAAGAGTTAGTTTTTCGAGACCTCAGAGATCGTGACACTATGAAAGCCGTTGTGCAAGCCACTCGACGCTTTTAACGACCTCCGTGGTTCAACGGTTTGCAATGAAGGCACTTTATGAGGAGGTCTGGGATTCGAGTCACGGTAGAACTAATTTGGAAAATAAACTTTTCTAAATTGGATCTGGGTCTGCCTCGGAATGAAGTCCATTGTTCTAGTACATGTAGAACATGAAATTCTCTAGTTCGAGACCAATTAATCAGTCAGCCATTTACTACTAGTGCCGTGTAATACAAAAGCGAGTTTGCTTATGCACATGAAGGGCGCCCTCAAACCTGACGCTTTTAAAAGCTCTGCAGTGGCGGGACTATAGAGCGGCAGCCGCGCGTCTGGAGCACTTCAGTAATTTTTAACCGACTTCAAAACAAGTAGGAGGTTCTCAATACGACTGTATTTTTTTTTTGGCTAATATTATATAATTTCATGAACATTCGAGGTCGGTTTCTTTAGTTCACAAATTGTGACTGCAAAGAGATGCGCGCGTGTCAAGACAGTAGCGCTCCAATGTGCATCTAAATATTGTATGAAAATTACTAGTGGCGCGACTGTAGCGCCACTGTGACTTACTACAGCGCCTTTATAAGCTTCTAATTTAAAGGTTAGGGTGCGCCACGACGGGAAGCATAACAATGTGAAAGGGTCATTATTAGCATTCGTAATGTTCAATTCAATTAATCTGAATATATATATTTTGTTAAAAGTCCACCTCTTTCACTCTTGTGATCACCGTCAGTATTTTAACTTGAAAACAGAATGACTTCAATCGTCTTTCGATTTCGATTAAACGTTATGTGGCCAGTGATCCGTATGAAAGTTGTTATCATAATACTTACTTTTTTGGCGTTCCCTTAAATAATGTCTATGATAATTGTACAAATAGAAAGGTAGCTGATATTCAAGCGAGCTCTACGTGTGACGTATCGATTGAATATTAAAACCTTTATTAGTAGAATATATCTATTTTTTTCTCGCCTTTTTCATTAATTGCAAAAGGAACTCTATTTTAAAGATAGAATAAGTCTTAAATTTCTATCACAATAAGTTAGTACACCTCGAACCCTCGACTTTTAAATGAAGCCGTTAAACTCCCTGAAACGGCCATTAATTCATAAAAAGATAACATTCTGTCGGGATAAGCGTTTTTATTATTAGCAGTATTATAAGGGATGATTATCTGATTTAGATCTTAATACTCTGCGTAGAATTTTTGGGGAGGGGATGGTCCCGGATAGGGTAACAATAAAATAAATAAATGATCCTTGACTAAAATCAAATACAAAAACACAAGTGCTTTGATAAATTGTTTTAATTCCAACAAAATGCTAGCTAAAAAAGGGTACCGGGCAAATACGTGTAGAATATCTGTATATAGACACACTACAAGAAAGTAAATTTAATAATTAATAGGATATTACAGTTAGTACACGTAATTGCTGGACCACGTCTCAACAAATTTAACAGATAATTATTTTTACTTATAGAGTCTTTAAACGATATATTGAAGCGATATATTGAACGACAGTAATATTTCGAAATAAAGAAATAACATCCACCAACAAAACCTCTTCAATCATTCATAGTAGAAATCATGTAAGCCACAAATGATGTCAATTATACTGAATTAGAAGAGAAGTTAGTAGCAGTAGAGCTCCTTATGAAAGAGTTCGTCCAGGGAAGTACTGCCACCTTGCCTATTTCTCCCACTAAGCGGTAATGTGGCATTACTGTATTCCGGTATTGAAGGGCAGGGGTGGTGGTGAAATTACAAGCGCTTGGGACTTGTTAACTTATGTCTCAGGGTCACGGCAGTAGCAGTACCCCTTAGATCTTTGCGATTTAAAACTCTGAGTGGCATTGCAACTGTCGTGGATGAGTGTATCGCTTATTACCAGGCGCAAGACTTGTTCGTTTCCTCACTTCCTATCATAAAAAATTAGGTTTGCTAGATGCCTGAATAAAGGAACTACTCAAGTAGTTTCTGGGACGCGAAAAATGAAATGAAGCATCTAGGTTAGAATGGAAACAATGCATAATGGTTTGATAATACTCAAAAATAGACTGGTACGTAAGTACTCCAAGTCACACTGGAACTTGTGTCAACCAACATCCAAAACTTGAATTTTGTGGTACGTGGTGAATCGATACGGGTGTAGAGTTGCCATGTATTATTTTCCAAACTCGTACTGCGTTCGTATAGCGAATCAATTTTATTGTAAGTGTCCTGGATTTTTGATTTAAAAAGACTGAAGGGTTTCAACTTGGTTACCCTACTACTCCAAGGTATAGAGTCGCTCTCGCACGAATGTCAAGTGAATTCTTTTTATATTTTCAGCTATTTTCCTTAAATGGCAATATTTTGTGTTTCCATTATCATAAGTTTGAAAAATGCACAGATTTAACAGCTTAACATCGTGTACATATTAACAAAAATTATCTAAATGTTAACAAATTTATTCCTAAAAAAGGAACAGCCGAGACAGGGAAAAAGCCAAATGGCTTAATACCATTGTTTTTGAATTTTATTATGAATGAAGCAGGAAAAGCTATTTTAACTTGTCAGAATTTTGTATGGTCTATAAAAATGCTGACGTATAAATTTTTAACATACTGCTTTGCTGTTCGTTACTTTTTTATAGAATCAAGGGACGGGACAAACAAGTCGTGCGCCTGATGGTAAACGTTCTCCTTTCCATAACAGTTCAAGTTAAAGTGCAAAAATCTGAGGGGCACTATCACTGCGCCCATCACTCTGAAACATAAGTTGACACATCCCATGTACCTGTAACTTCACCAGCACCCTTACCCTTCAAAACCGGAACACAGTAATGTTGACATTACTGCTTGGCGACAGAAATAGGTAAGGTGGCAGTACTACCCTGGACGAACTCTTTCACAAGGAGCTCTACTGCTACTAAATGCATAACAACCTCACAAGGGATTTTTTATGATATCAAGTGACGGGACAAATAAGCCATATACCTAGAGGCCAACGACACGCCTGTCCATAACAATCGCAGCGCCACAGAACGTTTAATCATAAACATCTGCGGGACACTGCCACTGCGCCCGTCACCCTGAGACATAAGGTAACAAGTCCCATGCATGTAACTTCACCAGGACCCTTGTTCTTCAAAACCGAAACGCAATACTGCTTTCCGGTAGAAATAGTTGATAGGACTTCCCCGGACGAACTCTTTTACAAGAGTTTACTGCTACTAAATTCACTCTGGGTTTCTACCCGAAACACTCAGCCCAGTACCAATTTAGAAAACTTCATTTCCCAAATTGGAATTGAACCCGGGTTGGGGCACCAAGGTCGTTCGATAGTCGATAGATACTACATGATTGTTCAATTTGAATTTACTTAATACAGAATGCCAAAAGACGTACTTTTGAAATATTTTTTACTTATTAGAGATGTTACTGTTCAGAATTCCGACTCGGTCTGTGCATTATTCGACGATTATTCAGTATACCCCTTACAAAAAATAATGAATCACAAAGTAAACCACTGTACAACTTACAGGATGTGTGGGTATTAATAGTCAATTCCCCTTTTATGAAATCCTTTAAAAAATAATGATGTTAAAGACATCGTATGGTAACTTGTAAAGAATTTTGAAATCCTAAAACTGTAATATGTCGAAAGTTTCTAATATTTGTTAGTACACCTTAACATAATTCTTTGCATTTTATTAATATTAGAAAACCTTGTAAAAAATGGCATTAAGTAATTAATTGTTAGTAGGAGGTTTCCAGATTTGAGTTACTTGCTCAATATGTATTAATTGTGATATCTTCACTGCGGTGTCTCTGCTTCTAAGAGTTCACTTCTTGCATTGTTGTAAGGTGAAGAACGTAGAGTTTTGTTATATTTAATTCAGATAATCAATTTAGCGTCCGTTTAAGTAAGTTTAAGTATTTACTTTTAAATCTTAAGCACATATATATTTAATTGGACACAGATATGAATAGTGTATTAATTTTTAACTGTTTTTTTCTACATTGTTTGTGTCTGATGTCTATTGTTGCGCCATAAACAAAAATATAATAAAACAAATTTTAGCGAGACTCTATCACAACGAATCACAACATTCTTTAAGGAAAGAGATGTTTTCTCCTTTTCGCTCAAAACGCAAACAAATAAAAATGAAAGTAAATTAATTTACTTCTCCACAGTCCCATTTTTATTTTTCAGGCCTGTATTACCCATTACTGTGTAAAGGCCTTATTTCGCTCCTGCCAAACTTCATGGTTCTATGTCGTCGATGTTTAGTAGCATTTGCGATTTAAAGCTCTGAGTGGCACTACAACTGTTCTGGACAGGCGTGTAGCTTACCATCAGGCGCACGACTTGTTCGTCCCGTCACATGATTTTAAAAAAACTCCTGAGGAACCCTCGAGATGACGATGAGAGCGAGTTTTTAGGTATTATCGATTGCTACACTTTGAAAATGAATTCGACTGTATGCATGTTACGTGATTTCTCTGACATTTGTGAACCGTTTACTTCTGTGGTCGATTTTTTATACCTATAAAAAAGTTATAATTATTTCGGATCCGTAACTTGTTTTCTTTAAACAAACCAACGTATCGTGCTCTTTAGAGGTTCTATGATCACGAATGATAGTCAGCCGCCATTATAAAAAACAAACAGTTTTGTTTCCGAATATTTGAAGTTTTTTTGTTATGTGGATTATATTTCAAAACATGACTTGGTACAGGTCTGCTTGAAATTATTTCATAATCGTATCTAAAATACCATTAATTTATATTACATAACTATCAACTAATAACTGTTTTGTTGTATATAGAAAATCTGTTTTTATGCTGTAACATAAAGAAAAAATGCACAAAGAAGATGTTTAAAATACAGCTGCTTATTAACTTAATTTAGGTATCGCAACTGTGCTATGGTTCTAAGATTAAAATGTATATAGCTTTAATACGACGATTGTATAATTAAGGTTCCTTTTATTTTATTGTTTATTTTAATATTATCATAGCTTAATTTTCACATTTTGTTTTACGTGTATTATATTGATTAAGATATAATGAAATATATTTATTTTTAGGTTTATATTTATATTTATTGAATAAATAAATATAAAAATAAAGATAATATATTTCATTATTAAGAGTGTAGTTATTTAATAGTAAATACCTAAACCATTTGATCTTACAAAACAATCTGTACTGCTCCTCCTCCGGTGTTTTAATGTCGGTGACATTAATGTCGTGCCATAATTAATTAGAGTCAATGTTTTTGAAAAGCAGCTATATATATGTATATATATACATATACACCTCGAGTAGTGCCTCATTTTAGGGTTCATAAGGTTTTACAAGTTCGAATCTGTCCTGTCCTTTGCCAACAACGTCCAAATTTTGCCGCATGAAGGTTGACTTTATGTTCAATCCAGCTTACTTACTACTTATCTTATTTATTTACCAAAACTTTAAATATTTGCGGAAGTTCGCTACTCAAGTTCTATTTACAAATAGTAAGTAGAGAATGGCGACACACAATCTAAGATAAATCTTAGTAGCACGGTGGTTGAATAGTAAGGTTACTATGCTGAAGATGGCGGATTTATTCATTTTAGAAACAAGTAAGTTTCCTTCGTTTAATGGTGGCACTCACATGGCTATTTGTATTTTCGTATTTGATATATTTGGCGAACGATATAACGAGAAATAGAGATGAAATAAGGGCCATCCATCCCAGACAACTCATGAAGCAAATGGGCTTTATATCACTTTTAAATATCAATTCTCGTTTGCACTGACATCACAAATTAGAAAGCTGAAATAGTACAGCGCCAACAACTGACCTGTGTACGTCTCCGTATGTTCCAAAAATATTCTGTATTTATTGTAATAAAGATAATATCTCTAACTAGGGGGGCTGTTCCATTCGGTGGTGTGGGAAAAAAAAACATCTAATTACAAAACAAACGGAATCACATTTCATCGGTAATTAAATATGTAATTTTTCAATTTTCGTCCATTATAGTAAAGCTGGAAAAAGCGCAGCTGTCACCGTTATGATTTGGCAGAATAGTTTTCAAACAAATTAAATGACATTTCGTCTCTATTTCTGGTTATATACTCGATGGCAAACAATAACCACGTGTAGATAGCATGTGTGACAAAGTATTTGCCTCGTTTGCCTATATGGCAAATACAGAAAACACCAAATTCGCGTTACCGCTTAAAGGAGCCAAATAGGCAAATATGCAAGTAGGTTACTTCCAATCCGTCCACACTATGACCGTATTCATTATTTTAACTCCGTATTTGGAGCTGGACGGAGTTGCCGCACTTTGTGGCTCGTAAGCCGGGGACCCCTCTCGCGCGCCTACCCGCTCGTCTTGCGTCGCCCACGTGACACAAATCTCGCAATCGATATTTTTTTAAACTAAATAAGTCCCATTTTTGTTTGTTGTAAATAATAGACACTACATTGCATACGCTTATCAGTGCATATATGTATCAAATGAATTATTTAAATATTTTATATTACATTACAGTAATTTATACTACATTACAGAAATATATACGTAATTTATTTTAGTTTAAACGCGACACACATGTCCGGTACTCACTCGGTTTTAGGGTCCACTGGAAATCAGCGTCACAGCCTTTTCCCGGCGGTGACATTAGCCGAGTGGATCCTATTACATACGCCACAGCCGCACACACGACATCTACTTAGTACAACAATAGTGTTGACTAGCTTTGTGGTCTCTTAATTATTTATTACTAAGATTTTATTTTTAATTAATTTTATTTAGTTTTTTTTGTTATTCTATTTTCTGTTTGTTTTAATTTAGTTTGTTTTAGTTTTAATTTAGTTCGATTTTATTTTTATGTTTTTACTTTTTATTTTTTACTGTGTATTATTGTGTTGTGGCGTTATGTAATAAATGGATTCTTATCTATTCTATTCTATTTTACTCCTTGTGTAGACGGTCATATTTGTCAGTTTATGCATGTTTGTCTGTACGTAAAATATTTATCCAAGCACGTCTAACACCTAATAGCGAATACAAGTGACCATGTGAAGTGCCACCATTATGTTTTTCAAGAGCTTCAAGCATTTGTGTTTGTGTATTCTCTGTAGTTCGTTGTCACATGCGATTAATTATACCCACGATACTTTCAGCATTCTTCGAAATTTCAATTAGCAACCCGAAAATTGCACCCAATAATATAGAAATAAACTTACTTACCTTCAAAGTCATAACTCAAAGTTAATTCGTTTATAACAAGTAACCTTAACTGATATAAAACGAGACTGGTCAAGTGCGAAAGGACAACGACTGTTTAATGGTTTCATACTAAAATGAAGGGACACTCAAAGGGAATTACCATAGGAAACTCGAACGTACATCGAAGTAGCTGGATGCGAGAACTCGTAGCGACTGTAACTAAAGAATTCTTTTTTTATAATATAATAATAATAATAATAATAATAATAATTTTATTTAATTTAAGCCTTTTACAAGTAATGGTGTATTATAACTAAATAAGAGCTAGTTTACCATGTTTGGCTTGTTAGTAATTGACTCAAGGTTATCTGTCCCCTGACTTTCAAGCTAGGCTAACCTGTGTTATGAAAGACGGTGGTTCGGTTATTTAACAAGTTTACAAGCATATTTATGGTGCAGTACAGAGAATATTACAGAGAGAAAAAGAAAACAAACAAAAGACTTAAGGTTAATGATTAAAGTTATACATAATGGATGTAATAAGGTGAATGTGAGAGTAAAAATGCGTATGTACATGCGTTGGGAGTGTGTGTGTGTGAGAGTGCGCGCATTTGTGTGTGTGTGTTTGTGCGTATGTGTGTGCGTGTTTGTGTGTGTGTGCATGCGTGTTTGTGTGAGCGTTTGTGCGTTTCTTCGTGAGTGATAATGACATTTGGAGCGAACAAGAGTGCTACCTATCTAGAGTTTCAATTGGAATATAAGTGCGCATTTGACCTTTATCTCACCTGCTGATAAGTGACGATGCGGTCGACGATGGAGCACGCACACCTAAATAATGCCTATTCACTCTTGACGCTGAAGTTATAACGTTTAGGGAATAAATCTGCATCCAGGGAATTCCACCCCACAGCTGTTCGCCATATAAATATGGAAGCCTAACGCTTCGTGCGAATCCTTGGAATATTCACAACATAGGGGGAACCCAAGCAAAGAAAGCACTTTTGATGATTCACGATCACATATGACATTAATATATTGCCCTTCTTGTCATATTATAACTAACGCATGTGCATTTTGGTAACTATTGAGTTACTGGCGTCTAAAGTTTTCATCATTATATTAGCTGGAAGACGTCTACTGTTGAACATAGACCTCCTCTAAAGATTGCCAGACTAGCCGGTCGGACGCGACTTACATCCATCGGTTACTCGCCGCCCTAGTAAGCCAGGTTATCCGTCCATCTAATAGGGGGCTGTTCCACTCAATGCCTTCCGGTTCGTGGTTTCCATTCGAGAACCAGTTCTACGAGCTATCTGCCCTCAACTTGCTAATCCCTTGAGCTATGTCGGGGACTTTCGTTCTTCTACGGATCTCCTAATTCATGATTCGATCACGTAGAGAAATGCCGAACATTGTTCGCTCCATAGCTCGTTGAGTGACTTTGAGCTTTTTTATGAAGTCCATAGTAAGTGACCACATCTCAGAGCCGTAGTAAGTGACCACATCTCAGAGCCGTAGGTTATCCTTGGCAACACGCATTTGTCTTCCAAAGTTTTATTGTCACCTAAAAAAAATATCCATTACGCTAATTTTGTTTAACAATCGCACGAAGCGTTACGCTTCCACATTTTTATGCTGAACGGCTATGGAGTACAATTCCTTGCCTGCAGACTATTTCCTGAACGCTTTAACTTGGACCGTTTCAAGGCGAGAATGTTTTTTTTTGAGGTTTTTTGCACATACTCATAGCCCCGCACTAGGGAAATCTTGTATCGCGGGTGCCATGCACATGCACGCATAGACAACCACAATATTTTGAAAACTTCAATATTTCTTCCGGCCCGGGAATCGAACACGGGAACTCTGCGTGGCAATCCAGCGTGATAACCTTTTGGCCACAGACATAGTTTATTATTTAGGTATACATGCTCCATCGTCGACCTCATCGTCACTTTCCATCAGGTGAGTTGGAGGTCAAATGCGTACTTATTTCATCATAAATAAAACAATAAAACAAACGAAATAAGATATTAAAAAAATCGTTTAGAAGGGTTTTCGATCTCGTTTTGCTAATTCCAGGTGTCGCACTGCTATTGCAATAGTGTTGTAGCTCAAAATTTGTGAAATTTCAGATTATACTGATAAATTTGATTCTCTACACGTCATAAAACCGTTGTAACAAATAATTAAAAGAATCTACTTACTCAAAATGAGACAAAATTTGTTCCCCTTTTTTCTTAAATATATTTGGCAAGTTGTTTAGTTGTTTCTGTAACAAACTTTAACCTATACGTAAATGTTAATAATCTTTCACAGGAAGTAAGTATCAAAAGAGATGTTCAATTCGACAGCACTTCTTTGGACGTATGTTACGCGATAACGGCATTTGTGAATAGATTTTGATAATTCTTTTTTTGTTGGAAAGAGGGTACATATGTACCTCAGTATTAGTCCCATTTAAATTTGAAGAAAATATTCCGCCTCTAAGGCTGGCAAACTAGGGAACGAATCCCGTTTCGCGCCCTTTCCCGTAAACGATCTCAATAAAACTTGGCAAATAGATGTAATTCCACTATATTTTGAGGTCGGTTTTTTAATACTCTGTACTGAGATTATTTCGGATCTAAATCGGGTATATTTAAATATTGAAATGTTTCGGGCCCGTCACAAGTCCCACGGTCACGGATGACTGAAAAAATAAATAATTTATACCGACTTCAATTCGAAAAAATGTTTTTTTTTAATGTGTAATAGACACATACTTGGCCACAATCTTACCTGATGTTAAGCGACGGGGGACGCGTTTGACTAAAAAATGCCTACTCACTCTAGCCTTGAACAGCCCCATATTGTAAGGGGAACACAGATGCCGGAAGAGTTATTCCATTCCTTTGTCGTACGCATCAGAAAGGAGGAAGCAAAGCGCTTAGTGCGAATAGGTTGTATATCAACGACTTAAGGATGGAGTGTTCCAGACCTTCTAGAAGGAGGAACGGTGAGGGTGGAACTAAATTGAAAAGATTCTGCGCACACTCCCCGAAATATCTTTATATAGTTTAATTTCCAATGTGTAACAATAGCGAAAATATAATAGAATAGAATAATTTATTTCATATTATCACTGTCACAATATTACAATGAAAAATACAACGTAAACGGATAATATCATCGTCAATATAAAATAAAATTACAATTGTTTCAAAAGAGACTCATCGAAGAAACTTATCATAAGAGCTCGATATACACTTTTTGAGTTAATAAACTATCGTATGAACAATACCGTGTATTAGTAACTCAATTTCGCTAAAAATATAGATTACCTTAGTTGTGACCAGAACGCCAGTAAAGCTAGGGTACGAATTATTGGTCGTACGAGGAAATTTAACCCATGACCTCCTTTCCTTTAGTTCGATCTAGTTTTTATAGTAGGGCATTTAACGGAAACTCTCGTCCCATTACGCTTACTTTATAGCCAAAGTTGCCCGCGACAACCGTGCCCGCTGCATGCTCGGCGTTGGCGACATTGTTCCCAACAAGTATTGAACTTCGAACGATACTTGAGGTTTTTGCTACATTTTTGCGTGCAAAGGAATTTTTGGCGACTGTAACGAGTTTCACGGGGATATTGTATAAATTTCTTGCTGTTTGACAAAGTTATTTTTTAATTAATGCTATCAACTCAAAAGCGGTGTAACCTACTTTCAATTTTTTTCCCTTTAAACGGTACTAAATAATAACAATAATAAGTGGTAAGTGACAAGCCTACCCATGACAGTTGCAGTGCCACTCAGAGCTTCAACGCGCAAAGACCTGAAAAGTATTGCCCTGCACGAGGAAAACTCAGTATCGCAGGTGCCATGAACACACACATAGACAACCACAAATTACACCCAAAAACAGGAGAGAAATAAATGTAGGCCACACAAATATTTCTCCCGGCCCGGGTATCCAATCTCTGCGTGGCCGTCCAGCGTGGTAACCTTACGGCAGGCAGTTTTGATGCTATTTTCATGTAAAAAAATTAATTATTATAAATTTGTAATGAAAATAGCATCCAAATATTAAAAAAATATGTTATTAATGGCCTCCGTGGCTGAACGGTTCCTATCCTGGACTGCCACACAGAGGTACCGGGTTCGAGTACCGGGCCGGGAGAAATATTTGTATGGCCCACATTTATTTCTCTCGTGAGTTTGGGTGTAATTTGTGGTTGTTTATGTGTGTGTCCATGGCACCCGCGATACAGGGTTTCCCTAGCGTGGGGCTACGAGTGTGTGCGTTGTTATTATTATTATTGCTATTATTATTTATGTACTTCAGTATCATTTAAAGTAATATTGTAGAAGAACAATTTAATGTGGGTTACACCACTTTTGCGCTCGTTGTGTTCGTGTGTACGATAATGAACTTTAACGTCATTAGAATACGTGTACTAACATTACGATTATTTATTTATTTATTTTATTTGAGACAACAACAGCTTATTGTTACTAGATTACATGAACATGATACAAAACAGAACAAAGCCAAAATAGTTATATTCCAATTACATGCGAGAGCGAAATATAAATACTTCTGAGTAACTGTGAAACGTGATTAATACAGTAACTAATATCAACAATGTATGTTACAAACTGTATGAGTATTTTCTCAATAGGTACTTTGAGTAATGTAAAGACGTTAAAGAATATTACTTGTTACGGCCTTGATGTTACCATCAGTGTATTACAATGTACGTTATGCCGTGGTAGCCTAATGGTTTGACCTACCGCCTGTCAAGCAAAGATCATGGGTTCGAATCCGGGTTCGCACCTCTGAGTTTTCGAAATTTACCATGAACTTTTCGGTAAAAGACATCGTGATGAAACCAGCACGTCGAAGAAGGTTCCCAACCCGCATCGGGCCAGCGTGGTAGACTATGGCCTCAACCTTAACCTAAGAAGAGACCCGTGCCCAGCTGTGGGATGTATAAATGGGTTGATGATAATTAAAAACTATACAAAACAGAACGTCAGTTTTCTGATTTTTATTTTTTCAAATTTTAGGATTTAATATATTTTTTCACAGTCTTATACTATTAATATAGTAATTTAACCTCAGTTATTAGGATTGAAATTGAAAGATTATCACGATCTGTAGAATTCGCACCATAGGTTTAACGTATTTATATTTTCAGGAGAGAACTTAAGAAGATTCTATTATTTTGTGCTTAACATGTTCAGCGCCACGTGTATATCTTGATGTACACCCAATGTTTTTGTCACAAGCCAGTGTGTCTCTGGCTATATACTGGTAAGGCTTGCCTCTTTAGACCGACGTATCTCAGTGTATACATTGTTCTGAATATTTTATATGAGCGTTTGAAACCCCTGGCCCTCACGAATCGGTCAGTGTCTTCGGGACATAAATATCTGTGACACTTTTGAAGTTATGGTTCAATAAAGAAGCTACATTTAGACTGTAGAAATGTATGAAAAAGCTCCCAGGCCAGGGTATCCTGCCTGATAAAACTAAAAAAAAATTAATAACAGGACAGAGGGGGAGTGGGTTTATAATATTAATTCCACACGCTATTTAAATTAATATCAATAAAAAATACATAAAATAAAGTAAATGTAATTCCCATGATTTTTGCTTCGGAGGCCTTTGGCGCTGAATGTGTTAAATAAGAGTTGTCATATTTGCTATCATCATCATCATATCAGCTGGAAGACGTCCACTGCTAAACATAGGGCTCCCCCAAAGATTGCCAGACTAGCCGATATTTGCTATACTTATACAGAATTTCACGATCCCCGTGGTCGAGTGGCTTGCACATTGGGTTTCATGGTGTCGCCATCTCTGAGGTCATCGTCATCTCATCCCATATTACAAAGCGTAAATGTATAAATTAGTTTGTAACAGTTCATATTGGAGAGGAGTTAATTGATAACCACGGCCATTTACATAATACAAACCACGTCCAGGCTCTGATCAGCGCAATCTAGATAAGTATATGACGGAATTTTGACCTTCTTCAGAGATACGATCTGTAATATGTAGGTTAGTAGTACTCTTGAGTTATAGGTCCATGGTCATGGTTAAAAAGTCCGCAGTCCGGCAAGGTAACCATTTGGCCACAGAGGCAGTTAAAAGAGTTATACCGGAGTTGAATAAAAAGTCGTTGAAAAAACCAAATACAAAGATCCGACAACAAGCAAATAGAAAAAATTGTGAGGTCGGCTGGTTTGTTCCGTGGCTTAGTTAGTGCCACGGTTTGCTAGGAGACGTCGGTCGGAATCCGGCCGGGTCGAAATAATTTTTTCTAGGTGTTCGATCTTTGTTATTGTGTGGAGTAATTTCACAAAAATAATTGAATATCATGATGGCGAAACATTCCGACATTCAATAAAATTTAGTGTTAATTTTATTTAGTAAGAGAATATAAGAGCAGCAGGGCTAAAAAGGCCCTATTGGCAGAATCATAATTTGAACAATAGACAATTCATATAACGCAATGCATCTTTTTGACAGTGTCATATCTAGGGAGGTCTTTATAGAACACTGCGAAATAGATGAATTGCGTTTTTGTTTTGTTTGAAAATTCGTAATATGAAATGTCAATTAATCATAATATTATGATTCTGCCAATGCGGCCTTTTTAGCCCCGCTGTACTTTATACAAACACAAACGAAAATTGCTGGTATAGGTAATTCGTTTATTTGCTGCCAGTAATATTAATGTTTCTGATTTAATAAATAGAAAGTAATATTTCGTTATAATTTGCAGAAGTTTCAAATGTTTGTGATAATTATGAAAGTTTGAAAATTATCCATCCATACCAACCGGATACTGGCCGATAAAGATTTAAGTTACGGCACATTTTCCTTTACATTTAAGATTTAAATTCGACTCTATGTCGCTTACAACAAGTGTGAAGCCTACTGTACTGCCGGCTTACGCTACGGTTAATGGGTATGAGACGATGAAACAACATTTATTTCTAATTAAATTAAATACGGTCTAATGCTTATACAAAATGATACCTTTAACATTGAAGACATTTCAAAAACGTGTGCGTGGTCTTGTGTACCTATAAAAAACATTTGAGTACTTGGAAGTGTTGGCGCTCTAACTATTTTACCGCCAAGCAGTAAGGGTGCTGGTCATGCTAAATTACAGACATATAGGACTTGTCGACTTATGTCTCAAAGTGACGGGCAGTGCGTGGCAGTGCCCCTAAGAACTTTGCGATTTAAGGCTCTAATTTGCACTGCAACTGTTATGGATAGGCGTGTCGCTTACCACCAGATGCACAAGTTGTTCGTCCCGTTACTTGGTATTATATAAAAAAAAAACAAAATCCACGACACGTTCTTCGATTGTTTTACAACTACTGCTGGAACTTTAGTAGTGAGCGACACGCTAGTCCGTAGCAGTTACAGTGCCACTAAGAGTACTAAATCGCAAAGATCTGAGGGGCATTGCCACTGCACCCGTTATCCTGGAACAAATGTTGATAAGTCTCTTGTGCCTGTGATTTTACCAGCACCCTTACCCTTCAAAACTGGAACGCAGTAATGCTCACATTATTGCTTGGTGGCAGATATAGGTAACATGGCAGTACTTCCCACGTACACGTATACACACGTAATTGTGTGTGTTTTTTTCTTTAAATGAGTGTGTGTTTATACAGAAAAACATAAGACTTAGTGTATTTGAAGTCATTCGTATAATTTACTAAAATGTGAAAACACGATATCGGTACACGTCTTCGCCGGAATTTTCCAATTACCACGCGCTGAAGTTTTGATGACTCACGAAAACTGTCACGGTACGTAAATTTTACGAGACATCCGAGGTTTGAATTTAAGATGTTTACCTGCAGAGTTATCCGATTGCGAGGGCACTTGCCTCCTGTTTAGAGATGTTGTATTCGATTCACATTAGAAGCCTGCATCAAGTCTATTTTAGATTTCTCTGCGGTTAAGCTTACAAAATACCGCTTACTATAATGAATTTTGTTGGGAAAAGTTTTCTTGCTTCAAACTTGTGAATTGCCGAACCTTCGTTGGGAGAGCTTGGTGCACGGCCTAAATCTCCCCGCTAAGTGGCACACATAAAGTTGATGGTGACGATAATGATGGTCATGATAGTGAGGAGGTTCCGAAATATCGAGAAAATAATAAGAAGTCATTCCGTGTCAAAAAAAAACGAGTGATGATTATTGTAATAACCACGAGTCTTAAAATCTATACAAAGAATCATTTTCACAATATTATATGAGGTGCTAACCAATTAGGTAAGTAATAATTTTAGAGTCGACAGTTTAAAATACAAGGAACAATTTAAAATAAAGAAGCAATTTAAAATACAATTTAAAAAATGTTTACACGATTTTTCTTATTTTATTTTCCCGTACAAAAAAAAATCTTATGTATAATTTTGTCCAAACATTCTGTGCATTTACAAACAAATTGCGAAATACCGTAACATTAACATTTTTTTAATGATGGCCAGTGATCGTTAAAAGGTTTAAAAAAATGACACTGAAAATGTTTTATCACTAAGTAATTTTCTTTTTTAAGTTTTTTAAAAGTAACGTAGACTTATTGATATTAATATGAACGTCAATTTATTATTAATGATACAAGTAATTGGTTCTAAAAGTATTTAATTCTTTTTCACCTTGTATAAAAACATTTTATGAAGAAATAGAAATCATTTATTCCTTGAATAATAAACACAGTACACATGCATTTTACTATAATAACAATAATACTAATAATTTATTTATTATTTAAGATTTGCAACTAAATACAAATAAACAGTACAAAGCGTGTGTGCTGTACTGCCAAGGAAACCGTGACCCACTCAGCTTGTAGTCGTCTCCCTTAAAGTGCTACGACGTTGATTTTCAACGGTTCCGGCAACAGAACACACGTGACATGAAACATAGTAGACGTCACAAATAGACACTAAAGTAACGGCACGCTATGATGGCCGTTTTGGCGTTTGTCCGCTCATCAAGTTTCGTATTAATTCATAACTACGTTGAAGGAGCTAATTGATGTGCATTGTTGTCAATAGTGACGTGCAGTAAAATTTATGGATGTATAATTTTACACCAAACCTCGGCACTTATTTTTCGAAATTTAAAAAAATGAAATAAAAAACAATCGTCACTTATAGGATCACTGTCCAGTACAACTTCTACCTCCGGCAAATTCGCGTCAAAGCTCAATGCAAAACAAAGCAGTTTCAAATGGACAATATATTAAGTAAACATTTTTAATTTTGGTTTTATTAACATTTTTTAATCATCTACCGCTTGCAATACTAGTTATAAATCTAAAAACTTATAAATGCGACTCGCATTTGATTATATTTTTTTCGATAATGAATTTTAAAATATTATTTGTAATCTGTCAAAACGGCCATTATAGCGTGGCGGTACTGTGACACATAAAGACATTGAATGACACAAGCACATTTACTTTATTAAACACAAAACATGCTCGAATAGTCTATTTCATTAAGATACATAATTGTATCATCCATCATTCATTAATATGAAGTTAATTTACATAAGCATGAGTTAAAAT
Source organism: Hyposmocoma kahamanoa (assembly GCF_003589595.1). NCBI lineage: Eukaryota > Metazoa > Arthropoda > Insecta > Lepidoptera > Cosmopterigidae > Hyposmocoma > Hyposmocoma kahamanoa. Next base: position 5,176,124 of record NW_020653731.1, read on the forward strand.
GTGTATTTATGTATAGGTAATTACTAGTTTCATAAAACATGAGTAAACCTTTGATGCGATCAACATCAACATCATCATCAACATGCGATGTTATTCACAATTGTATAACATCGCAAATTGAATATAATTGTAAACATTTGTGTCATAGCGAATAACAATTTTTAACCGACTTGAAAAAAGGAGGAGGTTCTCAATTCGACTGTATGTTCTTTTTTTTGTGTGTATGTTACGCGATAACTCAGGTATTTGTGAACCGATTTTCATGATGACTTTTTTGTTGAAAAGGGGGTACTTCCATAGTGCTCCCATTTCATTTTGAAGAAAATCATCCACCTCTAGGGTTGGCTGTTCACGCATGAAGATTCATTTTTATAAATTATTTTAATGGTTGATTTTGCTATTTCTCCAATTCAAGGCGTTTTTCTCTCAATATACTTTGAGTAGTGAGAACCGATTTTTATTATCTTCAGTCCTGTATAGTGGCGAACTAGGGAATATTTCAATAAAACTTAGCAAATAGACGTAATTCCACGTACTTTTGAAGTCGGTTTTTTTAGTACTCTGTACTGGGATTATATAAAATAAATATCTTATTACGTCACTTAGTATTAATAATGATAATTTAGTAAAATTTAACTAAATGTATAAAACCTTACAATATGTAGACGACCTCGACACATCGAGCCACGTTGCAACTGCTGAACATTAAGGCAGGACGCCTTGAGCAATATTTTTAACCGACTTCAAAAAAGAAGGAGGTTCTCAATTCGACTGTATGTTTTTTTGTATGTATGGTACGCGATAACTCCGGTATTTATGAACCGATTTTAATTTTTTTTTTGTTGGAAAGAGGGTACCTCCGTAGTGGTCTCATTTTATTTTGAAGAAAATCATCCACCTCTAAGGGTGGCTGATCACGCATGAACAATCATTTTAATAAATAGCGCCTAAATTTTACTTAAGGAGCAATTATTTCAATGGTTGGTTTTGCTATTCTCCAATTCAAGGCGTTTTTCTCTCTCAATATACGTTGAGCAGTGAGAACCGATTTTTATTATTTTTATGTCAATCTGTATAGTGGCGAACTAGGGAATATTTCAATACAACTTGGCAAATAGATGTAATTAGACGTACTTTTGAGCTCGGTTTTTTTAAAAATAAAAATTGACGAGGCGTTTCTAATAGGCAGTGGTAGGTTGTTCCAACATTTACAGGCAGCATAGCGAAAGCTACCAGGAAAGCTCGCCGCTCGGTGTCGAGGGCATGCACAAGGCGAGGCGCGTGTCTGACGTGCATGGATGAGAAGTGAAGTTTATCATAGGTATGACGATTGCTTGGTTTTAATAACCCCAAATAACAATACAGCATAATGTAAATGGCAACGGGCTTTTATCGGCAATAAACTTGCCTCATTTAGAAAAGGCGTGACATGCGCTCAATACGAAATGTGGAACAATACCTGGCGCACGCATTCTGTAATCGCTGAATAAAGATGTTACTAAAGTTCTTTGAATACCAAACATGTTATTGCATAGTTCTATAAATATTTATCTGTGAATCTGTACTTTTAATAAAAATTATAGTAAGTTACTTTGCTACTCCGCGAACGCAGTGAAGGTTAAATCGTTCCTTTTGAATATTTTTTCACGCAAAATTAGAAAGTACAATAAGACATATTTTTCTATTGTGAGGCAACATTTCCATGATGATTTTTGAGGTTTTTTTTCTACCTACCAGTGGACTGAAATGACATTTTCCAGAAATAACGTTTGCTCGAATTTTCATAACCTCGAAAGTAATTTTGAGAGGAAAATGTTTTTTCTGTTAACCCAACCCAACCTAACCGAACCTAATCGTATCTTTGCGATAAACATCCAACATATCCTGAAAGAACA
>NW_020653731.1:5188018-5203071 GCF_003589595.1 Hyposmocoma kahamanoa
ATGGTAAGCTACCATAAGCCTGGCCATAACAGTTACAATGCCACTCAGAGCTTTAAATTGCAAAGATCTGAGGGGCACTACCACTGCGCCCGTCACCCTGAGACGTAAGTTGACAAGTCTCATGTGCTTATAATTTCATCAGTACCTTACCCTTCAAAACCGGAACACAGTAATGCTGACATTACTGTTTGGTGGTAGAAATAGGTAAGGTGGTAGTCAGAGGCGGCTCGTGGGAGATTTCAATGGGAGTTCACTTACCTATACATATTTTAAATAAAAAATATAACTCACATTATAGTGTTCCATTTTAAACAATGCCACTAAGCACTACGCTTCTTAACAACGATTGAATAATAAGAATTTTTTCAAACACAACAAAATGCGCGCGAAAAAACTATGGTCTGCTAATTTGCGCGGAACGCCGCTCTAATCTTGCTAAATTTCTTCATACTAATCTTTTGTTTCTCGTTTCGCGTCGTTCAGAAATTTCTCTTTCGCACTCATGTAATTCAGTATTGAACTTTGTAAACAATGTCGGTTCTTAGGAGCGCATCGCGAAGCGCTCCACTCAGGGGTCAGAATGCTATACTATATTAAAGAGAAAGATAAAAATCTAATTGTGTGTTTGTCGTTCATTAAAAATAAAAAAAATACTACGGCTTCTTATATGATATCAAAGCATAATTAATAAATTTATTTTGGTGGGTTGGATAGGAGTGGGAGTTCACTGCACCAGCGCTCCTAAGGACGAGCCGCCTCTGGTGGCAGTACTACCCCGGACGAACTCTGTCACAAGGAGCTCTACTGCTACTAAATATATACATGTACTACTGGCATAAAGTTACCGTAAGAGAAAAGGGCTTAAATATCCACATTTTTATGGTCTAACTGAGTTAAATGGATGCATTTACAAAACAAACCGGCAAAAAGGCGTATTTGCATAAATACGTCATTTCATTTTAACTATATATTTTAATCACTCAAGTAAATGAAAACTCGTCGTATTTTACTTTCTAAATCTTCCTCAGTTAAAGCTCTAATGTATGTAGTTATTGAAAAATGTTAATTTCCCAGATGACGCTTACACAATGCTCACGTAAATTTAAAATAAAGCGAAAATGTTACCTTTCATGTCTTTAATAAAAATCTTAAATAATCTCAGTACAGAGTACTAAAAAAAACCGACCTCAAAAGTACGTGGAATTACGTCTATTTGCTAAGTTTTATTGAAAAATCCCCTAGTTCGCCACTATACAGGACTTGACACTGGAGATAATAAAAATAGGTTCTCACTACGACACTACACAAAGTATATTGAGAGAAAAACGCCTTGAATTGGAGAAATAGCAAAATCAACCATTACAGTAATTGCTCCTAAATTGAAGTTAGGCGCTATTTATAAAAATGAATCTTCATGCGTGAACAGCCACCCTTCGAGGTGGATGATTTTCTTCAAAATAAAATGGGACCATTATGGAAGTACCCCCTTTCCAATAAAAAAAGAATCATGAAAATTGGTTCACAAATACCGGAGTTATCGCGTAACATACATACAAAAAAAAATAAAAAAAAGGACATACAGTCGAATTGAGAACCTCCTCCTTTTTGAAGTCGGCTAAAAATATCAAGCTACGACATTGAAAAGACATTGTAACCACATACTGCCCTTCCATCTTAATAATACACTAACTTTAAAAATGGGTTGTAATTATGCTGAGTTAAAAAGGCATGTGAAGAGCAAATGAAGAGTCCACGGAACGAACGTTCAAAGTCATTTGAGAAGAAATTAGGCAAAAAGAATTTTTAATTTGGAGAACTTTTAAATATTGGTGGTAAAGGCACACACAAATGCTACCTGAATTAAAGTCAATGCTGACATAAGTGTATGTAACGCTTGTAATCCATTTTAACTAAAAAATAAATATAAATAATAGTTAGTTTAAAGAATAATTTATAAATAATTGTTTATTTCTCTACTATTTAGTCGCAGGCATTTTTGTGACTAAAAGTAAAAGCTAATTTTTAAGGACTTTGAACCTTATTAGCCTTTTTCTGGTTTAGGCAAAATACGCTTAGCGTTTACCGAACTTGATGGCGGTATTAACTCAAAATGTGTTTTCAGTGACTTTGATAATTCTTTCCCTGGTCTGTTCAAATGGTTACTTGCCCATCTTACCTAGTGTTCAGTATTTTACGAAATTTTTATTAATAAATAGATAATGAAAAAGGGTAATAATGAAATACTTAAGCATAAATAATAAAACATTTTAATTCCATATTTTCATCTCCATATTCCATAAAATATAGGTTTACTTATCTTACTGCGTATGCCGAATTGGAAACAGCAGATATTTTTTAATTTAACTTCTTTAAACATGATTTTCTCGGTTTTAAGTTTTTGTCACAAGCACCCTTTTACGCTATCGGCGGCAAAGTTTTCTGAATTGATTTTGGTTTTGATTGATTGTGGACAATTCCGCAAAGTTAAGTTCCGTAAGGTTAAATAGCAGCGGCAACAGCAGCGTAATCACGCCGAGGGGTCAACGTGTTTACGAGTGACGTCTCCGCCTGGGCGGAAAAACGAGTGGCGGAATGCGGGGAAACGCGCGGCGACAGTGGCAGAAGTCTGTGACACATCCATATGAGCCGACTCAAAACTGTCGATAGAATCGTTTTGCGCCCCGCGACAAGTATTCACGTTGCAGGCCTCGGGTGACCTACTTACAGAAGCTGCACTACTAAGTAACACAACTTGGGCACGTAAATCACTGATCGTGTTTTCCGAGGCCACCAATTTACACCGAACTTCAGCAAGGTTTGTTTTTAGGGACGTCATGTCCTTCAGTAGCTTGGTGACGTCGACATTGTCAAACGTGACAGGAGGCAGCTTGTGCAGCTCCTTCGCCACGAAAGCAGGCACGTCGTCTGGGTCGGTCTCCTTAAACAGCGTAATGACGTCCTGGAGACTCTTCGCTCCTCCATCCCTCCGGCGAGATGGCATCTGCTCGGCCTCGCCGAGAAAAGCAGCGCCTTGCTACTGCAAATCTCTTCTTCTTTGAAGTTTGACTTGCAGATCTGTACGATGCTGACCTCATCCATAGTGTCGATGTCGAGCACGTCCGAATCCGAGCGAGCACCGCACCGCAATTATATCGCGCACAGCATTGGATTATGCATAAACGTAACTAACATTCAATCGATAGTCGATAGAATACTTATCGAATGCAATCACTGGCTGCTTGCAAGCGGGCAATACTTTTGCGCAATGAACTATCATATCACTTCATCTTCAAAAAAAAACTGACTACCTATAGGTGGTGTGACAATTTTGACTCTGCCGTCGGTATTGCTGACTGGCCGGCAGACTAAGTTAGTTTCCTTTTGTCTAGCTGAAATTTCTCTTGACAAAAAGCATTCGTAAACTGCTTTTTTTGGTAACTGAAAATCATTTAAAATTTTATAATATAATTCAAACTCGTACTTATTAGCTATTTGCTTTCACTTTGAAAGCAAATAGCTAATAAGGAAGGACGTGAAGAGTCGTTTCAAACGAAAGGATTTAGGAAATCAATACGACCCAATTGCGTCAATGTGAACACTGACTCTTAAATAGGACGTAAAAATCAGACTGTTTTAACACTGAGCCGTGCCTAATACAAGGGACTTATTAAAAAATGTACTAGACAATCTGACAGGTGCCGTTGCACCAAGTATGCCAACTTTAAATCATCTTAGTAATGTGTTGTGTTTGTGTGATAGAGTGTACTACTATTCAACTGCCATTGCATTTTGTGGTATTCTGCTCTTCAATAGCGAGTTGATGTCACGTCGATGAATTAGTTTACTAATTATTTGTCATAAATATACATTAAATTTGAAGACTAAATAGTTGCTAAAACGAGTTAAAGTTAAGATAGGATCGATCGTTAGTGATTGAATGAATGAATGCCATCACTGTCATTCTACTGACACTCTATTGAGTCTCAACAGCCAGTAGAGCTCCTTGTGAAAGAGTTTGTCCAGGGAAGTACTGCCAATAATGTGAACATTACTGCGTTCCGGTTACGAAGGACAAGGGTGCTGGTGAAGTTACAGACACATGGGACTTGTTAACTTATGTCTCAGGGTGTCGGGCGCAGTACCAGTGCCCCTCAGAGCTTTATGATTTTAAAGCTCTGAGTGGCACTGCAACTGTTATATATATGGACAGGCGTGTCGCTTATTACCAGGCGCACGACTTGATAGTCCCGTCACTTAGTATTATAAAAGAAAACTTGATTTTAGCAGTATAACAAATATTGTCATAATTGCAATCACTGGAACTATAATCAGAATTGGGACCCAGGTCATTGATGTGATTAATAATTATTTGTTTTTAATATACATAACTCGTTCAAAAGATATTACTTTCTAAGTTTTTTCCGCGTTCGCGTTTGATGCTCGCATGAGTGTGACACCAAGCCGGATCTGGTAATATACGCAAGGAAAGATCTCAGATAACTGGTTACATTGCCTATTTTTCCCCCATTTAACCGAAGGGCTCCGCCCATCATTCTAAGATATTTATTACTTTGAACCTTTCTTTCTGCGACTTGATTTAAGTCTTTCCTCTGCGCGCTATCTTAATTGGCAAAGTTATCGCTTTAACAGGGATCTTTGAGAAGATTTGAAAAATTTATAGTGTATAGTGATAAAAATTATATCCTTCAGCATTTGTCTGTCTGTTTCTTTGTAATGAGAGAGACAAATATTAATGGCGGTAACCCACTGCCAGAACGATTACACATTTGTTTAAGTCAGTCAGTCTTCAATTTTTCATTTCATTTTCAGTCTTTATATTCATAATAGCAAAAAAAAACGTTATCAACAATAGACTATACGACTAGACACGAGCGAATAGTATAACGCGTACGTTGGTCTTGTCGCATAAAAATTGCCTTTTATGAGATTTAAAACTATAGTGAAATTAAAAACTTTATTTTAAAGGTTATTATACAGCTTCTGCGTACTTGGATGACAAAATTCCGTAGTAGTGATCTAAGATGTTCGAAATACATATTATACCTAAATGGTAAATGTATGTTTATTCACAAAGAGCAACCCCTAGAGTTTGTTGCTCATTCATTTCAAGGGAATCTGCCTTGCGAATGATCAGCAGAGTTTAATCAATATGAAGTTTTCAAGTATAATTTGATTACCTATGAAATAAAGATGATTTGACCTTGACTTTGAATCAGACATAAAGTAAGTAACTTTGGTGAGAGGTGGTCCCTGAGAGGTAATTAAAAAAATCCATGGTTCGAATTCCTTTGACAGCATGCACCTATAATTTTAATTTCTAAGTTATGTCCACATTAAACTGCCTTCGTGGCCGAACGGTTACCATGCTACTACGCAGAGGTCCCAGGTTCGATTCCCGGGCCGGGTGAATTATTTGTATGGCCTACATTTATTTCTCTCGTGAGTTTGGGTGTTATGTGTGGTTGTCTATGTATGTGTTCATGGCACCCGCGACACAGGGTTTACCCTAGTGCGGGGCTATGTTGAGTGTGTGCGTTATTATTATTATTATTATTATATTAGTACCTCTCGCTAACAGTAACATCTTGATGAAACCTGCAACTCACAAAGGGTTCTTAACCCTTGGAAAACGCGTGAAAGCCTTACGGAGGCACCAAACTTACTAATGCGGATTCGTCTTTAACCACACTTGTCGCATTAATTAATAGTTGATACAACTCAACTCAAATGGTTGATTCCGCATAACAGTGAAAATGTTGAATCAATCACTTTTATGGAAAATATATATAGTAAAATTGAGGATACACCTACACCGATTAGTACATAGTGTGAAATCACGATACCTAAAAATTTTTACGATTTAAAAAAATCACAAACTTACCTCGTAATTTTACAAGAAAACCGCTGTATTCAATAGGTCCCTTGCATATACCAATGATGTTTTTTTTATATCAACAGAAGTATATAGAACACGTATATATATTTTTTAAATGGCTTCAGTTTTGTTTTTAAACAAAAATAAATTCCGAAATAAAGCCAGTGTCCCGTTCGACCCAAGCAAAATAAACCGTATTGGTACGAGAAAATTTTGAATTCGAGCTGAGGTAGTATAGTCTCTTAAGCCGATTCCGCCGTTGACGCAACCGTTAGCGCGCCGTTGCGCCAGTTGTGTCGTTTAAACAAGGATGCTGTCGCATGCCGCCGCATGCGTACAGACGCGATCAGAAATTTGCAAGAAGCAGATTCGTTGCCGACCTGTGTCGAGTGTGTGGTCGACCTGCGTCGTTGTGTCGTACTCCCTCACTCGCTCGATGCTGCGTTAACGTCACTACATACCACGGTTGGTACGAGAAGCCATCGAGATCACGAAGTACAAAATGTTTAACCGTGTTGATGGTTTTAAACTGTCCAGTGCATGGAATCCGGTCCTTAATGCGTGTAGTAATAAAAACAAAAACACCTCGAGTTCAGTTTCGCGTGTGGATACAGTGAGTGTGGTTTGTGTGAAAAAAGTGAGTGACAATGGTAACGCTACAACAAATCGCGATGAAGGTAGTCGTCGACAGCGCAAAAGGGTAGACAGATATGTCTGCTCCTAAAGCTGTCATCTGTCGCCGTCCGGTCAACCCATAACCGTGGAGCGTGCAACCGTTCCGAAATATCGGGAAAATAAATAGAAGTCATACCGTGGTAAGAAACCTCATATTAGTGATAGTCATTTAATCCTCATGCATCCGAGGCACCGTGAAGACCAGACGCGTGCTAGTTGTTGTAATATTTTGAATAATATTTTTGCGCAAGTGGTGATTCTTGAATGTGTCTAAATTCTGATTTTCTGTCGTTCTTTTGGAGATATTACCTGTCGGTTCCACCCACTGGGCGGTCCTAGAGTGAGACACACTAGTGTTTGTGAGCTGCTAACTTAGAAACATCGAACTTTGCGTCGGCAGGCGGCGGGATTCGTTCCTGTGCCGGTGGATTGCGAGGCGCGCTTACGCTGCATGCGCCAAATTCTCGGTTTGCGGAGCGACGAATTCACACACCTCCTCACGCCAATGCGTAGATGAGTGACGTAGACTGCTACGAGTACTAAGACTGACACTCTCATTAGTGTTTCCTACGCAGTGTGCTACGGACTTCATCTATAGTCTTGGGCACATTTTTTCTACTGTCTTGTGTACTGCTCGTGGACTGGAGTTATTGTTGAGTCAATGTAATTGCAATAGTTTCATACCGCGCGTTGAATTATTCCAATATTAAAATGAAATGCTCCACATGTTGTGGTGTTATTGACGATAAAGAGGATTACATACGATGCACAGTTGATTATTGTAGTAAAGACTATCATCTTCTCTCTGCTGGTGGAAGTAAGTTACTCGAATCTCATAGCTCTTGGTCGTGCCCGGAATGCCGCTTTGCAGCAAAAAAGGGCGGCGGCGATAACACCTTAACACCAGTGAGAACTACCAAAAAGTCAAGTGATTCCAATGTCACACTTCGTCGCAAGTTGGCACCGTCATCATCCTACAATGTCCATAATAACTCTGATGTAAACGATCTGCAAAGTTACCATCAAGAAATATTATCTTTGAAGGGTCGGATTAGTCACGCCGTGAGCATTATAGTTTCTTACGAATCAAAGATGGCACAGTATGCCTACTCTAGATCCGACTAACATTAACCTTTCAAAGGTTTGGAATTTTAACTAGTGCCATTACAATCGGTTATTAGCGTTACATTCGGAGAATTCTTGGAATTCAGTATTGAAGGCGATGGTTGTTGCTACTGCAACAAACAATTTTTAAAATGTTACATACAGTTATTTTGACGAATGCATGCCCAAAAAGAGACGCAAACAACGTAGTGGTAACAACTTAGTGGTAGACGCTACCCCTTTTGGTTTACGAATGACATTGTTCGTGACACAAAGCGGAAATTGAAATTACATTCTTCTTGGAAACGACCAAACTGTGAAATTACTTACCAACTTTTCTCTAAATTACGAGTCGATCTTAAAGCACGTACTTCATTAGCTTACCTTTCCTTTATGAAACCTATCGAGCAAAATGTACAGTGCAATCCTAACGAGTTTTGGCGTCACGTCTCCGCATTGCGAACGAGGGATGGTTTCGATTCCAATATAATGTGCGAAGGTAAGATCTGTTCGGGGGTTGAAGCAGCAAATTCTTTCGCCAGCTTTTTTTCTGGCGTGTTTTTACCGGATGTCCCGTACCGTGCTTGATGCCAACATGCTTATAATACGGATAATAGCTGCGATAGTAATTACATAAACATCTGTCCTTTTACGGCGAAGGACGTTCCGTATGGCATTAACAGGCTAATGCTAAAGAGCGCTGTTGGGCCAGATAACGTTCCTTCCATAATTGTGAAACAAGCGAAGAAAGATTTATGCATTCCCCTTGCCATTGCCATATATTTAATTTAGCATTGATGGTCGGTAAATATCCACCACAGTGGAAATTGTCGAGGATTAATCCAATACCCAAGACCTCGGATAAGTCCAAAGTGGAGAATTATCGCCCCATCGCAGTTCTGTCAGCTCCGGTAAAGGCATTGGAGAGAGTAATCCACCATCAAATTTTGCCCAGGTGAATAAGTTCCTTTGCAACGAGCAGCGTGGTTTCAGACCCAAAAGATTACTTGAGACCAACTTATTAACCGTGGTAGACTTTTTCTCGAAGATTTTAGATCGTGGATCACAAAGTGGACGTTCTGTATTTTGACTTCCGGAAGGCGTTTGATCGGGTCGATAACGAGATTTTGCTGGAAAAACTTGGGAAAATAGGCGTCTCTCCGCACTTACTTCGCCTACTCGCCGATTATCTTCATGATCGTCACCAATATGTCAGGCTGGGTTTATATGAGTCTAATCCATATCATACGCGTTACGGCGTAAGTCAAGGTTCTATACTTGGCCCTGACCTAGTTTTACTCATTGTGAACGATCTCCTTAGTGTTCTCAGTCATATACGATGTTTGCTCTATGCTGATGACCTGAAACTCGTCTTGAAGATCAAATCGATGGAGGATTGCATAAGGCATCCGATAACTTACGCTTACAATATAACTGGAGATAGAGTAACTCAATTGACCACCATAAAAGATATGGGCGACCTCATCGAAGCTCTTTCCAAGGAGTCTTTTCGGCGTTTGGGGTTCATCCTTAGAAACTAAAGGATTTTGAAAGTCTCTCCGTGATCAAACTCCTTTTCAATGCATTAGTGCGCAGTAAATTGGAAAGCTCTACAGCACTCTAAAGCACATATATAGTATTATGTTGGAGAAATTAGAGAAAGCGTTTCTTAGAAACTTATACTAACGTGCCAATGGGTGCTACCCCTACATATATCCTACTGCGTTTCTACTGGGTTGCCTAGCATATAATTCGCTGAAAGTTAGGCGAATGAAACACCAACTTGTGATTATGTGCAAAATTCTCTGCGGTAATATAGATTCCCCAGATTTGCATAATGAGCTGTATCGGCTTTTTGCCCCCGTCAACTACCACCGCATTAGAAGACACCAGTTGATTGCCACCCCGTAGTGCCGAACCGTAGCGCGCACTAAATCACCCATACCGCGCTCCATATGCGCGCTCAACTCTCTCCTTGCCACCAACCTAGAACTTGTTCGCGGATGGATGGTCCCTATTATTGTCAAAGTGCCTACGCTATTGTGAAAGCGATGCTAGAATGGTACTTAATCTTGTGTTTATTAAATTGTTATGTTAGCAATATATCTTTAATTATAGTCATTGTTGTGTCCGTAATAATTAAAGTAAAAATAAATAAATAAATAAAACGACACGATAAAAGTGTGACGACAGATAATCGCAGCTTCATAAGTTTCTGTCGTGCAAACGACAACTGATAAATTGTCGTCACGATCTAGTGGGAACAGCCTAGACACGATAGTCGTTCAACGATAAAATACAGGTCCACTATCTACTCCACGATTACCTAATCCACAATCTACTGTCCACTAGTTATAACAGATAGTCGTAACGTTTTTCGGCTCCCTGGCCGAAACATCGGGAAACTAGGTAGGTGTGAAAAATACCTATTCGTATGTAAATGCGTTTATTCCACTTTCCAAATGTTGTTAGTACGGACAACGGCACATCAGACTACACATTTTTGTTCGAAAATCGCCTCCACTGCAACGGAACAAGACACGTCAATGTGTAGCTTGATGTGCTGGCGAGTGTACATTGCAATGCGAAAGTTTAAAAGTATAGATAGTCGTGATATGGGAACAGACTAGTCACTATAACATAAATATTGCAATTAATAACAGTTCTAGCTTTACTCAGCTGTAGAGGCAAAGTAGTAAAAAAGGTACCTGGCCGAGTGAAAAAACTTTCACAAACGGCGTTGACGGCAAAAAGTCGTTTAAATCCATCGCAAGCACCTGCTGATAGATCTGTAGCTCAGTTGGTAAGTATAATAGTGATGCAACGGAAGTGTCATAACGGAAACAGAAATGGAAACAGATGTCAAAAGTAAATCTTAGCAGAAACGGAAACGGAAGTGTAAATACTATAAAGATCCATAAGGGTTTATGTTTGGTCAAAGTCAAAGTCAAAGATGATTTATTCCATAGGTAAAATAAATTTACACCTGAAAACGTCACATTTAAGGTACTGCTCGTTCACTACGCTGACCTCCCTGAGAAGAACGAGCAAGAAACTCTAGGGATTGCTCTTTTCAAATAAACTTAAATGCTATGGAATACATTTTGAATCAAATTTGTGTGGATTCTGGAGCCATGTCGTCTTTCCATACATCTTTATCTAACACGTAGTCTTCAATTTTGTAATATGATTTTTCGATCAAAATATTTTTAATGTAGTTTTTAAACTTAGGAAATGATAAACTTAATATATGCTCCGGAATCTTATTGTAAAAACGTATACAGTTCCCCATAAAAGAGTTGTTTACCTTGGTTAAACGAAATCGTGGTACCATGAGTTTGGACTTAGCTCTAAGGTTAATATTATGGATATTATCTTCTTTCTTATTGAAATTATGTATATTTTTACGGGCATATAAAATATTTGAGTAAATGTACTGTGATGCCACAGTCATGATACCAGTCTCCTTAAACTTTTCTCTGAGAGATACCCGAGAGCCTAGACGGTACACAGAACGAATCGCTCGTTTTTGCAATACAAATATGGTTTGAATATCTGCCGCTTTACCCCACATGAGAATCCCGTAGGACATTATACTATGGAAGTAACTAAAGTAAACTAGTCTAGCAGTACTAACATCGGTAAGCTCACGTATTCTGCGGACTGCGTATGCAGCGGAGCTTAATCTGCTGGCCAGGGACGATATATGTGGAAACCACTGAAGTTTACTATCTAAGGTCACTCCCAAGAAGACTGCTTTATTAACAAGGTCTAACTTTTCTCCGTTTATTTCTATGCTTGGACTAGTCGTTTGGTTTCATAATTACACACTTAACAGTCTATACAACCTCAAATAGCTTTGGTTGATTCCGCAAAACAGTGGAAGTGTTGAATCAATCAATCACTTTGGAAAACATATATATGTTTTCCAAATGTATATCCCTAATTTCACTATATAGTGAAATTAGGGATATACACTGATTACTATACGGTGTGAAAATACGATTCCTAAAAATTTTCACGATTGAAAAAAACACAAACTTAACTCGAAATTTTACAAGAAGGCCGCTGTATTCAATAGGTAATTTACATATACTAATGATTTTTACAATATTTTTATCAACTGAACTAAATAGAACACGTATACTATAAGATATTTATTTTTGAAATGGCTTCAATTTCGTTTGTCAAAAAATAAATTCTGCAATAAAGCCGGTGTCTCTGCCGCTGGACCTAAGCAAAATGAACCGTATTAGTAGGGGAAAAGTTTGAATTCGAGCTGTGACAGTATCGTCTCTAAACACAACAGAAAACTGCTAAGACCCACGCGCCCCACCACCTCTCAATACACGCACGCGCCTTATCTATCGCGAACGTTATAAACTTCTGATAAAAGTTTTGTTATAAACGTTGCGGAAGCAGAAACGGAAACAGATATGAAAAAGCGTGCGGTTCTTCCGCAGTTGCGGAAGCAGAAGCAGATGTGTATTGCTTCACTAAAGTATACCATATGTTGTTATATCATAAAAATCACCACGTTAGTAAAAACAAAAAGGTAACAATGACGTCAGTTTACATATTAAAATTAATTAATATTAACGTAACTAACATCACGCAGAGTTCAAGACTGTATCTGAAACGGTATGTAAAACTAACGTAATTGAATTTGAATCCGTTGAATAGATTTGCGATAACGGCTTACAGCCAAAAGCGCAAGAAGATAAGGTACTGATATGCGATCTCTACAGTAGGTACCATTATGGAAAGCCAGCAGTGCCATGGATTTGTGTCCCACATCTAAAGTGCAATATTCTAACATTTGCCTGCACATTTGTTAATTTTTGTGAGATAATAAAAAATGACAATGATTGTTGTTATCAAGGTTTTCGATATTGCTATACATTGCAAATGAAACTATTTATTCGGCTCTAAAATCATATCTTTTTTCATTTTCGACCAGTAGGCTAGCGCTAAAACACGCGTCTTATGCGAGAGCGACAATAAGCGCGGGATTTATATGCGAGAATAGCTATATCTCGCGCTTTATGTCACTCTAGCGTAAGTCGCCCCCTATCTTACGAGCCCTACTGGTATCGAATCGGTGCATGTGTACTTATCCAGGAAGGAAACAATAATGAAGAGACTCAGCTTATGAGCCGGAATCCCATCTTGAAGTACAAATATCGACACACGCATTATATTTAAAATTATATTTAAAACGCATTATATTTAATTTTCCTAAATTTAAATATTTAAAATTTCTTGGTGTTCTCTTAATTTAAAAAAATAAAATGAAATAAAAAATATATTTTTTCACAAAACAGGAATCTCAATAAATTTTTTTGTTTTTTTTTTCTAGCTGTTCGCTTACTGCACCAGATTTACTTTATTTGCATGCACCACATTTTATTTTATTAAGATACTATGTTCCTCAAAATTCCTTATAATTGGCCTTTTCGATCGACATCATAAAAATACAGGATTTTTATTCACATTTCGTTGGTTCGATGCACAGTAGCAAGGAACTATAAAATAAAATAATGTCTTCATGAAGCAAAATATCCCATTTACAATTATTAAAGTACTTTCCCCCGTTACCAATAGCCATGAGACTCCCTTTTATTTTATGATACCAAGTGACGGGACGAACAAGTCATACGCCTGGTGATAAGCGACACGACTGTACATAACAGTAGTGTCACTCAGAGCTTTAAATCACAAAGATATGAGGGGCACTATATCATCCCGAGTAATAAGTTGACAAGTCCTATGTGCCTGTAATTTCACCAGCACCCCTGTCCTTCAAAACCGGAACACAGTAATGTTCACATTACTGCTTGGCGGTTGAAATAGGTAAGGTGGCAGTATTTCCCTAGACGAACTCTTTCACAAGGAGCTCTACTGCTACAAAATCTTTATACTTAGTGTCTTTGTATATGTTTATTAAATAATCTGTGTTTTAGTTTAATTTTTTTTTTATTTCATGTTTTGATTCTTTTTCTTTTGTGATGTTTGTGATAGTCAATGTATATTTTCTTTTTTTCTTCCTTCTAAATTATTATCACTTGTTACAGATTTCTTATCAGGGTATGACTTTTTCTTTGTTTGGTTTACTGTCAACCAGCGACCACGAGCAAGGAATATATGTAAGGAATGTACATATCGCTCTTGACAACTAACACTATACTATCTCAAAAACTGCGTTAAAACGTATACGAAGGACATATATAACGCAATTTTTGAGATAATACTATGTTGTGATGTGCCATATTTATATAGGTCTAAAAATGTTTACGTCAAAACTTAGTTCCTATCCTATCTTGTCCACTGCTTCTGAAACATGCTAGCAACGATCACAAAATCAGATTGCCTACAGATGCCTTGAAATTATCCCTTCGCTCGTTACCCTGCCGCTGGCTCCTCGCCAGAAACTATTAGAGGCTCACTAGATACCATTATAATAAACCCGATCGAAGGCTTTCTCATTTACTACATTAATTTGCTTGTAGAATCAAGAAGAAAATGTTTCAGCTGATTTTTGGGGTCAGAGATTTTATAACGTAGTGACCTAGTACATAAAATATATTACATCGGTGGTTGTGACTATTAGTAACCAAACAACACATATTTATATTTTATTTTTACATATATATGTTTTTTAAATTTTTATTGAATTCTATGAGAAATCTGTGAAAGATTTATCACCCAGTTAGTACCTTTACAGCTACTAGTCCTGGCGAGAGATGTCGCTATTCACTGTATTTAAAATTTTTATTGAATTGATATTCAATTATTTTTTGTGAAATTACTCCACTAGTTTGCTGTAATCATTAATACAAAGATCGAACACTCAGAAAAAATTCCTTCGATCCAGTCGGATTCGCACCGACGTCTTCTTGCATACCGTGCCAGACGCTATACCAACTAAGCCACGGAACAAACCAACGGACCCAACGAATTTTTCTATGTGATTGCGTCGTGTCTTTGTATTTGGTTTTTCAACGACTTTTTATGAGAAATCTATGAAAGATTTATCACCCAGATATTTATGTTTTATTTTATTTGATATTATATTTTATATTCATATTTTGGTATAGTCTGTTCCAATCCATTTTAAATAAAAAGTAAACAAAACTGTTTGGTTAAAATTCTAAAGCAATCACTCAATAAATCGAATAAGTAACACATTCATGTATATTTCGAAGATTTCGACTTGATACATCATCACTTTTTCCAACAATATTCATTTGAATAGCATCGTAAAATCATATTTGAAAAATGGTGTCCAAAAGTGCGGTTATTTTTCAATTATACAACCACTATTAATTAAATTTTTATTGAATTGATATTCAATTATTTTTTGTGAAATTACTCCACT
>NW_020653731.1:5203081-5218561 GCF_003589595.1 Hyposmocoma kahamanoa
ATACAAAGATCGAACACTCAGAAAAAACACTCAGAAAAAATTCCTTCTTATTATTTAGATGAATATACAACCACTATACAAATATTACTTGTCTATGGTTGCATAGGGCTGTACGAAAAAAAAAACATTCGGTTCATTCAATTAAAGTTTTTGTAATAGATTAGTAAATCGCAAATTTCAATCGCAATCGAACGAGAATCTATTTGAAGGAGGATTTAAAATCAAGAGGTTGGTAGTTTTAAATATATTTTTCTAGGTTATGTAAGGAAACCCGCTAGTATGACTCAATTGAAAAAACTATTAATTCAATCAATTAATCGATTTGTAGTTGGTAATACAAATTGGCCACCAATAAACAGTCTATGGTAGGGTCAGTGACTTGTTTGTGTACTTTTTGTTCAAAATGGATTGAAACTAACTATAATTTAATTATTACTGGCAACACCAGCATTTTTCTCGTCTGTGTATTTCCTATGTGTAACAATCGCGAAAGCCTAAGAACTTGCAATGAGCAATTAACGTAGCTAGTAGTAGTTAGTACTCAATGTTACTATCACTCCTTTAGATTTGCCAGTATAATGGGAACTTTTGAACCAGCCACGATATGGGTCGGGATTTTTTATTAGGTTAGATTAATTTTTTAATATTAAAATTATTAATACTCAGAACAAATTTCTTCGATTCGAACCAACGTCTTCTATCATACTGTGCCAGACGCTATACCAATTAAGCAACGGAACGAACCAGCGAACCTCACGAATTTTTCTATGTGCTTGTTGTCGCGTCTTTATATTTGTTTTGTCGACGACCATGGGCCATGTATGAGAAATCTATGAAAGTATTTCCTCACCCAGTTAGATACTTTTACAGCTACCAGCCCCGGCAAGAAATTTCGCTATTTACCGCATTATACATTTTTACTTTCTTATTAAATTAAATAATAACGCACACACTAACGTACACACTCAACATAGCCCCGCACTAGGGAAACCCTATGTTGCGGGTGCCATGGACACACACATAGACAACCACAAATTACACCCAAACTCACGAGAGAAATAAATGAAGGCCATACAAATGTTTCTCCCGGCCCCGGAATCGAACCTGAAGCCTCTGCGTGGCAGCCCGGCATGGTAACCGTACGGCCACGGAGGCAGTTAAAAAATTATTATTATATTAAATATTTAATTTTTTACATTTGAAATTACTTCACTAGTGTGTTACAATTATTAATACAAAGATCGAACACTCAAAAAAATTCCTTCGATCCGGCCGGATTCGAATCGATGTCTTCTAGCATAACTAAGCAGTTTAGTATAGTTAGTTTTTTAAGTTAAAAATATCCTAGTAAAGTAAGAAAGTAAGTAGTAAAAGTACCTATTGACAAAACCCAGTGCTGATCTTTAATTAGAAATATCAATGTAACATTTGTATTAAGATGGAATAAATGAATTAAATAATTTAAAAAAAAGAAATACTTCTTTGGATGTAATCTGAAATAAATAATTATTATGATTACATAAGTAAGACGCTTAAATTAGTCTCTCTTTTTTCTTATTTCACAGGTCTTAAATTTGCTTGCGTAAATTTTACGATTCAATAACTTTCCCAAAGACTTCGGTTTATATTGACCTCAATTATTTCAGGTCACAGTTCGACATTTAATTGGCTTCGTAACGACCTTATAGAATTGTATTTTTATGCTAATTTCAAATTTCATGCATATCGGTTTAGGAACGGCCAATAAAACTTCCCTTATAATCTGGAGGCTATAATAAATCATTAATTTCATGAATTTGCGTTGGCAAATTCGCTCGATACTTATACAAGAGAATGTATGGTTATTACCCGCTGCTCTTTACATCCTTATTTGTCTATGGAATGGTCGGTCTTGTCACCTTGGAAGTAAGACGTAAAGTTCGCACCGTACTCCATTACGTATTTCTCCTGCGAGGTAAGGTGGACAATCCCTGGAACACTGAGCAACGTCGATCTGTTTGTGCCAAACAGGTACGTCTGCACGGGCCGAACGCCGACAACAATTATTTGCGCCCCTCATGCAACACACTGGCCGGGCTGCCAACGCGTCCACGAAACCTAGTCACACGTTGCTTAATTGTCTAGTCGCTAAGGTCCAGGATGCTGACATCTTTTGCGACAACATTAGCAAAGTAATTTATAAGGCAAACTTAGCGTATCAAATATGTATGTAGTATAAGTAATTAGCAGGGAAGCCTTTTGGTTGTTACTGTAGGTTTACATTGTGTCTTTGCTAAATAAATAAATAAAATATGTATATATACTATTATGATGGTACGAATCACAAGAACTCGACGCAAAAACCAACAATGTACAAATGGCCAACTGTAATATTTACATAGGTAAGAAATTGCTGTTTATTTAAAGTGGCTAGCAAGAAAAAACGACCATTACGTGGGTAAAGTACCCTATAATTTCTATCGTAGGGTACAAGATTTAGTCCACCATACTGGTTCAAAGTAGATTACATTTTTTTTGTATACAAATTTAAAAGAATTTTTCCAAGTCAATTACATTGTTTACTACCGCGACTTTGAAGAAATAAAACATCCGTTAAGAAAAGACTATAAACGACCTCAATTTCTTGTATATTTAATTTCTAAGGTAGTATCATATTTAAAACAGTGCTCTTTACTATATACAGCCGGCGATCGATGACATAGAACGACGATTCTATGAGCTTTAATCGAAGTATCCCGGTGGAAATACTAGAGTGCCACTCACAGCCCCAGTGATAAATCAGATAATATATATATAAATCAATTTCCTTTCACGACTTGAATAGTAATTTAGTAAACACTTTGATAGCGAGTTATATTTTGATCCCAACGCCATCTAGCGGCAAGGCGAGGTTACTAATTTTTTTTGTACGTGATCTTACAATTTGAAATTTACCATTAGCTTTTCGGTGAACAACAATCGGAACACGTGTGAAGTTCCCAAACCGCATTGCGCCAACGTGGTGGGCTATGACCTAAACCTTCGCCTGGGAGGAGACTTGTACCCAGTAGTGCGACGTACAAATGGTTTGATGATGATAACGTGAAATTTAGACTCTCACCATATTGTCGAACTGAAAATCATGGCTGTGGAACTTACGAGAGTGGACTGAAACCGCGTGTTGCTGCCAAACTATATTCTGTTTCACTAGAAATAAGGGCGAATATTCTGAGCTATTACCAATCACTGTCAGAAGAACAATGTTGTCGCATTATAAAGAACTAATAATACTAATACTAATAACGCACACACGCATAGCCCCGCACTAGGAAAACCCTGTGTAGCGGGTGCCATGGATACACACATAGAACACCACAAATTACACACTCACGCAAGAAATAAATGTAGCCCACACAAATATTTCTCCCGGCCCGGGAATCAAACCCGGGACCTCTGCGTGGCAGACCAGAATGGTAACCTTTTGGCCACGGTGGCAGTTAGAACAAGTTTCTGTCACAGATAACATTATTATTGATAACTTTTCCGTTTCGGGCCTGTTGGTGGGAAACGTCACTAACTAGTACTTTAGGTTCAAACATGGTCAAAAAGAACCTCCATTATCCGTGACAATGCGACCTGTAAACAGCCCGAAAAGTATGTTTGAAATACGAAACTTAGATCCGAATACAACATTTTCCGAATGAACCGAATTACAACTTTTTTATAAAAAAAAAATCGATCTCAGAAGTTCGTGGAATTACATCTGTTTGCCAAATTTTATTGAAATCGGTTACCGGAAAATGCGTGAAACTGGACTCACCTCTAGTTTGCCACTCTTAGAGGTGGAATATTTTCTTCAAATTTAAATAGGACCAATACTGAGGTATCCTCTTTCCGATAAAAAAAGAATCATCGAAATCGGTTCACAAATGCGTAAATGAGTAATTACGTAACATACATACATAAAAAATACAATCTCAGTTAAAAAATTTGTGCTATTGATGTCAAAAGTTCATACCAGCCCCGTTATGTCACGGTCCGAAAGATCCTCATCAATCTATAAATGTTGTCCATCACGAACCACTCCCAAAATCGATCTAACTCTCTTATATATAGCACACACATACGTTATTACAACCGGGGTGTGCCGGGTGATATGTGGACCATAACTGATTTCCCTGATGGCTGCCCGTCATCAAACCCGAATTGTGTAGGGCAGTTCTGCTTACGGTGTTGTAAAAACCTATTAATAATTACTACACGCTCAACTCAAACACATACTCAAATATTCTTCATAAAAACCCCCATAAAAATGTATTTTCGCTACTCTCGTAACACTATTCTCAATCGAGTAGCTGATATAATTATTTCATAGCACTCTGAGTGAGTTCAAAAGGGTTGCCTTATGTATTATGTTACGTTTCTCATATTATTTTATTTGTGTGCCTTCTCTAACGAATTAGGTTTTGCCTGTAATGTTAGTGTTAAGTTGTGGTGTACAAATGAATAAATAAAAAATTTTGGAAGAAGTCGAGCTCCTTGAGACAGAGTTCGTCAAGGTAAGTATTGCCACCTTATGTATTTATTGTAATGTGAGCATTACTGCATTTTGAAGGGTAAGGGCGCATTTATTCGACCGCGTCATTGCCGCCTCTGACTGTCATGGAAAAAAGCTCTATTTATTTAGCTTTAACGTTTTAACTTAAAAAGATGAGCTATTCTTTCTGCTTACCGTTTAGGTTCTCGGATTTCTCTCAGAGAAAAGTTTAAGGAGACTGGTATCATGACTGTGGCATCCCTGAAATATTTTCTATACTAGTAAAAATAAACATAATTTCATTAAGAAAGAAGATATCCATAATATTAACCTTACAACTAAGTTCAAACTCATGGTGCCACGATTTCTTTTAACCGAGTGAACGATTCTTTTATGAGGAATTATATTTATACGTTTTTAAAATAAGATTCCGGAGAATATATTAAGATTATCATTTCCTAAGTTTAAGCTTACATTAAAAGTATTTTAATTGAAAAGTCATATTACAAAATTGAAGAGTATGTTTTAGATAAATAAGTATGGAAAGACAACAAGAGTCTAAATTCCACACAATTATGATTCAAAGTGTATTCTACAGCATTTAAGTTTATTTGAAAAAAGCAATCCCTAGAGATTCTTGCTCGTTCTTTTCAGGAAGGTCAGCGTAGTGAACGAGCAATAGTTTAAAAAGTAGCTTAAAAAATGACGTTTTCAAGTGTAAAAATTGTACTTGTGGAACATTGACTTACAAATAAATGGACGACGGGTCTAATACAAAAACCACGAAAAAAATGTCCCAAGTCCACCTATTCGAAATTTAAATTGTAATGTCATCGCAGTATCGCGCTGTCAGTCGAACAAATGAAGACTAAAGCGGAGTTTGGCGCTCTGTATATGATTTTAGCGCCTTACAAGTGCGGACACTTTTTAGCGCGGACCCGACGTTCATATAATTGTAAGTCAATGTTGTGGAATAAATGATTATTTGACTTTGACGTGACGTGACTTAAATGAATAAACCGGGTGCGCGGGCGAGGCTGCCTCGTCTTTGGTCTACGCGGCGACCGCGCGGTTGTATTATTCCAAGAAATTTAAATGTTGTTGCCTAGTAAATAGAATACAGATTCACCATTAATGTACGTGAAAGCGTGCTAATTGGGCCTAGAACCTCGTAAATGTAAATTTTGAATGTCAATCGGAATATATCTATATTTAAATAAGAAACTCTTCAATGTCATAAAATTGGTTTACTAGAAGCTACCTCTTTAACTTCATTTTAAAGCTAACCTCTGCTGCGGCTGCTTTTAGAATTTTCAACGAAGTTATGTTTTATACTGGTACTCTGATTATGTATACGGACTGTTCAGGCTTAGCTAATTTGTTTTTATGTTTATTTGTTGCGGAGCCTACGGGCCAGTTTAAATACTTGGGATCTGTACTTAGCGCGTCCGGAGACATCGACTGCAATGTCAGAGCCCGAATCGCAGCCGCTTGGGCAAAGTGGTGTGGATCTATAAATCCATCATTAGGCCTGTCCTTTTATATGGCAGTGAAACGTGGCCCGTACTTGAGCGTCATAAGCAGGAGCTGCGTGTCACGGAAATGAAGATGCTGCGCTGGATGTGTGGAGTTTCACGGAAAGACCGTGTCAGAAACTCCCGCATCCGCGGCAGCCTTCACGTCCGTGACATTGCAGATAAACTGCAAGAAAGCCGCCTACGTTGGTACGGCCACATCTTACGGAAACAAGCATGCTACGTGGGAAACTAATGTTTGGCTATGCCACCTCCGCCGGGACCCGGTAGAAGGGGCAGACCCAAGAAGTGCTGGCTTGACATCGCCAAGGGTGATATGCGTGCCAATGGTCTCACCACTAAGGATGCCGAAGATCGTGCAAAGTGGAGGAGAAAAACTAGGAAAGCGGACCCCGGGCTCCGCAGCAACACCGCTGAGGACGCAACCGGGACAACGCTCAGATGAGAGAGAGAGTTTATTTGTTGCGGAGTGCATATTTATGCCATAATGGATAGTTACATAATGAAAGACTAAAACACGAGTGTGGGTTTATGAAACGAGCCGACAGACGAGTTTCATAAAAACATCTCACGAGTGTTTTAATGCCTAATTATGTACAGTTTACAGTGTTACGACTGGCGAAATGGCGGCAAATAATTTTTTTAGTTTCCATAGTCTAAGCACACAACCGTAGTTTTTATTTTTAATTCATAGACAAACTAGAATCGGCCTCAACTATCAAATCCTTCGATATCAAGTAACGTATGAAATTGTCAAAATTGTTTGCTGTTGACATTTCATTTCGAATAAAACTTCATCTCGACTGATATTAGAATTGAGGTCCAATCAAATTGTTTTGTTTTTCAGAGATGTTCGAAATTTGAATGTAATAATAACATCAAATTCGATGGTATTATGAAGCAATAGTAACATTTTCACAGATAAGAAATTTGTTCTAACAAAACAATTTACCTTTATGCTGGTCGTAATTTGCGGTTTTTGAATACATTATAGAGAGTTTATGATATGTGTAGATAAAACGTTTATTTGAGTCTACAGACATTCATTCACAACAGAAAAATATGTAATATATTATAAAAAAAAAGAAAAAAAACCAGCAGAGTCATCGCTGACACCCAGTTTTGTTTGTGTACTGTGGCAGTGCAAAAAGGCCATAGCTCAGCGTCACTGTTTGCTCGGGAGCAAACCGCTGATTTTCATCTATAACATAATCAAAATATATAATATATAAAATTCTTGTGGTCATGCAAGGTGGATTTTTCAATTAACTACATAACATACTCCTAATCTTGTACTGAGTTCCATAAAAAAACGAACGAATATTTCTAGAGTAGAATTTTAGAATATTTTTAAAAAGTAAAATAACTTTTTTTGTACAAATCGATGCTTCCCACGTAAGTTTTTGTAAGTCCAAGTACCATTTTTTGCTTTTTAACTTTAATATATCGCACATGGTCAACCGTGACCATGGGACCTGTAAAGGGCCCGAAACGTTGGTTTATTTGAACAAAACAAATACACGTGATTTAAATCCGGAAAAATACATAGTTTAATTTCCTATGTGTAAGAATCGCGAAAACCTTAGCACTCGTTAAATATATGTGGTGTTATTGACACGACTACGAAAAGTAACTAGTATTTGTGTTGCTCTGAATAATTCAAATAGTTTAACATATTCACTGAGGATATCTCTAAACTAAATGCGTATATGAGATGGTATATAATATCCCTAATTGTGACGTTATAAAATGTTATCCAGCATCACGAGATCGGCGCCGTTTGCCGGACCCGGCTTTTTGATTTGAATATGCTAATTTTATGAAGGGCAGCCTCATTGCGAGCGATAGTACGTAGAATCTTGAGTTGAACTGATGTATGACATTATTTTAACCACTTTGGGAAACTAATAGGTGTCACTTAATTAAATGCCGCCCGCTTCTTTGCGTCACCAATCAACCAGACGTGGTGAGGGATTCGACCTCATATTAGAGATGTGCCATCAATTTGAACAAAGCGTTTTGCTTTTACGTTCTTTAGAGTCTGTATACACGGCGTATTTTTTACGTGAAGTTGACGCGCGTTAATGCATTTCAATCGCAGCCAGTAAACCAGAGGCGCCGCCCGTTAACGCGCGTCTTCCGCACGTAGGCGATTGCGGGTGTCGGAGCGACGCAGAAGCGTGAGCACGCGTCCCTCCTTCACACCTTACCTCAGTCTTACAATATTGTTGTTATTGAAATGATTGTTGAAACGCGCGTTGAACGCGACACAAACGACCTCCAAATGCACTCTTAACGCATGTTTATATAGCTTTGTACTTGCGTTTGATTCGATACAAACGCAATAATCTGCATTTTGTAGCAATGGGTAGCAATCTGCTATCTGTCTGCTATCTGTACATTTTAAAAGTTTTGTAAACCGCTGTTTCGTTGTGACAAATTAGCAACACAAAGACCCACATGCATGTGTGTTAGAGACGATTCTTCACAAAGCCGAAATCGTTAGTTTTTCTTTAAAGTTCGACGTGTTATAAATGTATACGACCTGGTTCTGTACTTTATTCTCCGGCTGCAAGAGCCTACTGTAGTTGAGATATTTCTTTCATAAGCATTTAAAAGTAATGCTCACTTACTTGAGAGCTGCGCGCACGGAAATCGACGACAAGGCAGGATATCTCCATAGCATTAGCATAAATATACTGCACCCCAAGGTCCAAGAGTCCTAAAGCACCGCATATATGTATTAAATGTTACTTTCAAAGGAATATAGATAGTGTATACCGAAATGATTTTCGGCATTGACTGTTGTCCTGAGCGTGAACAGCCAACGCATGAAAATTTAATGAACATTGAAAATCAGTGGTGCAAACATAATATGCGCGGAATCCAACACAATGTCGATAATCATACAAAGTCCCACGAGGAGCTTACTCATCACTGCGTGGCACGAAATTAAAGTGATCGATTTACATACTATTTGCATAGCTAACTAATCACTCAGCCTGGCTCAAATAACTGCGGTAAAACACTATATCTGTGAATTTGTGTTATCCTAGTGTATAGTTAAATTTCATGAATTTAATTGTTGATGTTAATTGCTGCGTGTCAGGTTATTCCTGTAGCGTTGTACAGTGTTCCAAGAATACGCAAAAACGTTTCAACGCCATCTAGTGGCATCTCACATAAACTATATTGTTAACAGAAGTTTTAAGAAGAGCTTTAGACGCATGAGTGATAATGGTACGTTAATGGGCAGGAACTTTTCTTAAGCACAGCCAGATGCAGAGTGTAAAATGCCAACGACCCTGGCTGAGGTAATGCCTGTACTCAATCAAAACCTTACCTTCTTTTTGAAGATATGGAAAATATAGGCACGGCCTTTGGGGTTGCTGGCAGAATACTTGGATTTTGTTCTGATTCTAAAGCGTGAAACACACAGAGAGCGGGTGCGAGTCGGGCGCGGGTCGGGCGCGAGGCGGGACCGTGGCGGGTCTAATTCCGTGTAATGTGTAATTATATGGACAACAACTCACCGAGCGCGGGCGCGGGACGATCGGTGTATTGTCGTTCATATTTAATACGCGGAATTAGTCCGCTGTGATCCCGATCCGACCCGCGTTCGACCCGCCCCCGCTCTCTGTGTGTTTCACGCTTTAGTCTATCTAACCGCACTATAACAGAAGCAGAGACCACAGAACAGAAGGTCATAGATTGTATTTTTAAAACATAGCGAAATTACAATGAAATAACGTTTGTTATAAACACGTTTGTCGCATACGGACAAGCAATACCCGTATACCAAATATTTTATCAAATCGATGTATATTCCCGACTACCACCTAGTAGAGGTTCAAAAGCAGCTTTTTAACCACGCTATCTGCAATCAGTAGAGCCATACCCATACTCGAGGATGAAGTACGTTTAAGCTTCAGATAGCCATACCAAGCACCGTTTCCGCTTTCACGAAAGTTAACGTTTATTCAAGAGTCTGCTTGAGTAACAGTTTAATTAGTTAGTGTTTAAATACGAGTCCAATGTTTGTTATCATATCATTTTCATACGTTATTACGTCTCGAAAGGCCTTTGTGATACTGGCAGGTTTTTTCAGCTCGGTTCTATAGTTGTTTTTAGTAATTATATGTAAAATATTTGACCCACTTAGCCGGAAACAAGGAATTGATATTCCTTGTTTCTGCCGCCATTTTTCTTTTGTATTTTTCTTACACATTTAGCTAGAAGTTTTCCACAGTATACGGATTTTTATAGACGGTGATTATTGGTAAGCTACTCGTAGAACCTCTGTTGTTATGTGATAATTTTTTAAATGTAACATGACAATACAATTGTTAACTAAAGAGTATTGCTTTGTATCATTTATAATACTGCAATCACAACTACAAATACAATTTCAGCAGCAGTAGAGCTTCTTGTGAAAGGATTCGTCCAGGGAAGTATTGCCACCTTTCCTTTTTCTGCCGCCAAGCACTGATGTCAGCATTACGTGTTTCGGTTTTGAAGGGTAAGAATGCTGGTGAAATTACAGACACATGGGACTTGTCAACTTATGTCTCAGGGTGACGGGCGCTGTGGCAGTGTGGCCTTTACGATTAAAATCTCTGAGTGGCTCTGAGTGGATTTAAAGCTCTGCAACTGTTATAGACAGGCGTGTAGCTTACTATCAGGCGCACTACTTGTTCGTTCCATCACTTGATATTATTAAAAAAATCGATAATTGTAATTTGTATTACAAAAGTAACTGCCTCCGTGGCCGAAAGGTTACCATGCCGGACTGCCACGCAGAGGTCCCAGGTTCGATTCCCGGGCCGGGAGAAATATTTGTATGGCCTACATTTATTTCTCTCGTGAGTTTGGGTGTAATTTGTGGTTGTCTATGTGTGTGTGTCCATGGCACCCGCGACACAGGGTTTCCCTAGTGCGGGGCTATGTTGATTGTGAGCGTTATTGTGAGCGTTATAATCGGGGCCCAATGACAGTGACAGAGAAAAGTTTAAAGAAGTCAACATTCTTTTACTTATGAACATGTAATTAGTTGTTTTATGAATAATTGAAATTCTTGCTTGTTCCCCATTACTTGATATTATAAAAAACACAATTTTATTTAAAAAAAACTGACCTCATAATTTGTTTATCGGCTATTGTATTGGAATTACATCATTTGCTAAATTTTATTGAATTCGATTCGAAAAGTGCGCGAAACCAGATTTATTCAAGAGCAACTCCTATAGATTTTTACTCATTCTCCTCAGGGGAGTCTGCGTTACGAATGAGCAGTAGAGTTTAATCAATACGACAATTTCAAATGTAATTTACTTACCTATAAAACAAAGATTATTTTAGTCAATTTTCTTTTTTATCAACAAATATTTTGGTTTTCATCGTGTAATATTGAGTACGCGCAATACAGCCAGTGTTTAATCCTCTGAATAAGTCCTTTGAGACCCTTTTAAAACTTCCATTCATTATCAACTTTTGGAGATTATTTTCTTAACAGAGCTCTTAGTGTCTAAGCCAGATTAGTTACCTTGCAATAATTATAACATTTTATATACTTTATTTTTAATTCTTACTTTTCTTCTTCTTTGTGCTATATTTGTTAAATAATAATGACATAATCCTATCTAATATTAGAAATGCGAAAGTAACTGTCTAGATTTTTGCGATTTAAGACTCAGAGTGGCACTGCAACTGTTATGGATAGACATGTCGCTTTCCACCAGGCGCACGATTTGCACGTATCACTTGGTGTCATAAAAAAGTACCGTTGTTGTGTGGGTTTTGAAGCAAGTGAGGTAGACGCGGAGAGAGAGTTGATATAAATTTATTGCACGATATTTAAACAAAATATGCCACAAAGGAATAAAATACTATCTTACTGTAAAATGTAATATAGTTTATAGTCCCTCGACATATCTATTACGAGACATGGGGAGAAAATTTCATTGAAATCACAATCATAAGAAACTGATTATTCTGTTGAAAAATCATTGACTAAAAATGTAAATTTTTGCGGAACTTTGTGGTATTTTAACCGAACGAAGTTTAATCATTCGTGTTAAGGGCCCCATAGTGCACTACTGGTATATTCTGTGTTTTTTTATTATTTATTTCTAAACTTAATAGAGTTATAATGTTTATTTTACAGTAGGTTAGTTAGTTATGTTATTTTACAAGGCACTTAAAACTATATACTGACAATATTTGTTATAAAAATTTAAATACTAGAAAGTTTATAAGTAGAATTGTAGTGTCACAAAAACTAATATTGGTTTTACCAATATACTGCCACTCGTCATGTTGTCATTATCAATTAAAAAAAAAAAATAATCCGTATTTTTACCATCCTAAAAACGTTTTTCCGTGTCGTTGAAATACGTCAAAACGTCCATTAACAAGTTTTTCGAAATTCTGTTTCTGTTTTTTTTTTGCATTTAATATATCTACATAAGATGGAGTGTCTTCATGTAAGATCATGGACTTAAGCAGTAATACATACCACAATGTCACTTCTTTTATTTCTGCAATAGTGCTTATTGAATGTTTCTGTTTTTTATGATATCAATCAAAGGGGACAAACACGTCATGCGCCTGGTGGTAAGCGACACGCTCATTACTATATTCAGTAGCAGTAGAGCTCCTAGTGAAAGAGTTACCTTACCTATTTCTGCCGCCAAGCAGTATTACCGTGTTCCAGTGGTGAAATTGCAGGCACATGGGACTTCTCAACTTATGTCTCAGGGTGACGGGCGCAGTGGCAGTGCCCCTCATATCTTTGCGATTTAAAACACTGAGTGACATTGCAACTGTTATGGACAGGCGTGTAGCTTATCATTAGGCGCACGACTTGTTCGTCCTTTCACTTGATTTCATAAAAAAAAATCCATGACACTTAAAGTACCACTCAGAATTTTAAATCGCAAATATCCGGGGGTACTGCCTCTTCCTCTACCCATGTTTAATGCAAATAATCGAATTTTGTCAATGTGTTGCAGTAGGCAGCAGCTACTCAGCAAGCAAAACGAGGTTATCATTTCTGATAATTAATTTTACGATAAACGTCGTTACTGTCCTGGAACGGGTTAATCCCTTAGGCCGTTTTATTTTTCTGGTTATCAAACAAAGTAATCTATAAACCTAGAAGATATTGTTCTTTAAGTATGAGAACACACTTACATTTTCAAACCATTATAAACAATTAATGCCGAAAACACCCTTGGAACATGTTTCATCTTTTCATAAATAAAAACTCTCTCAATATATTTTCAAGCGTAAACTGTTAAAATAAATGTCGAGTTCAGTTTGGTACCATAAAAAAAATTTGGTGGCGAATAAAGAAATAAATTTGACCTGAAAAAAGTTGTCAGAAACGAACAACAATAAAATAAATCGTTGGAGCAAATAACTGTGATATTACCTGAGGTCTCAGAGGTATTCAGGAAATAGGAGGTGAAAATTAGAGTCCGATGAAAAGCCGACCTTTAAATCGTTAAGGCGAAACTTCGGCTGTTTCTTGATGAGTTTAATATTCACGTGAAGGGTAAATATTTTCGAATTTCGGCTAAATATTTTTCGAATTTCTTGAAAAATAGTTGTTCGGCGCGTCTGGATTTAAAACCACATATACTAATGCAAATTCATAGACTTTCTATATGATATTTAAAATTGTGGCTATGGCTTTAATTTCTAAATTAAGAGCTATTGCAATGCTGTTGGCAGCATCAACATTAAAATGCGTAATTTTATATCATGGCAACATTGTGAGGCAGTAGCGGCCTCTTCTTCTAGTACGACTAATTAACGTAACGTTTGTGGTTTTGTGAAAAATATCAAATTTAACTTGAAAATATATTCCTTTTTAAAAACGATTGTTATTTCTTTGCAATAATCACCGGCGCCTCAAACTCTCTATAAATGGTTAGTAGCACCATCTCTCACTGACAATGAAGGAAAACATCGTTATGAAAACGTGTTAAGTTCCCAACACGCATTGGGTCAACGTGAAGGACTGTGGTCTAAACCGGTGATTCCCAAAGTGACCTATATATCGACCATTAGGTGTTCACTCCAAATAACGAAGGGCACATGTCAGCGAATAAAATAGGGGGTGCTTGAGACGTTAATGGGATTCCACGAGACTGGAACTCATTTCGTCGTAACCAAAATTTTAAGTATACATAAACGGAATAATCCACATTACACAGATAGTATCAGATAGTATCTGTATTTTCGTACAGCATATGTGTAAATTACTCATGAAGTAAACATTTTACTACATACAAGATATTCCGTTAGACAAATGTATATTTAGGCTAGCTTGTCTACCTACTTTCGGTGACAATTTTTTTTTATTTAAGTATTCGAGTATATCGTGATCAGCATTGTCGTGAAATTTTAAACAATTCACATTCCAATATTAATTAATACTTCATGATAATGTTCTAGAATATTTAAATAATAAAAATTGAAACTTTGAGGTGTAGTATAGCCACTTGTTAATCATAACTATTATGTATCTACCAATAATATACCCACGTACTTGAATCGATGAGTAGTATTAAATGTTACATCGAACTGACAATGCGAGATCGGTTTTCAAGTAAAGTGCGAATGTATACAGATTTTGAATTATAAAAAAAAAAACAATTTAAGTGAAGTAGTTCAAAATTAGTATTTAAATGCTTTAAACGAAGTGATTGAACAGCAAGTTTGAAAGTATTCTCCACCATGGGTAAGACACAATCAAAGGAAGACACTATCATAGTCAAAACGCAGTTGGAGACGGTAACAACTCTGCTAAGGTGAGCGATTTCAGTGGGCAATTGACAACATACGTCCTGTTGCTGATAATAGTCATTCTCGTTATCCTGGTTGCCCTGGTTGTGGGCTACAAGAAATATACAGCATATCAGAAAAAGAGAATGCAGAGTCAAGTTGCAGAATTTGCTTTGAGGTCAAACGTGTTCCGTCCGTCATTTTTTCGACGTGATCCTCCCAAAATGGAAATGGGAGTGAGTGATTTTTTTTATATAACAAAAAAAGTAATGCGAATAAAAAGTGTAGTGCAATAAATCGGAACTAGTGAAGTATGTTATTAGCTCTTATATGAACTATAATTTTAGCAATATTATGCCTAATTAATCGTGTAACCAATGACGCTATACTATTAATTTAGATAAATAAGATATAAATATGCAAGTTGAGAACTATTTGTGGTTACTAATATAGATAAATTATATGAAAAATTGCTTAAAATTAAAAGTAATTTGGTAAAGTTAGCTACAGAAAAGACAACAAAGGAAAAATTGAATGAAAAATTTTCACAAGCAAAGTTATTGTTTGAGGTATTTGGCAAAGAAGCAAAAATAGTTAGTTAATCAACAAATAGAAACACTAATAGGAATACAAAGAACT
>NW_020653731.1:5228561-5243996 GCF_003589595.1 Hyposmocoma kahamanoa
TGTATAATCTATATATAATCTAATATATAAAATAAGCTTGAATTACAAAAAAATATACAAAATTATTTATATTCAATACTTACTGTGTAGGTTTGAATTTGAACAATTTTAAAACTTTTTTCCAAAAATATTTCTCGTGTACCGAGAAATGTTTTTGTCCTGGATTCTAGTGTTAATTGTACTCGTTGGAAATTGTTGTGAAGGTGTATTGAAGGCCAAGATTGGTTTTACAGAGGGGTTTGTTTTTTGGATATTTATATGGGACATTTAGAGAAATGCATTCGTGTAAATAACTACATTGGACCAGTCCATTAATAAGATTGTGCAGAAAGCACAAGTCCAAAAAAGTCTTCGATCATGCAGAGTAACCGTATTGAATTTGTGTAAACGTTGTTCGTACGGTTGCCTGTGACCCGACTGGAGCAGAAAGCCAAGTGTCTGGTGAACGCTAGTTATATGCTGACAACACATGAGAGCACCGTATAAAATGGACTCTATGTTACACTTGCGTATTCGAGATGGCTGCGTACAAGGTATTGTATAAGAGGATTAGTTACTTATTACGTTGTCTCTGTATGTGAAGTAAAACTTAGCTTACTGTTTATTGTAACTTCCAAATCTCGGACTTTCTCGACCTCGCTCTATCTAAAGCTTTATTTTCAAAGTTTTAGCGTCTTCATTATTTATCAAGTCCGATATATCGTTCTCAAGTTGACATTGATATATCGGAGCGCAACGAGATCAAAATTGATGGGGAATAATGATCTAGATATAAATTATACTATTTTAGTTATTTTTAATATTTATTTAGACTTTCTACAATACAAATGTCGGACTGAATGCCATTAGACAATACATGATCAAAGTTTATACATAATTATGATACTTAACAATATTACTGACTGTTAAGAATAATTAATACATTACTGCGTTCTGGTTTTGAAGAATGCTTGGTGATGGGCACAGTGGTAGTGCCCCTCAGATCTTTGGGATTTAAAGCAACTGTTATGGACAAGCGTGTCGCTTACCACTAGGCGAACAACTTGTTGGTCCCATCACCTGGTATCATAAAAATAAATATATCCTTATTATCGTTTCGTCCACCAAGATCCCCTAGCCCAATCCCCCAGGGGATCCTTGTGAACTCAGTACTTCATCAGAATCCCCCGAACGCGGACACATTACGTTAAGCCCCATTCAGACTATGGTACTTTGGGGAAATAAACAAAACACGGTTTATTGCTCATAAAGACCGTAACCTTGCTAACTGGAAAGTGATGGAGGATACGATGGCAAATAAAAAATGACAACAGTTTGATAAAATAAGTTTTCCGTTTAATAAATAATACGCATATACAAATATAATAGTAACACGCATTACGCACACGTAAACAGTAACAGTCCCGAAAAGTCCCGGGAATTGTTGAAAGGAATGTCAACGTTATTCTTTAGTTTAGCTAAATTAACTCCCTTAATTCCGATCATTACATAACTGTGAAATTTTGTAAACTCTTCTATTTAAGCACAAAAACATTATCGACTAATTCGTTCGTAGAATCTTGAAACCTTTCTCGAGAAAAGTTGTCATTTTACAGATGTGACCTTATTACATCACTGGTGCAATTTGCTCGAGGGTTATTGCTAGTACGCATTTACTTGTTCCCTACAATTTCCAAGTCAGGTTTATAATAAGATACATTCACGGAGATATTTACGAAGTTTCATGCACGGAGTTGGATTTATGAAACAAAATAAGTCGTTTTGCGCATTATTTAAATTTATTTGCTACCCTAAACAGCTTTTTATCGTATGCCTTTAGCGTGCCCATACGAAATAAATCGCATTACAACAAAAATTAATGATTGTAAGTTATTCACCCAGGGAGTTATTAAAAAAACCGTGTTCAAAGCTTGTAAAGACAGTTAGTAAAGCCGTGCCTGCCTAAGGGTGCACGCGAGCGAGTCTGCCATGAATTTGGTCTACACGGCGGCCCGCGCGGCGACCGCGCGTTTGTATTATTCAGAGGAATTCAAATGTTGTTGCTTAGTAAATAGAATTCAGATGCGCCATTAATGTATGTACATGAAGGCGTGGTAACTGGGAGGTCGCTAAGCGGCGGCCGCGCGAAAACTTTCTCCTCGTGTAACTGGGCGCTAATGGTTTGACCTATCGCCTTTCAAGCAGAGGCCATGGGTTTGAATCCCAACGCGAATTTATTTTGAAATTTACCAAAAACCTGCACGTCGATGACAGTTCACAACCCTCAGAAAACGTGTGAAGTCCTCAGCCTGCAGCCCTCGCCTGATAGGAGACCCATGCCCAACAGTGGGACGTATGAATGGTTTGTTGATGATGATGAAAGACAGTTTAAGACACTTGATTCAAAATAAAAAATAAACTGTGAAATTTCAAAACCGAGTCGAAGATTCTTAGGGAGTTTCCTGCATCTGTCCTTTCCGCAAAAACTGGCAATGTAATCCCTTAAGTTATTGTGGTGATAAATTGTTTTGGGCATTCCCATCTCAGGCAATACAGTAATTTATAAATGGCGAAAACGGGTACGGATGCTATTTCTTGAAGGTAATCACTGCTTGGGATAAAATGAGGGTAGTATTAATTTATAGCACAGCTTTCTGTGAGTGAAAAAGAAAACTGAAACATTTACAGAATGAAGTTTAAAGGTTAACAGACCCATTATTTAGAATGAATCGTGAAAGTCTTTTTAACGGCGTTTACCGTAAAATTATTTTAGTAGCAGTAGAGTACAGTACATATTTCTGCCGCCAAGCAGTAATGTGAGCATTACTGCGTTCCAGTTTTGTGGGGTAAGGGTGCTGGTGAAATTACGGACACATGGGACTTGTCAACTTATGCCTCAGGGTGATGGAGGCATAAGTTGACTGGCTGTAAAAGGAGTGGCTGTGCCCATAAGATATTTGCAATTTAAAGCTCTGTGTAGTATATATAGATAGACTATATTTATAATCTAACTGCAACATGTGGTGCGTAATGCTGTCGTACTCCGAGAACGGCCGCTTTCCCGATGTCATTTCCGTGAAGTCGCAGCCCAGCGATTATAATTAGAAAAAAGTGTCTAAAAATTAATGTCCGATTGTGTTAGAAGATAAAAACGTGGTTTCAAATTTGTCAAAGACTTGCTTTTGCTGTTGCAAAGTTCAGACGTGCAGTTGTATCATCTCATATCAAATACGTCGGTGTCCACCGTACTGTCTTAATCTAACATCCACAAATGTATGCGTGCAAATCATTGAATTCTGTCAGTTTGTTGCAGATACTGCTCTATGGCGAAGCAGTAGACGGCAACTACACAGAAAGCCCTTGGAAATAGCACTGGAAAGTCCGTAATTTGGTTTTTTTTTTTGAGATCCATGCAGCGAAACGGTACCCCGTGTGTCTCATATTTAAGTTTACAGTAAATGCCGTTACTGTTACGTTTAAGGACTGTTCGGTAAACAGGTTAAGGTGCAGACAGAAACGAAAAACTACCGCTAGCTATGCTTTTGATCTACCTATCATATTCTCCATCCATCTACCATATATCCATCTACATCAATGTCTTCATAAACTCTCAAGTATTCTTAGTACTTTCGACTCGACCTTTTTAAAGACTTTCTCAATATGTTTCCAAGTATGCTATTACGTAACTTAGAGAACAAATGTGGTACTGTTTAAGTAGAAACTTACCTACTTCAATAAGCCTCAACACTACAAAGAACAGTATCTATTTTCTAAGAGCTACATAAAATGAATAGAACTTCAACACAAGTACAAAGTGAACTCAATGATCTAATTTATAAGCTGCCGTTATGAGTTCGTTCTTAGCGAAGTTCTTCAAGATATTATGGAGCTTGTTGGAAATATTAACAAGCCTGGAGGTTGTAAGACGGTTATTATGATGATAAGCATAATAGGGAACGCTCGTTTTGAAATGGAACTTTGTCATTGGATTCCGGTTTATAGAAGACTGGGACAAGTTAGGTAAGTAATTTTAGACAGAAATGTTGGTAGAATTGACTTATAATTATCAATACTTTTTTCCTTGTCATAAAAAACGCATTTGCACTTTGGGAACTTTTGAGGTATTGGCACCTACATTTTTTTTTCTTTGAAACATGTCAATTATATATTAATGATAAAACCGAGGCTAAATAACATATAAAATAAAAAAACTCGATTACGTTGTTTATGATAACCACGGCAGCATATTCATGTAGAAGGGTTTTTTTCTTTTTATTTCAGCAACATGGTGAGAGTCAACATTGTTTCAGACAATAAAAAAAAATTCGGGCTCCTTACAGATCCCTTAGTCACGGATGACTGATCTGGTCACGGTTGGTTTGTTTGAGTAAACAAATGTATGCTATTTATATCCCAAAAAATACTTTCATTTCGTAATGTGCGGTGTTAGTTTTAAAGACAAAATACCGAACAGTAAGAAAGCATTGTGGTACGAAAGATGATGTAGTGACCAGGATGGAAAGGGCTTCGATGGTTTGGTCATGTAGAAAGAATGAATGTTGTTAGATTAACGACACAAATTTACAGAGCCAATGTTAATGGAGGCGTAGGGAGTGGTAGACCTCGGCGTACATATCATACTTTTTGGGAGAGAACTTTGCCCGGCAGTGTGATACGACAGCTTAATTTAATATTAAAACATCATGCATACTATTTATAACCAATCTCTTAACCGGGTTACAAAAAGAAATAGTAAATTTATTATAATATACCAAAAACAAAGAGTATCTGTTACAATGGTAATATTCAGTAAAAACTATAGTATGTTCAGTAGATAACGAATGAAATGGTAAAGATGAAAATAAATTACCTCGACTCAAGTAGGTAATTGGGGTAATTTATTTTTATGCTTACAACGGAGTATTTATATTTTTGAGATTTACGCCATAGAATCGATCAATTGAATCAGCTATCGTGTATGTCTGAGCTTTCCTTGTTTCTTTAAGTAATTTTTCAAATTTCGTTGCTGTTGATTTTTATGCTTTGTTGTTGACTTTTTGTTTGGTTGTTGTTGATTTTCTTGTTTGTTGTGTGCTGTTTTTGGTAACTTAATGACATAATAATTGAATCTTTGTTATTTTGTTTATTATTTGTTCTTAAATTATTGTCTCTAAATCGATTCTATTTTCGTTGCAATTTATCTCGATATAATATTTAAATCGGTTTTAACGTTCAATTATACATTTCTACATCTCAAACGTTACCGTACCTATGCTATATGAAATGAACTGTAAAAACACTTTGTTGCTACCCAAAAGGCTTAAATAATGACATTGTGCCAAATAAGGTCCGAGTAAATCACTTAAATCGACGCATCTAACTACTAGCTGGCGACATTCCAGATCTCGGAAGGAAAGAAGAAACAACTCCGGCCACAGTCTCAGGAACTTCGCGACCGCTGTTGTGTGGAACCTTATTCTGATAAAATTGATGAAGGCGCTTTTGCGAAGGTTTTCTATTTAATTATTTTAAGGTAACCTGCAGTGGCATGGTAACGACTGAAAATGAAATGAAATGATATCGTGGTAGCGTAGGTTTTGAAGCGTGTGCGGTATTTTTTTTACGAACAACTTGTGCACTTATTTTTTATATATATCAAGTGACGGGATGAACAAGTCGTGCACCTGATGGTGAGATCATCCATAACAGTTGCAGTGCCATTCAGAGTTTTAAATCGAGAATATTTTACAGGCACTGCCATTGCACCCGTCACCCTGAGACATAAGTTGACGAGTCCCATGTACCTGTAATTTAATTTATTATTTTTATTAGCTTTAAATTCCATGATGACGATTGCCTTGGTCAAGTGGCTTGCGCATTGGTTTTCATGGCTTTGCCATCTCTGAAGCCCCGGGTTCGATCTTCAGCTGTATCGTCTCGGGTCTGGGTATTTATGGTAACGTTGTTGTTTACGATTTCCATAACACAAATGCTTCAGTTACTTACTTTGGGATCAGAGCAACGAATGTGATGTTGTCAATAATATTTAAAAAAAATTTAATAATTAAAATGGCTAAAAATATTGGTGTTTTCAAATTAACACTCATCATCTCTTTTGTGCATCGTTTCCTATCGTTAGATTACTCAGCCTTTGCAAAATTGCTTCTTTCAAATTGTTTAAAAACAACTGTCCTACAATATTTGCGCTAGTAAGTGTAGCAGTTCTACTGTTTGTCTCTGTGCCTCCTGGTTCTGTATTATGTTTCGTTGTAAGTACTCTAACGTGTTGATATGTTTCGTCGATTGTCTTTCTTATTGTGGGTAGTATAGTTGAAGAAATATTATTTGCACCGATGAATGTTATCTCCATAGATATAGAAACTATGGTTATCTCTTGGAACGACTTATCCTTTTTTCTATCACAATCATAGATATGATCACAATAGGGTAATACAACAATTAACAATTCTTTTACATAAAACGTACATATGGTATAGATTTTAAGAAAATTCTTATAGTCATCACGAGAACAACTAGACGCCAATTTAAAACGGACTCCAGTAGCGAATGCCTATCCACTAAATTTCGTACAGTTCACAGCACATCAATACATTTTTGTACGAAAATGACCTCCAGTGCAACTGAAGAAGATCCATCCATAAAATCGTTTCGATATGGCACTAAAATACTCATCAAGAAATACAAAATAAGTCACCCTCACTCGTACGAATATATTTTTAAGTAGTTATCGAAATTTCGTAGCAGCGGGCCAACTTGTTTTATTATCGCAACAGTTTTCTTCCCCGAGTGTAGTTTCCCAAACTAAACTCGAAAGCAGTGGAATATTTTAACAAACTTATTTCTGGCCGATCAAAAAGTACATTTGCGGATACTTTTAACGAAAATTATGAAATTGGCTCCAAAGAAAACTTTGTAACTTACTTTCGTAAATGGAGAGAAAAAAACTTTTCGGCAAAGATATAAGTCGTCCTTTGAAATTGTAATAATATCTTTTGATTGAATTATTAGCAGCCGCGAATCGTCTACATAATACAATTTTCATCGGTTTTCCCTATAAAATTGTTTAACAGAATATACATCTACGTCATATATAGTATAGAATCGTTAAAAAAAAGTCAATAATATTTTCAATCAAACGGAGCGCCTAACAAATTTAAGTAAATATTAGTAAACCACCATTAATGGGAATAAATATGACATGTTGAGGCTACAATTGTTTCACGTGGAACTGAGCACATGGAACTACTAGGAATAAACGTTTTTTTCAGTTCAATGAAAAAAACAACCACGTTTCTCATCTTTTCAATTACGCGATTATTAAAGCATGTCAATTCGACAAAGATCGAGTGATGAACTATGCACAAGTACAAGCGAGAAAGCTAAACTATAAAGGCTTGGTGGTAGGCGGTCATATAATTGGCAGTATTACCATAGTATATTAATAAGAGCAAGTAGGACAATTCCAGTCTTTTTGGCGCGTGTCTAAGGTTGTTACATCGTTATTTTAGCTGCAGCTGCAGGTTGTAAACATAATTTGAAAAAATTAAGGTGTTTTATTGAAATAACCTTTATTAACTGCAATAGGTACTTACGTATTGATATATTTATTTGCCGGCGTTGCGTATTGGTATCTCGATTATGGGAGTATGAGTATGAGATAGAAATGAAAAAACAATTTTGTATTTGAAGCGTTCGTCTTCAAACTACCACAAACAAATAATAAACACGTCTACTATTTGATATAATTTTTTAAATACCAAACGACAGCTAGCTTCAATGCTATAGTTAATGGTGCGTGTGACGATCCGCGCTAAGCAACGCGAGTGCACCGCGAGGTTACGCGAATTTGTGCGTCCAAACACGGCGCGCGGCGGGCATGCACACAAACAAGTTACGCCGCTACGTTTGTATAGAGTTACCATACTTGTCTTATTATAACCATTTCTTTTTGTTGAAAACAATAATGGTGGACGAATCATTCATGCGTGCGAGTACTTTTGGAAATAATTGTCTTCGTAGTTGTCTGTAACTTTCAGTGGTTTCGCTGGTTATTTTTGTGGTTATTTCATTTTCGGGCGAAAGAACAAAACATTATGACATTATTTCATTATATGCTGTTGCTTTAACGACTCTCACATGAAAATATCTACGGAATATCTGAATTACTGAACCATCGTACATGTCCTAAAATATTATAGGTTGTGATTGTTTGTTACACATTGGAAACGAAACGATTTTTTCTTCGGACCTAAATCGCGTACATTTAGAAGTCAGCCGAATTCCGAAAATTAATTACAAAGAAACCGACCTCAAAAGTTTGTAGAATTATAACTGTTTGCCTAGTTTTATTGAAATCGGCTAACGGAAAGTGGGTGAAATCCAATAAACCGGATTCGTCCCCTCATTTGCCATCCATATGAGGAGGAATATTTAAATGGGACCACAAATGAGGTACCCCCATTCAAACCCCCATTCCAACAAAAAAGGAATCATCGAAATGGTTCACAAATGTTGGAGTGATCGCGTAACACACACGCGAAAAAAAAAGAAGAGTTGAATTCAGAACTCGATAAATTTAAGTGGCTTATATCCGAAAACAAGTTTTATTACTGACTTGAAATATTTTTGAAAGCGGTCACTATACAGTACACGGTACAGTCACGTGCGTCATTTTGTATACGCTTAGCGACATTCAAACATGATTTTCGAAGAAAGCGGTACCAATGATCTCAGTACATAGTACTAAAATACACGACCTCAAAAGTTCGTGGAACTACATCTATTTGTCAAATGTTATTGCAATAGGTTAACGGAAAGTGCGCGAAACAAGATTCATTCCCTAGTTTTCTACCCTTAGAGTTGGAATATTTTGTTAAAATTTAAATTGGACCACTTCTGAATTATCCTATTTCCAATAAAAATGAATCGGTTCACAATTCCCGTAACATACATACAAAAAAAAGATAAAAAACACAGTTGAATTCATAAGTCATAAAATATGCACGTCATAAGTGCCTAGGGATCAAGTACGTTTTTGGCAATTACTGAATATCGGTTTTTAATTATTTTTTAACAGCAGTGGTGATTTTCATCAATTTCATCATTTAAAAAATAATTTAATAAATTTATATACATAGATAATTTTATTTAACTTTAATGGGGTAGTCAATTATTTTAAAACAATTCCTTGATTCCTAGAAACTTTTGATGTATGTATTTGACAAAATAATAGTTCATGTAGGTAATTGTTTCGCTGGATCGAAAATTGAAAAAAATAATTGTAACTTTTTCATTGCGAAAAAAAGCCGACCTCAAAAGTTATTGGCTTTTTTCGATTTCCGTGGGCTCCCCTCATCATATTCTGACTTGGTGACATTGAGACCACCACGAGATTGCACCCTTACAAATAAAGAAAGAATTTTCAAAATCATTTCATCATACACAAAACATACGTATAACCTCCTCCTTTTACATTGAAGTCGGTTAAATACAGCAAATGTTTCAGATATTATTTCATAGCTACTTTGTTTTATGTATACAAGTCAATGCACGTGACTGTACTAGGTATAAAAAATACAAATACAAGTAGAACTTCGTTATTTCATTCTGACCCTTTCATAAATAAAATAATGAGAAACGGACGGACACTATATAAAACACACACACACACACATATAAAACTTATATTAGTCGTAGTGGATAGCTTTTTGAAGCTCAATGCTTGAAATTTTTGCAAGACTATAACCCTGAGTATCAGACTCACAAAGGCTCGTAAGAAGTTACGGCCGAAGTCGTACGTGCGTATAGCGACCCGTCGCAGATTTTTCGCTCAAATATGTTGTTTATTTTCCAAGTCGGGTAAGTGCTTCGGAGTATAATATTGTTAGAGCCTGCGATTTTATTTGATAGTTCTGTTAATACATGATTATGCGTCTTTGATAAACAAAACAG
The DNA here is from genome assembly GCF_003589595.1 of Hyposmocoma kahamanoa. Lineage (NCBI taxonomy): Eukaryota > Metazoa > Arthropoda > Insecta > Lepidoptera > Cosmopterigidae > Hyposmocoma > Hyposmocoma kahamanoa. Next base: position 5,238,513 of record NW_020653731.1, read on the forward strand.
GATTATTATAACCCAAAACAATCCTTTTTAACCGACTCTAATACAGGAGGAGGTTTTTAAATTTTTATTGAATTAATATTCAATTATTTTTTGTGAAATGACTCCACTAGTTTGTTATAATTATTAATAAAACACCTAGAATAAATTGTTTCGATCGATTAGTTGGCATAGCGTCTGACACGGTTTGCTAGAAGACGTCGTCGGTTCGAATCCGGCCGGATCGAAGGATTTTTTTCTAATACTGTGAATAGCGACAACTCTAGCCGGGGCTGGTAGCTATAAAGGTATCTAACTGGGTGAGGAAATACTTTCATAGATTTCTCATAGATGGCGCTACAGCTAAAAAGTCGTAGAAAACCAAATACAAAAATCAGACAAACAAGCACATAGAAACATTCATGATGTCGCTGGTTTGTTCCGTGGCTTAGTTGGCATAACGTCTGCCACGGTTTGCTAGAAGACGTCGGTTCGAATCCGGTCGGATCGAAGGAATTTTTTCTAAGTGTTTGATCTTTATATAATAATTACAACAGGAGGAGGTTCTCAATGTATTTTTGTAATATCTAAACCAACGGATAAGTGAATGCTGATAAGCAATAACGTGACTAACAACATGATCATAATTTTGCGAAAATGGTACTTAGGATTTTTTCGTTGTTTTCGATAGTTTGTTCTAGTGTAGTGCTTGTTGTTGTTGAGGAGTAAGGCGGTAGTTTTGGTACAGTAACCGCCGCGGAAAATCGTGATTATGGACCACCACTAAATATATGTTTCTAGAAATGTTTGTTTGCACGTTTGATTGCTGTAAAACTTTCGTGAATCAATTAACACCTTACACATACCAATACATGTACACTAACATTAATCTTTTATACACAAGTCGTGCGCCTAGTGTTCAACGACACGGCTGTCTATGACAGTTAGAGGTGCCACTTAGAGCTTTAAATTGCAAATTCCTGAGACATAAGTTGACAAGCCTCATGTCCCTGTAATTTCGCCAGCACACTTACCCTTCAAAACCGGAACACAGTAATGGTCACACTACCGCCTCGCGGCAGAAATTAGTAAGATGGCGGTAGTTTCCCTAAGCGAACTCTTGCGGAAGGAGCTGTACTGGTATTAAAAAATTAACATTTCTATCTATGATGGATAGTGAGAGTTGATCTAGTTTAGATTCCAGTCTCTAATAGATTTTGTCACTTTAGTTAAAAAGACCTAATGACAAAATTAATGAATACTTGTTGAAGCATATTTGTACTTAATAAATTTGTACTTACTGAAGTTTTCAATACATGTTCTTTTTACTTTTAGCATATGATCCAATTAATAGATTCAGGCGTTACACTGCGGAAGTCCATGTTCATAAAAATGGAAACGAATTAATTTGCTACTCCGCGAACCCTGATGAAGTTCAGATCGTGTAAAATGTGTTATTTATTTTATTCATTTTATGCGGATGGAGAGTGGGTACATCATATATTATTTGGAAAAATATTGAACACGAAGGCATCAATTTTATACTATTTAACCTTCACTATTGAACTTTTTATTATAGTGCAATAATTCACCTACCTTCGAAATATTACAATCGATATAAAAACCAAATGATGATTCATCAATTCGCACCTTGGGTATAAGGCTACAAATGTAAAATGACAACTTTCCAGGAAAGGGGTTTAAAGATTCTACGAATGACAATAGTCGATTTTTTTTGTTTAGATAGGATAATTATAAATAAAAATTATAATTATAAAGCGTGAAACACACACATGTAGTTCGTAATATTTTTATGATTTTCATGTGATAAAATCACTTTTCACGTTTATCCACATGTGTCTTTGTTATACAAATTCACGGCTTATTATATTGCGCAGGCTAATATAAGATGATTTTAATGCCATCATGCGAAAGAAAACGGTCTCGCTGCTCTGCAGACTACGGGATAGTTCCAATTCCATCCTAAGGGTAATAGCAGAGCGACATGATTCCCCGATCATAGCACATTGTGTAGACAGATGCATCTCGCACACAAATATAGTGACTAAGTAAGTAGTAGTAGTAATTGTAATAGTAGTTGTAATGTAATGGATTTCTCTATGACATGTGATTTCTAAAATTTTAGTTGTGTTCATGCTAATTATTATTATTTTATTAGCTAATTTGAATTTTAATTGTTATTTTATTAATTGTAAATTTTAGTATTTTAAATTTTTACTTTCGACTAAATTAACATTATTATGTCAGTGACTTTAATATTATGTATTTTGAATATTTTGACATTTCGATTTTAAATACACAATATACAATACACCATATAATATATAACTAACACAGTATAAGGTTGCTTACTAACAAACTATGGACCTATGGTGTCTGAAAATAAAAGATTTTTGTTTTTATTTTTTATTTATTGAGTTCGTCCAGGGAAGTACTGTCATCTAACCTATTTCTGCCGCAAAACAGTAATGTGAGCATTACCGTGTTTCAGTTTTGAAAGGTAAGGGTAGTGGTGAAATCACGGGCACATGGGACTTGTCAACATATGTTACAGAGTGACGGGCTCGGTAACGGTGCCCCAAATCCTTGCGATTTTAAGATTTGAGCACTACAACTGTTATGGGTAGGCGTATCGCTTACCATCATAGGTATTATAAAAAAAAATCGTAGTGTCCTCGAGAGTGTCATAGCACAAATATCATTCTTGGTTGATTCTATACCCTCACCGCTCCGCGCGCCGCCATGATCTTGCGTGTTAACCGCTAAAATCTCAACAAACCAAAGTATAAATGGGCAGTGTTTACACGTTATTGGGAAGGGCAACCGAGATTGGTATTTAATCGCATACCACATAACTCACTGGCTGAAAGCTGTCCGGACTAAACGGCACGCATTTTTCCTCCGTCTCTTGCTATGGACCGTACAGTCATTTGTCTTTCCACAGCTGGCCAGAAAAGTTCGTGTAAGTCATAATAATCAGTAGTGAGTCCTTCAAATGCTTTCCTAGGTAACTAAATGAACATCATAAATTTATGAATTAATTTTTTTTAACAAACATAAAAAATCTTATGTTTGTTAAAAAAAATTAATTCATAAATATATGAAGACTGTACCACCTCAGTCAACCGTGACCATGGGACCTGTAAAGGGCCCGAAACGTCGGTTTGTTTGAAAAAACAAATATACGCGATTTAAATCCGGAAAAATAGTTTCATTTCCTAAACATAAAAAAATTAAACTATTGTTTCGAGCCTTTTACCATCTTTATCAATTACAATCGTGGCCATAGTTTGTTTGAAATAAAAATACGCGATTTGAATCCGAATAATTGTTTCATTTCCAATGTCGAAAGCCTAAGAGCATTTGGGCACTACGTCCGATTCGTATTTGGGGGTAACTGTCAAATAAGAAATATTCGACAAAATTAAAAGACAAGTATCCAGTATAAAGCTTCATTCGCATCATTCGTCTTTTCATTTGGTCAAGTATTGCTTATTTGGTCGCAATTGTTTCGGACGGATATCGGACGGAGATCGAGAGTAGACCCCCAGTTCCGAATCCGAGAAATGATGGTCCGAAATGTCACAGGAATAATTTTATCTCTAATTCAAGCGATATTCGTATTTTCTCAGTTTTGGTACACGAGCGACATTCGACGTGGGTAAGACTTTTCTAGATTTGCATAGTCTCGGATTTGGAACAAACATGAATTGGATGCAGTGCGTAAATGCGCTAAGAACTCAATAAATGTAAAAAAACTTCAAACAACTAGACAACGACTCGAAGAATTTGGTCGCACAACCTCACTGTACTCCAGCTGCTAAGTGCAATGCAGTTTATATGGCCTCTGTACAGGTTGCACGACGTCAGCAGTACGATCCAATTGAGAAGCAGCTTGTATGACTACGCAATCGATAACGCCTACGGCGATGACCAGCGTGAAAAACCGGTAAAACAACGAATGAAAAGTAAAATAATTGTGCTTTGCTTTTAGAGAGGACTGACGATGGGAGATATAGAAATATAGTAGAATAGAAGTATAGATGTAATAGTGTTGTGTATTAAGGGCGGTAAACAAGAAATTACTAACGAGAGTTTGTTAGAAGCCCGAAACCGAAGGCTGAGGGTTTTATAATTCGAGGTGGGATTTTCTTTTTTTTTTAAAACACATTGCCAGCTATTATTCTTCCATAGACAAAACAACTCAAAGTAAAATGTTGAAAAGCCACAATGTATTGGATATAAAATAAATAATTTCCAAATTCTAAAATTACTGCTGTAAAATATAGCTAAATTGCAAATGTTTAGTTTTTTTATACTTCAAGTTTATGCAAAATATACGTTCAGATTTTTCGAGCATAAAAACGTTTTGCTTGATCTTGACGTAGAAAATCCATAATGTGTAATGAAAAAGTACGTGGGCATAATTTAGAATATAACGACGGTCGACTTTGCGTGCATGTCATGACATTGCTTACAAGCAAGTGTGATGAAAATGAATTATTATGCATGGCGCTTATAATCACGAACACCACTTGTTCGTTCCGTCTCGTCGTTTAATGTCATAAAAGGAAATAAAATAAATAAACTGTAAACAATTCGTCTGCCCACCTTGTAAAAGCAAGTAACTGTACTGTAATCTGTCAAATTCTTTTGCTTCCAAATTGCTCTGATTCTACCAACCCTTCAGTCCTTAGCATCTTGAGATCGTACCTTGAAGAACATCTAATAGACACAAGTAGTGGCAGTACGTATTTTGTGATCATACCATGTAGAAAGGGTGTAGACAGGATATTGTTGAAATGGGAAACGGGAGGAAGGAATTTGATGAGCAAGTGATAAGGGGCAGTTGAGAAATGAGAAATTCCGACAAGGCAAAATCTTTGAAGATATTGTTTAGCATTCCATCAAGATATTAAAACTATTAGAGGTTTAGTAATGTATCTATTGTGACGTTAAACGTGATAAGTTAGATTCCCTCGTCATCTCGTTCCTTACAACTATAACTGACATAACAATATCTTGCACTTAAAATGCACAACGTAAATGAAATGTTTGCATTACAACTTACAACACAAAATTCTAAAGCAAACAACAAAATATTTTTACTGTCAAAATTGTAAATTACGCCCATTTGTGCTAAAGAGCACGATATATCTTCATACATTCTCTGTATTTTTACATTTGTGGACTGTAAAAAGTTTGTAATTTTACGAACATGTACTGGTTTAAAAAAAAATGTTTTTGTACACAATTTTTTGTACATTCTAACTTTACCTGTGTTTATACATTACAGTAACCAGTAACACTTTATCAAACTTCCGCATTGATCATAATTTTAAAAAAGCAAGAAGTGCTGTTTACGTGTAATAAATACCTTTTGCGTAATAACGTCGATAAGGTCGTTTATATACAGCTACGTCAATTTCGGATTGAGTTTCAAAAATAATAGGGGTTAAAGTATGAAATTGCCGATTTGTACTGAAA